>NC_061492.1:10552357-10882357 GCF_022539355.2 Hippoglossus stenolepis
AAACACCATAGTTCACTGCGACACTCTGAGATGTGTGACATGAACAGTATGTCGGGGTCAACACTTAATAAGAGGTATCATCTTACACTAGTCATAACTGCAGGTGAGAGAAAGAAAAAACCTTGTCAACCATGAGCTGCGTTGGATGGGGGCTCTCACAACAGCGACTCTTACTGCCATTAGGTTGGGTCTCAAGGGTTTGGATCAAATGCATGGTCATTCACACACTGTTTATAGATACAGCACAATATCAAATGTATGATAATAGTCCTGTAATTTTACATTCTTGATTGTATAATGACTACAACATCAGAATCTAGGCCAGAATTTCAGTTCTTAATGTGTAATGTGTCACCATGAGGCGAGACAGAGTGGAACTGGATCATCTGTTCATCATGAAGTACAATGACTCGGCTGTGAAACTATGAAGAGCTTGTCAAACAACTTGCATTTGCAACTGAAGCCTTGAGTCATAATAGTGTGTTATGATTAATAAAAAAAGATCTGGTGTTGTGATGTCGTGCCACAAATAATTATGTTAGTCATAAGCACAAATGACGCAGTTGTTCAGGTCCGTTTATTTGAAAACGGAAAAACTGAAGAGTATCTTACAACGGAGAAGCAGAATGACAAATATGAAAAGTAAGAAATACGAGAAAATTGAGCACCTGCTTAAACTGTTTCCATCTTATGTTCCGTAAAGATTTATTGTCTCAAACAGTGATATATTCATTGTGAAGTCATAACCATCATTTGGATTTTTTTCTGTTACATCGAAATACAAACTATAAGAGCACAACACTTTCGTATTTTCTCTTATTTTGGAATAAGGCTCATCTTTGATGGCCTAGTGTTTATAATGACTGTATATTTATACATAATCTATGCTTGTACAATTCTTCTCCATCTTACATGCTCCTGTCTTTAATGGAGTTGAAGTAGAAATGTCATTTGCATCTTCTCCGACCCTCTCACATGTGCTCATGCAGAAAACATTCTCTAATGACAGAGATTAGCAGACTGTAGTTCTCCTCTTGCACATAATAACAAGGTGTGATACACACAACAGCAAGGCAGCGACCGAGCAGGGAACACAAGGCCACTGGGAGGTGAGACGGACACCGCTTTGTTGTTCGCCTTATTATCTGAGCACTCAGCAGAGGTTTTGGTGCACGCTTCCTTCATTAGTGGGTCTGCACATTCAATAGAGTGCAAGGTAATTAAAAAGGCTCGAGGTGATAATCACAGGGATGTTTTAGCAAAGATGGAAACGGAGAGTTCTCGTGAAAAAGGGCTGATATAAAAGAGGATGAGAGATTGTGTTTGAGAGAGTAGAAATCATGAAGATGAGTATTTGCCTGTTGGGTTTTACCGACTCGTAACTCGCGTGTGTCTCTCCTGCACTGAATAATGCTTCAGGGATACAGGGATTTAAAGAATGTAAAATAGCCGACACTATACAGAACAGAGCTGCACTCTGTGTTTGAGGCATTCAGGGTGATGTGGGTTGGATTCCAGGATCAATGAGACAAAATAGTGAGACGACGAGATTAAGCTCAATTAGAGTTCACTAGAGCAGTGCCTGTTTTAAACCTGCCTGTTTGGAATGGGCTGTTTGCTGCTTTGCTGCTGAAATGGTAAAAGTGACCTGCAGTAATTGAGCCGTGTTGATGTCGCGATCGACAACATCACATATGAAGATCACTACCATCCATTGCTGCTACTGAACACTGGTCACCTGTTATTCAAGGCTTATTAATATTGAACATAATACGTGTCCATATCCAAACACATACAGACAGACAGAGGTCTCTGCAATTAGTAGATAGGAGCACAGAAATAATTTATCATGCAGCTTCAACGTAACTAGACGAATGCTACTTGCTACATTGGAATAAAAATGGTTTAAGATATCATGTTTAAACCAAAATTACAAATATATATTCAAATCAAGCATATTTAGGGCAAACTAATGGAGGAGTCGAAGGTCTTTAGCAGCACAGCTGAGACCAGGAATCCTTCCTCAGGCCCTTGAAGTTAATACGTTTAAAAAACAACCCAGGACAACAGGCTGTGCATCGTGTGAGTTAAGAGAGGTTGAGAATGACTTTTCTTCTGTATTGAGCTTATTATGATTTGTTAAGAATATCTGTATTACATAAAATGTCTGTTCAAAATCCAGAAATGTTGGAATGGTTGTTTCATTTTAATGCTTTGCCTCTAAATCTTTGAAAAAAGCATCAGGATGGTTTATTCGTTTACTTTTTTCATTGATGCGGCTACTTTGGTTTCTTTTTTCTTTATCTCTTTTTTTGTACTTTTCTTTTCCTAAATAATAATGTCTTGTAAGCCTGTTTTAGGCTGGGGACATAATGTGCCTGACACAAGAATAAAAATCAGTCAAACCATTAAAAAAAATTGGACTCCCGTGGTAAAATTCTGAAATAATTGGATTTGTCTCTCAGCGTTCAGTCCAGTACAGACACCGACAGTAAGCAGGAATAAGCCCCTGATGAGAGAACAAGTTTTTCTCATTGTGTCAAATGTTCTTAACAGTATTTTGGTTATATTTCTGCTCTATCATTGTGACTAACTGATTCTTTTGTCACATATTTCTTCATCGTGTTGCTTAAAAGTTCATGCAATGTCACCGATACTGACCGACCCCAAATCACGATAGTTGCTTTGATTGTTATCATGATTACACCCACAGTGACAAGCTGCGCTCGACTAACCTCAAATACTGAAAGCAGCATTCTTTATAATCTTGTCATTGTCACACTCATTTGTAGAAATGCAAGTGACAAGTCTGGACCTGCGGAGGATTTAGGAAAAGCCTGCTCTTCCCCCGCAACTTCATAATGTGTTAACATTTCTCCACGAGGTGGCTCTCCAACTCGTGGAGAAATGACTTCCTGTTGAATGAATACGTCCTGTCCGCTCCACTCTCCTATCTAACGTACACACATTCTTCCGTCATTACAAAAGGCTGCTGGTCTGTTGGGTTTTTAAAACAGGCCTGGCAGTTATTAAATACACACTACCATGCCTGTCACCAACGTTCACGCATTCCTAGCGGACGGCACCCACGCATCACAAGGAACTGGAACGAGTGTAGGAAACCAATTATATTCTGTTGATGGTGAACATGAAGCGATTGTAAAATGTCGTCTTTTATGGCGTAGAGACAAATATGCATCATCTGGTTTGACAAAAGGAGTCGTGGGTGAGAGAGAGCGAGAGAGAGAGAGAAAGAAATGTAAATTATAGTATTGCGTTCACCAAAAAAAAAAGAAGGAAGAAAAGCTAACTGTTGTAAATTTAAAGAGTCAAATGCCTTCAAAACGACCCGGGTTTGTCAACTGGGCACCAGAGGTGTAACATTTCAACAAACACACAAGATCTCAAAGGAAACTTCTCTGTAACCTGAAGCAAAAAACAATAGACACAAAAAGCCTTTGACTTGGTTTTCTCTACTTCGACCTCTACCCGGCAACACGCCAAGGGAAGGAAGGAAGGTCGTATGCCTATTGGACCAGAGCCGGGATTATTAGTTGATTCAGTTTTCTGTTCAGCTGTAATTTTGGTAATTGATTATTTACTGGAAATAATTTTTTAAGCAGAAAGGTGAAAAATCTACAAGTTGCAGCTTGTCTAAACTCTTTGGTTTGTTGGACGAACCAAGACATTTGATGACGCTATCACAGGCTGCTGAGATTTAATGTGATAAGTGATTAATCTGTGGATTAATCACTTATCACATTAAATCAAACATTAAACACTGTAGGTGTTTGCTCAAAGGTTTGCTCATCTTGGACACTTCATACGAGGCAGTGGAAAAAGCCATTTGCCTACATACCTTCACGCACCTGTTAACACCCTGAGGCTGAAGCACCTGTTTAATATCTGTACCTAACACCCCCCTCTCACTCACTCACACACACACACACACACACACACACACACACACACAGTCTGAGCTGTAATCAGTGTCTCTGTGATAATTATGTACGGCCACCAACACCACTTCTCATTCCAACTAGTTGTAAAGTGCATTAAGCTGGAACAGGCGCAGCAGGCGAGAGACACTTTGTAGTTTGGAAGGGGAAGTTTTATTGTACGCTGCTAAAGAGCCGAACCGGCCCTTACAATACATTTAAATCTTATTGATCTGTGTATGGCATATTATAAATGCAAAGTGTAACTGCAATGCATTTGAATAACATGCACAAGTGAGTCCTGGCTTGGCTTAAGATACAAGATTGTGAAACTGACTACACTAAACTATAAATGGTCTTAAAGAAGAAGAATGCATCAATTTACGATGAAAAAGGATTTATATGTATTTTAGATTTTATCTAAAAGTGCAATTTGACCATCTATCAGTTCATGGCTCTAAATATAAACTGTAAATAAAGATGGATGACATGACGGCTCCCCAAAAGTGAAGCCAAATCATTTCGAGCTCCCCCCCAGTGGCTGGCTGCAGTATAGGTCATAAATCCTGCCTCCTCCATGTTAGTTGATGGGATATGGGCCGAACTAAAAAGTCAAAGTGCACGTTAATTTATGTTTTCTGCAATTTTGGGCAATTCTGGCTTCGAAATGTGCAAGATGGCAAAGTTCGTATCCGGGATATTTTTGCTTCATTTCCGTACAGCGGGAGGAAGTGCAGATGCGTCGTCCATCTTTATTTACAGTCCATGGCTCTGAGCAAATAACTGACAAAGACAAACTCTTGCAACACGACAGACAAAGAGGAAACATATTTGATTTCTTGTATTGCTGTCAGGCCTTCAGGTAATTATAGAGTCAGATTGAAACTGAAAGGAATTAAAGTTAAATGCTAATCAAAAGTTTTTTTACCCCCTTTGATTTGAGCAGAATGATTATTCTCGAGTGGTGTTTCACTCCCTCTGTTGGTCGGCTAATGAAATTTGAAGAGTCTGTGTAATTTCAGAGTAAGTGAACAATTCTTTTTCCTGATATCAACCTGAGTGTGTCCTAAATAACATGTTTTTTCAAACTTTATTTAAATCTTGAAAAAAACACTTGTCAGGCTTGTTAAACCATTTCAATAGTATTATCACTGCTAATACACTTATTCATATATTTCCAAGCAGGTGCAGTGACTCATCAGTTGCTCTCGTGATCTCTACCTGTTTCAGAGACTTGGAAAGAAAACCTCTGTTGTCTTTTAGAACACTGGCTCACACCCTTGACCCACCTTTGTAATTTCCACAGCTGCAGTTATAGAAACAGTGTTGCTGACGTACCGCACCGTGTCCCTCCTCTTAGTGACAAAAAGAGAAGAAAGGTGAAGTGCCTGATGCAATGGCGACACTGTGATCACACACGATCACGCTTTTCTCAGGTGGAGGAGGGGTTGCCAATGTCCCTTTTAGATTGGCTGGTGTGTCACATACTTCATGGAAATGTAGTCGTGGTTGTAATGGATATGAAACAGATGGATAAAATATCATTAGGCTTGGATTTGAGTCTGGCTAATGACACCAGGGCAGAGCTCCAAATCAGATCAGGGGATTTACTGCCATTTGAGGACCAGTTAAGCTGATCAATATCTTCCTCAGCTGCAAGTTCTAGCGGATAAATGGCAGCTCAATGGCGCAGCCTGGTGTCCTCAAGTGTTACTGCAACCTACAGTCAAGTCTGTGCTGCATTTATGTGTTAAGAGTGTTTAAATAACACTCTGACAACAAAGAATCAATAATTCAAAACAGATGCAGGATAATCATACAAATCTTTGTATCGTCTATATGGTGTCAGGTGCTTGTGGAAAAAAAATTGTTCAACTAAAGTCTAAACTTGGACAAGTTCGTATTAGAAGCAGCTATTTTAGAGCTTACTGCACTATTATGGTAATTGGTTTCTAGGTAATGACGTCAGCAAAATCTTTTTTGAATTAAACTGTATTAAAAACAATCCAAACATTGGTCATCATATGCTCATGTAGATTTGTAACATTGATTATTTTTTCTTTGTGTTTGCCTTTAAATTTGTTTTGTTTGGTCGATGAATTAAATAAACGTATAAATAAAATAAAAATTCCAAGCCATGTGACCTAATCGTACCGTGCGTGTGACGTCAGCGCGCAGCCCACAACAAGAGAATTCAATGCGGAAGTGAGAGTGAGTCTCGACCATGGAGCAGGGGCTGGTGTGTTTCTCAGCGTAGAGACAGAAATACACGATTATATTAGAGACAAAGACACAATGTCCCATCGACAATATGCCTGAATGTGTGACCATTAAATATAAATGAGAAACTGCCTCTGAACGGGATGGATATCTTCATAAACGAGGGAGGCTCCTACACGGTGAGACAATTCACACAAAGTACTTTTTACACGTCTGTCAGTACTTTGCTTTCACCTGTTCTGTTTTAATACGAGGTTTTAAATGTGTTTTCACGTCTTAAAGTTCAGAGTTTACTTCAACTTTTGAAGCTTGGTCTCTGAGTACAGCAGGAGCCGGTTACTGTGACTGTAAACTACAAATACCAACACATTGAATTTAACCTGATTGATTTAGAAAGACTGTTTTTCTTTTTCAGGATAATCTCATCGGGACCTTACTCGCTATTTTTGGAAACGTGCTCGTCAGCATCTCCTTAAGTATTCAGGTACAGAGACCCTTTCATTTATATACATATAAAAAACTCCCCTGTATTAGTTTATACTATGATGAAATTATCTCTTACACGCTCATTATTCTCAGCTTATTTTATACTGTTGTGGATTTATACCTGTTTATTTATGCAGAATACGTACATGTCTATACAGTTATACAAAACCTACTTGCATTTATATGTATAAATATGTCAATATTTCCTTAAAAGTAATTCACAAATACAGTATATATCCTCAAGCAATCATCCTGTTTCTCTACCCATAATATTCTGTCTCTAGGTGTATCAATAATACATACTCAATAATAGCTATATTATGATTTTATTAAATCTTTTATTTTTGGTTTTATTTCCTGTTTTATTATATTTTCTAATTTCATGTGATTTCTTGTCTACCTACTTCTGATCATCTGCAACTAGCATGGAATCAATAAAGCTTATCTATCTGATCTGACCTGATCCTACCTTATCTTAAATATACTTATTTTATTGCCTGCTGTGCCAAACATCCAAATAATGTATATGATATTATTTCTCACATGTGGAGTAGATATTAAGCTGTTCTTTCTGTGTGTCATGTACCTCTATGTAAACAGCTGGAGGCTCATCTTGGGAGATTAACCATTTTGGGCTCTGCTGTCACTACAGTATCGTTTTCAGCCTTTAGGTGAAACCTTTATGGATAAAATACAATCGTCACGAGTCATCACTGTCATTTTTTTATGACTGCTGCCCATCCCTTCTGTGCTTCTAATGTACACTAACTGTACAATGTCTGCAATAGCTCCACTGTTAAACCAGCCTACTATAGATGTTTGCTTTGTTTAATCCATGTGTAACACAGTCTGTTTACATTCTGCCAGTCACCGCTGTGTTTAACCTGAATACTTGCAGAAATACAGCCATGTGACATTAGCTGGGACGAAGGACCCGCGGACCTTCTACCGCACTAAGACCTGGTGGTGTGGGTTTGTGCTGACATGTCTCGGGGAGGGAGCAAACTTTGTCTCTTACGCCTTTGCCCCCCTGGCTCTCATCGCACCTCTTAACGCTGTGTCAGTTCTGAGTGAGTATGATTAAAATTACAATACCACTGTAATGTGTTGGTGCTGAAGTTTGGAGATAAAGTATCACTATAATCCCAAAGCCGCTGCTCACTGAAATTCCCTCATTTCACTGTTCACTTTAAATACATGTTGAATGGAAAATGTATAAAATCTTGCTTTGTGCTTTTCTTTTTCAGCCAGCTCCATTTTGGGGCTTATTTTTCTGCGAGAGAAATCGAAGCCAAGCGACATTGCAAGTAAGTTCAGCCTGTGTGTGAGGGACTGAAGATCACTCCAGCACTCGCATGCAAATATCATGGAAGTTGTGACATTGTATGTAAATGATTACTTAGCCTCATGGCACACTGCACACTACGTTCTGTCCTCAGCTGGTATTATAACTGAGATTACAAAGTACTCTCTATATCTATACTCTATATGTTTGTCTATGTACAGGACATATTTTAAATGGGATTCTGTAAGATTTTATAGAAAAGAAAACCACGCTGTATCTTAAGTTTGACTATTATATCTGAAATTCACTCTACTTTGTCTTATATCCTAAAATATTTTCCGTCTCTCTCTCGACACTGAAAACTGTCAAGTAGCTAAAGTGAATTGTGTCTTGTTTCAGAGCGTTATGCGCTGTCCTTCCTGGGCTGCATCCTAACCATAGGAGGAACATACCTCTTTGTGGCATTTGGACCAAACTCTCATGAAAAACTCAACGCAGAGAACATCGTGAGGCACCTTGTAGGGTGGCCCGTTCTCTTGTATCTGGTAAGATGTTTTCATTCACTGAAGAAGCACGAGCCTCTATAAACATTTGTTTTCCATCTATTACTCCACTGTGCTTCAGTTCCAACCCACACTCGGTAAACAAACGTCAATGTATGTCATCGCTAAATTGCATTTTAAATATTTGACTTCTCATAATTGGCTAAACACAAATGAAAACCGCAGAATCCTTAGACAGTTATAGTATTGTTAGAGATATTGTTCCTGTACACCTCCCACGCCCATTGCACCCATCATTTATGTTCCACCGACATACGTCCATTATATAGGAAGCAATACAGGAAGCCTGCAGTTCAGGATTGGTGACTCTCCTGTTTTCTTTTCTTTCTTTTTTTGATGATATGGTTGTAACCATAGCCTGTAAATAAAGATGGATAGAACACAACCACTGACTCTAATAATTGTATAAGAATTAGGCTAAAATATCACGGATACAGGTGCCACCATCTTGTGCTTTTGACTGAGTGCGAGTCAGAGTCTGCGTCGGAGTGATCATGGTGCGGAGCTGCGTTTCTCAGCTGTCATTCACGGTGTTTAACCCTGTTTTTATAGCATCAAACTAAACTGGGTTAAAACAACTCATTTGACAGAATCAACCAAAAGCTAAATTGGGTTATACCGATACCACAAAGCTGCTATGTCGTGTTTCTGTCTTAGAATCATTTGGTCTTTCCCCTTTTGGGCCCAAATCATGTTCCACATTGAGCAGCGACTTTTCCAGTCATCTTGACACATGTTATTATTCAGCATAAACTTTTATCTCTTGACTGATAGATGTGAACTTTCCTGCACTTCCTGTTGTGTTCATTTGAAAGTAGTTTTGTGTTTACTGTTGCTGTTTTCCTCACTGACAGCTCCTGGAGATTATCACGTTCTGCCTGCTCCTTTACTTCTACAAGCAGCGCAGCGCTAACTATGCCGTTGTTATTCTGCTGCTGGTCGCCCTACTGGGTGAGTCTGCGGCATTAAAGCAATAATATCAATCAATATCAAGCCATTACCATATTTTACTGGAATACACTTGAGAATTTCAAGAAGGCACCTGAGGTGTGGTGAAACAAGTTTGAGTTGTTCGATCTCTATTTTTACACAGGCTCCGTCACGGTCATAACGGTGAAGGCGGTGTCGGGCATGTTGGTGCTCACGGCCGAGGGCACCATGCAGCTTGACAACCCGATCTTCAGTGTCATGTTTGTGTGCATGGTGGCGTCAGTGGTCTTCCAGGCCAGGTGAGAAACGAATTAAGAGGCGGGAGAGGGGTTAGAATGAATGTGTGGTGGCTGTAGTGTTGTCGTGTTCATAAAGAGTAAAGATAAATTCATTGGCTTGATATTCAAGTTGTTTATTTTTTTTCTTGCATCAAGGTTTTTCAGTAAGCTTTCTGTTGTTATCGTTGTCTTAGATTTCTCTCCCAGGCTTGTAGGCTGCACGACTCTTCTCTGATTGCCAGTGTCAACTACATCCTCTCAACCTCCTTGGCTATTGTAGCAGGTGAGTTATGCTGTTCTTTGTCTGGGTTTGTGTTTGCCCACATTTCTGATTATGTTGACAGTTTTCCATTGTAGCCAGAATGGGACTCAGGTGAGTTCATACAAGGCTGAGCAATCCATGTGATTGTCAAGAAAGTGCCTGTTAATCTGCATCCAAATACCCTTTCACTACTTATTGTGGCTCAGGAGGTTATGAGTAGTAAAAGTAGTAATATAATAAAACTATGAGGGCTCCCTGGAGAGTCACAACATGGAAGTCACGAGTTGTTTTCCTCTCTCCTGCTTTTAGGTGCCGTGTTCTACTTTGAATTTAAGAACGAAGACGTCCTGCACATCTGCATGTTTCTGTTGGGGTGAGTTGTTCACAGAAGATATTTTGACACGTCACAGTTGAATTCTGTTTGACTGCCTCTGTTTCAGGCTCCTGCTGTTACACATGCTGACTCAATGTCACGCTGTCATTGCTTTTTATAGGATGCACACATACCTTGAAATGTTATCTTAAACTAGGCATGATGTCACTTTCTGACTTCTTCATGACTAATCATATGATATAATGGGGAATAATGGTCTGACCAAAATTAGCTTCAGATTGACTCTAACCTGATTATTTGTGGAGATATCTTTTTTTAAATCTTGTTGACCTTCAAGAGTTAATCATGTGGAGATAACCTCTACACAGTAATCTTACCTCAGACAGGGGTGAAAACAATACCTTGCTTGAATAGCTATACTGCCGCACAGGGTGATTAACATAGAAAATGGACATTTGCTGAGAATATGTAATTACATATTCTGACTTATTGAAAATTGTTGAACTTTGTTGTCTTCTTTTGCTTAAAAGCTGTAACTGATCATTTTGTTCTTTGTACAGATCAGTGTTTTGTTTCCTGGGGGTCTTCCTCATCACCAAAAACAGGAAAAAGACCAAAACCTTTGAGCCGTACGTCACTATGGACATGACCAATGGTTTGTATTAACTTCTTATATACTAACTGTTGTACAGGGATCTGTTTACATTTAAAGCTACTCAGCGAGGAGAAGCACCTTTGTCCTATTAATCCACATCACAAATTGGCTACAAGACAACAATATTATTATTTATATTTATATATATATATATATTTATATTTATATACATATGACTGAAAGCTAAAACAGGAAGCGGTTTTAATGACGTCTCAAACATTTGAATTGGTTTCCTGTTACTAAACCTACCTAATTGTACTTCCAACACAAAGTACAGCAACTGTGACAGATATGGATGCCTGTACCGTGCCAATTTTGACATGTTGACATCAAACCCTAACGACTAAGAAATGTAATTCAGACTTGATAGTTAAATGTTAAAATGCACATCTTTTCTACAATGCTTATTCTATAAAATAAAGTTTAATTATACGATCAGCGCATATTGGGAAACATAAAAGCGGCTATTTCTGTGAAAGGCTTATATTGTCCGATATCATCAGCCAAGCTATATATTAGTCGGGCTCTATGTTTTCCAGAAGATTTTAATTGTGCAGTCGCTGAGAACCTTACTTTTCCATCTTCAGGTGTCCCGACTATTCATGACAAAGGCCTGAGTAGTCAGCCAGAGTTCACTGGTTCTTTCACCTACGGGGCTCTGGTCAACAACGATGGAGTGCCTCCTGCGACTCTGCCGGTCGCCAACCTGGAGCAGCCGCCAGTCGGCTTTGGACCCGCCAATGCATCGCTTTATCCTGAACTGAAGAAAGAATAGGACCAAAGTTTTCTTCTTTCCCTTTACTCCAAAACACCTTCAGGGACTTTGAAGACCACGTGGGTTACAGTCGGCTCTTTCCCCAAAAATCACGAGCCCAGGAAGTGTCCACTGGGTGTTTTTAACGTTCCCTCATCACTGGGCACTCCTCTCCCCGATCTTTCCATTTTTAAATCTCTAAACCAAAACGTGACCTTAAGAAGCTTTTCTTTTTTTTCCCCAAGAAGAAGACGACTGTATTAATTACAAAAATTAAGAGAAGAAACTCGAAGCTCCTGGATGTTTTAGAAACATGACGGCAGAGAGAGAGTTTCACCTTGAAGTTTACTACCTTTTATCGTGCATTACCATTGATATTTACTCAAAAGACTCACTTCCACAACTGTTTTGTTGCAGTTTTGTTCTCATGTACTTGTTAATGAGGACATACTGGGGACCATGCAGTAATCTGTTCTTCCATTGAGGACTGAGGTTCCTCCCTGATTTCCAGGTTCCTAGAACCTTGTAATGTAGCTGCAGACTTTCAGAATATTTGCCAATGAACATTTTGACTTTTAATGTCTGCCTCTGTCTGTCTGTCTGTCTGTCTGTCTTATTTGAGCGGTTTTCTCTCCTCACTTTTTTCTCGTTCGAGGGATTTTAATTGTTCTACTTTTCCTAATGTTACCAAACAACGGGTGCAATTCTTTTAACTTATTGTATTTATTATTTTTTCTTTTAATGTGCCTTGAAAAGTAGCTTTACACTGGACATTACTGTAAGGTGGTATTCAACATAAACCATGTAGGTGGGTGATTCTTCACTGTGGCTGATCAGTTATTCTAAAGCAACTATAACATGTCGGTGTCTGTCAGAATAAAAATAAACATCTGAAACCTTTTGAAAAGAAAAGTGATGATGCTTTTGAGACCTGAAAAAGAAGAGAAGTGCAATAATATGAATAATGAAAATACTGATAGTGTACAAACAGTTAAAAATGTTAGTATAATAAAGTAGTCTATTGACAATGATACATTTTAAGTTCTGTTTCTGGAAGTTAAATATTCCTGATGACAAATTTAGAAATAATAATCAAAGTAAGTTGCTAATGTTGCTCAGTTAATGTTTCTACCTGGTTTGCATTGGAAATGTAGTTCGTTCATTTCAGTGTAAGACAAAATAATACAAAGTATTAGTGTAATACGAAAACAACACCAAAAAATATGCTTATGCACTTTTACACATTCCATGAATGAAAAAGGACCACGAAGAAGAAAGGTTGTTTATAAACTGCCTGTTTAATATGAATAACAAAACATAAATGCAGATGGCCGCCCCCCTTTTTTTAAAATTTCCTTTAACAAATTAATTATACATTAACCAGAAGCCAACATAACATAAATATTACTCATTTGGTTAATACTGTTTCATAACATTTTCCTAAATTGAATAATATTTGAGCAACATTTGAAATCATCTTGAGAAATCCACAGTTTCACTCCATAAACAGAAACACATCTGTTTCAATGTACTGTGTGCTTATGGACTTTTGAACTTGTACTTCCTTCTATGATCCTCGTCATTTGATATTAATGTAAACAGCTTTTGTTGGTTTTCACGTAGGAGCCCATTTCTGGCTTTATACGTAAGACCAATAATATTTTTAAATCTTAAACTGACTTGATAAATAGTCTTTCTGTTATGTTTAAAACTGGGGAACTAAACTTCAACTTTAAACCATTGTACAAACCTGAATAAGCGTGTGTGCGTGTGTGTGTGTGTGTGTGTGTGTGTGTGGGTGTGTGTGTGTGTCGCACGCGCGCGCGCAACAGGTGGATGCAGTGAACCACGCCAGCGTGCAAACCTAGAAACATGACATGTCTCCACCCGGTTGGGATGAGTCAGCTGATTGATCCTCACACTAGCTGATCAAACGTCCACCATCACATTGTGTCAAACTCTGCTGCTGCTCCATCGCCACCGAGCTTGGAGCAGCAGCAGCATCCTCCCTCCTGTTGCAGCCTGATTGGTCGGTGACGTTCTCCGGCGACTTGTCATTGGTCGCACCTGCTGGAGTAGGCTGCACCATCATCATCATCATCATCAGGACAACAGACACACAAGACGCATCCCAGCGGCTCCATCACAACTCTTCCAACAACAAGTCCCCTGCAGGACATCCTGATTCCCATCCACGTGCAATGGGCTGCTCGTGCTGCGTTCACTGACACAAGTGAGGTGAGTGTTTTTACATATTTTCAATCTGAGGTGGCAGCAACTTCATCACGAGCCGCGACTCTGTGGTAACTTCAACCCCCCCTCCGTGAAAACATCTGGCGTCACGAACATCTGCTTTTAACATCAACGATCGGTTGTTGTTGTTGTTGTTGCGGTGAAACGCTCGTGCAGCTTTTGTTTTCTTTTGCACGAGCCTCTAACGTCACATCGCGTGTTTTCCTCGGTTGCACATTTTGATGTCACGATCATCACCGGCCATTTATGTTGTAAACATGTGGAGTGATGCTGTCGTTTCCCTCCACAACCTCTGTCTGCTCGTCTCTTTCAAAGATCCTATACCAACATTTGATGTGTTTTTATCTATATTTAAAATCCACTGTGTATTTCTTCTCAATATTTGAGATCCAGCTTATTTTTATTGGATGTTAGTGTTATTTAAATATTGAGGACGTGTCATTCGACCCTGTCTACCTCTAGATGGCGCTCTATCACCAGTACATGTTTCCCATATTAGGGTCAGACTTTGCTTCACTTGTCAATATTTTTTTATATCATATGATTTTATATGATCTATGTTTTCATGTGTTTTTAAGCTCATAAAATTATTAGATTTTAAAATATTTATTTGGTTAATTAAAGTCTATCGGTAGAAAATGAATCAGTAACTATTTTAACAGTTGATTTTCACTTTCTTTCAGTCTTTAATTAAGGCAGAATGTATTATTATTTACAGCCTGAAAGTTTGTATTTTATGCAGTGAGTGTTGAGCGTATGCACACTGTACTTTGAGGCAGTATATATACAGAGAGGCACCTGTGAAAGCTGGCTGACTAAAGATATAATGGAATCATAAAAAAAAAGTCTAAGAGAGTTTATTTAGTAGTATTTTTATTTATTTTTTGCCTCATTTTGCTCCTGTTCATCATTCTCTTGTTTTGTGATCTTTAAAGTCGGAATCTCCATCCTTCCCTCATCTTCGTGTACCAGTGTTTCACCTCCTCCTCACTTGGCATCAAACATCCAGCCGTTATATTCACTTCATCTCCAACCTTCTAAACTGTCAACCTCACCTCTTCCAGTTCCCGTCTCTGTGATCCCTGCCTCCCCGTCAGCAGTCTATTCAAAAGGCTTCAACATGCTGCGAGAGAGCTCCAAGGCATGGAGCAACGGCTCCGAGGCCTACAGCAGCGATCCCGAGGAAGATGAGGAGGAGGAGGAGGAGGAAGACATGGTGTTCGGGGAGAATGATCAGGATGGCGTGGCGGACGAGCTGATGGATCTGAGTGACCTGCCCACGTCGCTCTTTGCATGCAATGTCCATGAGAGCGTATTCGAAGAGGACGTGCACAGGGTGAGATGGAGCAAACTCACTTTCTGGGTCATAGCCTAGCTGTGTGTGTGTGTGTGTGTCTGTGTGTATTTGCAATGTGTTTTTATGTTTGACTCATCCAGCTGAATCTGTCAACGCATCAAAGATTCAAAGCCCAGCAGCACGTGCATGATGTCAACCGCTGCTTTTGCTCCAGTCCAGTCATGGTCTCAAGCTGCGTTACTCCAGATCAACACACACACACACACACACACACACACACACACACACACACACACACACACACACACACACGCACCTGATGCTGTAATTTATTTTCCAGGGAGCGTGGATGCAGGGCAGTGGATTAAAATATAACAGAATCATGAGTCATACTCTGCCTTCATCCATGTGCCCATGCATATCATTTGATCACCACCGTACTCAGTGTGTTATTGTGCCCCAATGTAAAACAGAAGCACACACAGACACACACACATGTTAGTCATATGTCTGTGTAGAGAGTCTCTCTGTTACAGTTGTTTCAATTTGTTTTCAGACATGAAATCCCAGAAAATGTCGGCAAAATTAGGAGCAGACATTTTCCAGAGTTTGCCTCTTAAATATGCGTAACGCAGCAGGAGATTTCCAGGTCAAATGGGTTCACAACAACAGGAATATTTCCAGAACATTCAGGCGAGAGGTGGCGTCTGGCGAGATCAGGCAGGAGGCAGGACATGATGTATATATTCTGCTGTGGAAATCACATGTTTTTATCACCAAAAGCTCTTGAATCCCGTTCTCTTCCCAAGATGACGTCCGCATCTTCTACGTGTGTTGGCATCCTGAGATGTTTGTGTTCAATTTTGCATCCATCACGTGTTAGAAACCTCAACAATGTGCTCATATAATCGCTGTGAATTCATCAGACTTGTTCCTGCTGTTTTCTCACATGGGCTCTTTTTCCAGATTTCCAAATTTTCCCCAAAATGTCAAGAGCAACTTAGGAAAATGTGCAGACTTCAGTGCATGTCTGAAAGCAGCTTCAGACTCATTATAAGGCAGGGATACTCCGATCACAGCTCCAGTTTGCTGGAGGAGGATACAAAGAGAATGCTTTCCTCCATCCTTCCAGCTGGCATGCTCCACACCTCTCTCTCGCTCTCTTAGTCTTTCATTCTCCATCAAACCTATCCATCCAGTTCTCTCTACTGTACGTTTCTAAAATCTACCCTCCTCATCCTCTGCATTTAGTTTCCTCCCCTCTCTCTGATGAGTTTTAATATTCCCCTCCTGTCTCTCCCTCTCTCTCTGAAGCGTTCTTTATTTATCCTCTCCGTGTATGTAAATGCAAAGCGGTGAGGCTAAATCTGGCGCATGCACAAAATCCCTTTAAATGAATCACTCCTGCTTTGTGAGTTAGCTGTTTGTAAACCCATCGCTCCGAGTGGTGGAGTCCGCCCCCCTCCTCCCTTTCTTTTTTCTTTTTTTTTACCTCCTCGCTTCATTATGATTCACATTCTGGCTTTTAAGTGGAAATGCCACCCACACACCCTTCAGTCACAGCGTGTCAATAGATTGTTCTCCATACGGCTCAATTAAATGAGCACGGCTAAAAATACATATTTTTTTGTCTTTTATTTAAACTTTGAAAACGAGGACAGGAAGGGATGAGGTATGAAATAAGAATAACAAGTTGTGATATTTTCAAAGCTTGAACAAGGACTTGATGAGGTTGTGTTTGGCTTGTAGCAGTGCCAGTCTTCAAAGCTGTCGTGAGGGTACACACACACACACACACAGTTGTGTCTCCATGACTTCAGAGTACATCAGTCCGACCTTAACTAGAGTTATTACTAGCCTAACTCTTACCCTAACTTTAGCCTAAACTAAACTGAACTTAACTTAATCTTGTCCTGAATTTAACTTTATCTTATCTTATCTTAACTGAGCTTAACTTAACTTAACTTAACTTAGCCTAACCTATCCTATAACCTATGATATCCTAAACTTAACCTAACCTATGACCTATCATATCTTAAACCTAACCTAACCTGGCCTAACCTAACTGTAGCCTACCCTAACGTAACCTAACATAACCTAATGTTCACCTTGGCTAAATCCTAACCCAACCTAAGCCTAACCTAAACTTAACCTGATCTTAAAACATGTCTTAACCCTAAAATGTAAAGATTATGTTATGGGGACTTGATTTTTGTTCCTGTAAGGAAAACAAGTTCCCATAATGTGACTTATTTAGGTCCCCACTACATGAGTATTACCTGGACACACACACACACACACACACACACACACACACACACACACACACACACACACACACACACACACACACACACACACACACACACACGCTCATGCAGTGTGTAACTCGATTCTGAATTTGTAGAATTTTGGTTTTCCGCTGACGGCTATAAACCTGACTTCTCCAAACTCAGTGTCTTCATTCTGGGTGAAGTACAGGGACATGGCAACCTACATTCTGTGTCTTTGGGCTCTTGGCTCCCTTCCAGCACCGACATTACCTTCTGTTTCTGCTCTCAAAGGCCTGCATGCAGGAGGGCTGTTTAGAGGATGGGCTGTTCATGTAATCACACTGCGAGAGGGAGGGATAGAGGGAGACGTGTGCCCCCATATTTTTAACAAGCTCTTACCGGGCTATGAAAGCCTTTTCCTTTCTTCTACATTAGTCAAAAGAGCATAAAAAAAAAAAAAACTGGTAGCACACTTTTTTCTCTTTTCTCTGCAGTATTTTGTTTCCCTGGACAGCTTTTAGATTAATATGGAGAGACGCAGTAAAAAGTGCTCACTGTTCCCTCACAAAGTTCAGCTGAGGTCTGTTCAGATCAACGCCTCTTTGTCCTGAAGTGATTGGATTTATGGTTCATTCAGTAATAATATGATTAAAAGGACTGCAGCACAACACGTGACGATTTGAGTCAGTGATCTGAAATCATCAATAATCTTAACTTTAATGATCATTTATCTCCGTTTATCATTCAGCATCATTATAACAGAGAAATGCAGCATGTACAGGTTAGAGTAGCGACACTTTACCAAACCTCAATTGTTTGTGGCTTCTAAAAAGAAAAGCATTTTATTTTCATGAACATGTTTTTCCATTCGCAATTAATGAAAATCAGAACCTGCTTTAGAGGCGGCTTTTGAGTTGGGAGGGTCGCCCTCTGTTTGTGTGAAAGTGCTGCGTCTACAAATGTTGTAGATGGATGAATATGACCTGCACTAGAAAAGTGGAAAATACAGTAAAGACGCATCATTGCATGAGAAATGTCTTTAAAATGGAAAAGAAAAGCTTTACACTGGATAGACCTACATCTTTATATTTTACTAGTGCAATTGCTGTTCTAAACCTGCCTGTTTGGCCTCTGGAAATGCTGGTTGCAGTTTTCTTTCTGAAATAGTGAAAGTGACCTGCAGTAATTGAGTCGTGGTGCATGAGTATCGACCGACAGCAGAACTCTGCAGAACCCTGAAGCTGCGTCCCCGCTGCTGCACAAAGAGCTGTTCACCTGTTTATTGAAAGTTCAGTGAAGCTCCACTCAGTACTCTGTTACTCTGAGCTGGAGAATCACTTGTCGTCGTTGTGATTGACGAGGTCACTTATGTCGATGAGTCCCAGATCAGAGTTTATTGACATTGAACGTATCCTGGGTCCAAATCGTTGCACACTGCACCTCAGGATCTTAACAATACACATGCCAAGTGTGAAGCCCATAAAATGATGGTTCTTGAATGATTAGATGTGTAGAAATGGTCCACTTTTCTAATTGTCATGTTTCTGGGCCCTGAACTCTGTGAACTATTGAAAAACTGACTTTTAATTTGTATGGCCTTTTTAGTTTATTGACATTTTCCTTGTGTTTGGATTTGTGTTCTGTTTGGTTGTTGAGAACTGAGTTCTCCATTTCAGGTAATATTTTGAAATGTTACTCCTTATGTGCCTCTGGCTTTATTTCCTGCCTTTGTCTGCACATGTTCTTAATGTGTTTCACCTGTGTTCAGTCACATGCCTCCTTGTGTATAAAAACTTGTCTCGTTTCATTTCTCGAATGTTCATTTTTGTCTTTTTTCTTAAACTATCTTTCACCTACCAGCCTACCAAGCTGAAGTGCCTGCATTTGTGTCCTCTGTTGAAACCTGTGACAGAAATAAGTCTAGGAATTGATTCTTCTATCATTGCTGAAGTGGGATGTATTTTATGTACGGGTTTAAAATGTAAATAATCTAATCAAAAAAACAATCACCCTCCAGCTTGAGTTGCGGCCATCAACGAATGATCCACGTCAGGACGAACAGTGTGGCCTCTGTATGATGTATTAGCTCCCTTAGAAATCACTCAGTACAAGGAGTGAAGGAGTTAGAGACAGAGGTTAAGAGGTGTGTGTGTGTGTGTGTGTGTGTGTGTGTGTGTGTGTGTGTGTGTGTGTGTGTGTGTGTGTGTGTGTGTGTGCGTGTGCGCGCGCGTGTGCATTTGTGTGTGTGAGCAGTCCAAGTAACGAGCAAGGTGGTTTCTGAGCTTGTCAAGGGAAAGGTCAGAGAAGCCATTATAAACGGCCCCTCATAGTGGTGAGTGTATATCAGGTCTAATCAGCACAGAGCAAAGCTTTTATTGCTGCTGCTGCTGTCGGACTGAGAACATGAACCAAACATGCACCAGCTACGGGCTTAGTACTACACCATGTCCAATGTTTGTATTGTTACAGGATTATACTAAATGACTTATGTCAGCCTAAAGTTAAAATAATATTTATATTAAAAGTAGGTCAAATTATATGAAATAATTGTCAAATGTTAGTGGTTTGCCCACAGCGATGAATCTGCAGGGAGTTATGAGATGATTCTGCAGCTCCGCTCAGCTTTAGTCTTTCAGTTTATTGTTTATTGTTTCACAACTTTGCTGTTTTACTATATTTGTGGGGACCAAACTGTTGGACCCACAAGTTTGAGGATCAAGATCAGGTTGCTAACGCTTGAGCCCTCCTGCTAGCGAGCGAAGGTTCAGTTCTGACCCAGCCTTTTGTCCCCCCCGTTCTCCCTTCCCCCTTATCGCTTGGATTCTGTCAGAAAAGACCATAATGCCCCAATATATTGGAAAATAAGTTAGGATAAGGGGCAAGGCAATGCTCTGTCAATAGCATGTGTGTACCACATGCGCTCCCTTGAAACCTTCCTCCCTTCAACCAAGACAATTGGGCCTCATGCAAGAACTGTTTGTACGAACAGATTTATCTCTTAATTTTTTGCATACAAGTGATTCAGGAAAACTCGCCGCCTTCACCAATTGTCTTGTATTTTAATTTTTCGTACAGAATTTACATGTGTTCTTGACTCGTCAGCAAAGTCACGGGTAATTTATTCACAAAATTGCACCTTGTAATCGTGTTGACATCATTTTGTTACGTTTATTTGCCATCCTTGTGCTTCCTCTAATACACCCAGGCGACATTCATCATTTTCTGAAGAGAGAACGTTTGCTGAATCTGACGTGTCATGTTCATGCATGAGGCCCATTAAGTCTAAAGTTAAAAGGTGTCAGTTTTATGTACTTTTGCTAATATGATGTGAATATGACGATGTCAGCAGATCCTTTCCATGTCTATTTTTGGTGGGAACTGCACGTGTCACATGTGAAACAAAAGTCCAGATGCTGAAACCTGTTAATATAACCATAATGAAACCAAGACGTTCAGTACATGCCACACAATGTAGGCAGTGTGTCAGGCCTCGGTCCTGCTCCACTGTTTCTCTCTTCCTCTCACACACTCCCTCAGAGGTGTCAGCAAGCATCCCCCTCTCCTCTGCTGTGCAGTAAATGAGCAGTCTGCTGTTGTTGGCGGGCTACTATAACCAACCCTCTCGTTATTGACCCGCTCGCATGTGTCAGACTACAGACTATTTTTGGGTGCGTGTCTCGGGGGGGTTGAACGTGAGGGAGCGGGTGCTTAGCGGGCTGAAGGTCAGACACGATGCAGTGCAGCCTGAGCGAAGCGCCGCCGGTCGGCCTCCTGCTCCTGCTGCGGCCGTGATATTATTGTGCCACGCTGGCCGGGGTCGACTCACCGACCCGGTGTGTTTGTTTTGCCTTCATTTACCAAGCAGAAGAAAGCAGGAAGCAAGTTAAGAAAAGGAGACGGCAGCGGAAAAACACAGTTTGGCTAAATCGAGCTGTTATGGCTCTCAGGGCGTCAGAGTATTTTGCGCGTTTGACAAGATGGCATGATTATTTTCTTCTGTGATGACAGTTTTCCACTTTTTCTCTTGACAGACTTTTCTCGATTGACACATTTGACAATCTTCTGTTATTATTATTATAAAATGTTGTTACTTTTGCATATTGATTTATTTGTATTGCAATATCAGCACTGACCAGCACAGAGACTTTTAAATAACCGTGTCAAATGAGTAAAATCTTATTTCACAGTAGAGCTGTGCACAACAAATTGAAATGCTCATCCCTTTCTTGCCTCTCTCTCTCTCTCTCTCTCTCTCTCTCTCTCTCTCTCTCTCTCTCTCTCTCTCTCTCTCTCTCCTTCACTCTCTCTCTCTCCATCACTTTCTCTCTCTCTCACTCAAACACACACACATGGTGGCTATAAACCAGAATGCATTTGGTCTTTAACAACAACATCTAAGTACACATTTATATTTTCTAGGAACTATTCATTAATTTCACTACATTTTGCAGTAGGAGTTTTCATGCAGGACTTTCACTTTGCAGCTTTTGCAGCACCATCTAACATTGGCTTTATAGAAAAATTATTGCTACATTTTCATATTAACATCAGACAACATTTTTAATTCCTCCTTATCAGAATCATTGCCAAATGTAACAACAACAACAAAAAATGGCCGACATATCGATATCAGAAATGTTTCACTCTTTTGTTAATTTTGAAAACTCACACATCAAATCAACAAATCAAATCAAACCCAGTTACAAAAGTCAGTGATGTCATCCTGTATTTCTTCACCTACTCTAAAGTCAAACATCTTCTTGTTTTATTTCAGTCACTTGTACCAAAGCTTCAGGGAAATAGATGTTTGTTCTCTGATCGGTGATGCTGATTGGTTCTGAGCACGGCTGCTTTGATTTGAATAAAACGACGGCTCCTCTTCTGCAGCCCCTCCCTCGCCCACCACTCAGGCCGATTATGAAACGACAAGAATTCAAACGTTGTGTAAGCTGGTGTGTTATTTGTTCTCGGTCTTGCTCCTGTTTCTATTTAAATCAAGATTATTTTCTGGTTAGGTCTAAAAAAAGAAGCTCTCTGTGGGCGTGCTTAAGAATAGCGGTTTACAAAACGACAACATATGAGTATGATGTGTCATTTAACCGATGCCAAGTCTAAACGGACTCCTTGAATCGATGCGTAGCTGCAATCACAAATTCCGTGAAATAGATAATGTTCTGCAGATGATCGCTTTCAGGCTTTGATGTGTGAAATTAAGGAGCTGAAATGAGTCCACAGGCGACAGAAAGTTAAGCTGATTGCAGGAAATAAATGAAACGGAGTCTATATTTATCTCTATTCTATTTAGACTTTTTTATTGAAAAAATGAAAAGCTTGCACTCTTGCACTCTTGGACTTTGCTTCTTGTTTATCCCTGTTTCTCTCAGGAGTTCTTTTCTTCGTCGTCTTTCTGTCTGCATCTCCCTTTCTCTTCATCATGGAGATCACTTGCGGTTTAAAGTTAATGAGACCTGCGGGTCTGTCTGTGTCTGTGTCTTGTACAGTTTGATCACCTGCTGCTCTGGGGGCTAATTCTAAAGTGGAATCAATAGAATAACCCTTTCTATGCCCCGCACCAGCGACAACCACTGGCCTTGTGTTTTTGGGTTGTCCCTCTGTCTTGTGAACACAATATCTCAAGTGTGCCTTGAGGGAATTCACTCAAATTTGGTACAAACGTTCAGTTGGAATCGAAGATGAGCTGATTCATATTTGGTAATCAAAGGTCAAGTCACTGTAATCAAATAGTCTTGTGAACATGGTATGTCAGGAACACCGGTAAAGAATTTGATAACATCTGGCAAATATACTAACTTGGGCTTAAGAACTCTATTTCAATTCAGGGGCTGCATCCTTCAGAGGCTGCATTTGAAGACTGACTGCACAAATAGGCAGTCTCATTTCGAAGGCTCCTTCAAATGTGGCCGACAAATGCGTCCTTTCATCCCCTAGAAACAAAGGCTCCAACGGGTGGATCCCTCCCGGCCCCACGTACCCCAGGCTTCAGTGTTAACCTTACACACGTTAAAAAAGCCAAGAAGAATCAAAACTTCCTGTCGTTTCCAACTTCAGTCCTGTTGACAAGTTGGTGAAGCCGATCGTGGAAATCCTCTGTAGAGCAGACTTGTTTTGGTTTGGCCTTTGTGGTCCACAGCTAATAATTACCTTTTAGATTTTAGAGGTCGAACGTCAAGGTCACAAAACCCTTTATAGCCTTGTTAATACATTAACTTAAGAATGCCTTTAGAGAGCACTCTTAGCACAAATGTTCACTTAGACTCAAAGATTAACTAATTAGATTTTAGAGGTGAAAGGTCAAAGTTCACCGAGATCTGATAAATATATATATATACTGAAACTGCATTGGTTTTGCTTTTCATGTAATTTGCTGATGGGTCGGCCTCAAAGTTTTCTGTCTCAGCACCAGTTCACCGGCTGTGCTCATCAGTTGCTACAAGGATCCCATGTCTTTAGCTCAGACCTGATTAAAGTGAAACAATAGAAAGTTCTTCCTGTCCTCTGTCTTTGTTTACCTGCAGAAAGTGGCCCCCACTTCTCAGATCACTGTTTTGTCTCCGCAGCTCTGAGAACACCGTCGGTCTTCACCTCCCTTTTTTAATTCCTTATTTGTTGTGTCTGGTTTTCTCGCCGCAGGGCTGAATGCGGGTCAGAGAGTCCACCTAACCCAACCAAAGATTTGACCTGATTTCAAAGCAAAGCAATCAGTGGAACCATCAGCACATGTCGCTCTCTGTGCTTCCTCCTCCTCCTCCTCACCCTCTGCCTCTGTCTCTGCTCACACACAGATATATGGCAGCTCAGCCTAAGCTGCTGCTGGACTGGGTTAAAATGCTGAACAGCTGCTGGTGGCCCACCAGATGTGGCCTGTGATCCAAAAACATACTATTGCTGCTGTTTGGACAGTTTTGACTGTTTGTAAAAGCTGTGCTCTGAACCGAGAGCAGCTTTTCTAATTTTATTTATTTAAGCATTTGTACATTCATATGATTAAAATGTTTTCTGAAAGCAGATTTTATATCCTTTAAAAAAGCATATATTTCCCACAATACCTTACAAAAAGGTAAGTTTCTGAAAGATCTCTGCACTATTTCTGGAGAAATTCAGAAAAATGTCATAAAAGTCCTCCCAACAAAAAAAGCGAAACAAATTCCTGGATCTGCCTCCTTTATCAAAATCCACTTTGAAAGTTACCCCACCCTTCCACCGAGTTTCAAGACTATCAGTTCAGTAGTTCTTGTGTAATCCTGCTGACAGACAGAAAAGCAGGAATGAAAACAATCCTCCTAACTCTAAAAAATTTGAATTTCTATCAATTTCTTTTTACCATTGTGTATTATTCACCATCCATTTTGGACAGCACGATGAAGCAGCACTTGCTCTTCACAGCAAGATATTTCTATTGGCTCAAATCCCGATTCAGCCAAGGTCTTTCTGTGTGGAATTTGCATTTTCTGCCCGTGTCTACATGTTTTTTTTCCGGGTTCTTCCAACTGTCCAAAGACTTGGGGTTTGGAGACCCTTCACTTGTGTGAAGCTAGAGATCTGAGAAATGATGAGTTCATAATTTTTAATTCACATGGCACCTTTAAAGGTAATTTCCAAAATCAGCAGAATTTTCTTATGTTAAGTATCAGACTAATTTTAGCTGGTCAGGAGAAAAAGAGTTTCAGTCAGAGATGTCTTCTGGGAGTCGTGGATCACTATTAATTAAAACTCCATTGCTAAAAGTCATGTAAAACTCTATCAGCCTGTTTCACATCCAACAAGTAAAAAACTGCCGCAGCCACTTTCCCTCCCTCACACTTCCTCCTGTTTATCTTGTCCACAGAACTCAAACCCCCGCGTGAAACATGTTTCAGCTTCGATGTTGAGTGTTGATGGAGGTTCGTTGTGTTTGTCGTCACAGCAGATGGTGTCCGCTCATGCTCAGGTATCCATGCCGTTCTCTGCCCCTGACGTGACCTCTCACTCTCTCTCTGTCACGTTCTATTTTTAATCACTCGCTCGCTGCTTTTATTCCGTCGTCCGTGTGTGTCTCTCTCCTCCTCTCCCGCTCTCTCTCTCTCACCTACACTCTGTGGATCTGTCTCTCTGCCCTCTAGACACTCTTTCATCCTCCCATCTCTCTGTCTCCCCCTGGCTCCCTGCGCCTGTACTTGGCTGCTTGCTTTATAAATAGCTTGGCCTAGATTACAGCAGCTGCATTGGCTCTGGCACCACGGCTTGGTTTGGCTGCATGGGCCAAGTGAGGTAGCCTCGGTGTATCGAGAGGCTGGCATGGAAGTGATGGTGTGTGTGTGTGTGTGTGTGTGTGTGTGTGTGTGTGTGTGTGTGTGTGTGTGTGTGTGTGTGTGTGTGTGTGTGTGTGTGTGTGTGTGTGCGTGCGTGCGTGCGTGCGTGTGTAAAAAACTGACCACAGTACATCCACATTGGTGCCTCTTACACAAAAACACTGAATCTGTGGCACGAAAAACGGATCAATATCAGAATGTGCAGAGAAGAAAATGTGTTTTCTCTTTAACCTGTGGGGTGCAGACAGACACACGGTACCTTTCTCACCTATAATCTACTGTTCCGAGGATTAACAGTTCACCTGTCACCTTCAAGCGATATATCTCTCTCACAAGTATATAGTCACATTAGATTCAATGACCTGGTGGAGCTGAAAGGCCTCATCAGGAGAATATGGTTTTGATCTGCTTCTGCCCTCATGGATGCAGTGTGAGGTCCTGCTGAGGTTCAATAGGTTGTTGGAGACTAAGAATGAGAGAACACCAGAGAGTAACTGTGGCTGGAATGAAGGGTAAAGGTTTGAGCATCACTAAGTCACCGCTCAGACCAGGTATCAACATCCATCCTGAGTGATCCAATCACAAGTGGTCGATGCTACGATACAGATCTGAATGCGCCTGAATGCATCCTGAGATCCCGTCACTCAAACCACATTTGGAGGTGATCTGGGATGCATGTGACCCAGTCTACCTCCTGAACCACAACTGCACACAAAATGTGTCAATACGTTTCCGCATGTAATTCGGCATTAGCTACTGCTACTAGAACGCTATGGATAATTAATAACAAGTGGTATTGACCATGTTGTCTTGGCCAACAGCTCAACGATGCAACTTCTTACATGCATAGGAGATGAGTCATTATTCGAGCAATCTGTGACAATTCTGCCACCAACAACCAAAGGTTTCTGTTTACACCTGCATGTGTAGTGTACATGAGCGGTCATGTGATATGCGTTTTCAGGAGTGTTAGTATAGAGCATGTTGGCTCTGTATCAGTTTTAATCCTGGTCCATAATGACGCTCACTCAGGCCAGAATTCTTAGTTGATTTCGTGAAATGATGGTCGTCTGAGGCACTGAACTGAAATACAATCGATACATTTTATTTACAAACTGTAACAGAGAAAAAATGTATTAAACTGAAACAATTTTTTTTAAATGTATCAACAGTATTAAAAATCATCAATCATCAATCAAGTATTAAAATGTAGTCAAATGTAGTTAAAAAATATTACATAATAAAAAAAAATATTAAAATGTAGGAATAAAGTATCAATAATGTTAAACCGTATGTCAAAATATAAAAACACCAATAAATAAATAATGATTCAGTCCTCCACATTTGGGCGGAAGCAGCTTGAGATGCTTGAGAAGAATCTTCTAATTCGCCTCAGCAGTTTTCTCCTGCCGCCTGTGGCTGCAGCGGTGACGTATACCACGTCATCTGAACCCCAGGGGACTGCGTCACAGATGTTATTGAATCCAAAGGAGCAGGTGGTAGGTATGGAGTTGAGAGCCACATCTGAAAGCAAGCAGACATCGTCCATGGAGCCAGAGGGTTCTGAGCCAGTGTATCCACTATCTGGGGCTGCAAAGTGGACCCTGTCCTCAGTTGGACAGACCCTCATTGCTGTTTTGGAGGTGGTCAGGCTGGATGAGATAAGACAATCAATTACTGTAGTAAATCGGTCAATGTCAATTAATTAAAGCCATCAGTCCATGCAACCTAATGTGTTTTTTAGTTCCAGTGTGAAACGACACGTGGTCACTTACTAGTCTCGGCTGTCGACGTCCTCTCTCAGGTGGCTCATGGAAATGAAGGGCTGCTGCAGAGCTTCAACAGGAGAGATCCTCTCATCCCCGTCAAGATGCAGCAACCCTTCTAACAGAGACACAAATGCCACGCGGTCTTCCATCTCAATGGCCTCCAATTCTGGATAGATCTAGATTTGAAGACAGGTTTCAGGTCAGATGATCCAGCTCCCAATTGACAGATAAATAACTGGTACAGATCCAGTCTTTACTGTACAACACGTCAGAGAGTACTCACATGAATCAGGCCGCTCAGAGAGTCCGGAAGCTTGAGAAAGCTGTCACGTTTCTTTTGTCTCATGTTGTTAGCGACAGTAAATTCTTCTGCCGTCTGAAGGAACCAAAGGAAAAAAAAGATGAGAACAGGGCAGTATGGTTTCAAAATGCTCCAGTAAAATTCTCAGACAAAGAAGAACATGGCTACTCTACCATCAGTCTCCATGATGAACCATCTTCGGCCTCCTCTTCAATGAAGAACAGATGGCTGTACATGCCAGCACAGAGCAGGGGGTCCCCCGGCTGGCCCAGCACGTCAACCAAGGTCTTCATCTGCAGACAGAATGCACGTTATGAGAATCACATCCACTTACATTGTCTATGAATATGAAAAACAAATCAAAATATATATGGTTAGATGATACATACCATTTGATATTGGCAGTGTACGTGCAACAGGTTTTCAGCCAGGTACAGGAACGCCAGTATGCACCCGACCCCCCACACATCGATGGCCTCGGTGAATGGGAGGCCAAGGCAAATTTCTGGAGCCCTGAGAAGGAAAGACAAGAGCCAAAGATGAAAAATCCGTTGGAACGTTTTCAGAGCAGAGAAAATGTGGCTAAACAGATACTGTGCAGGATGAACTCACCTATACCCACATGGCTGGATCTCCATCCCCAGCTCGGCTTGGGACGCCGTCATAGCGCAGCCGAAGTCAATCAACTTCACCCTGAGCGGCTGGTCCTGCATGTTAACAAGCATGACATTGTCCGGTTTGATGTCCGTGTGCAGTATGCCAAGACCTTTCAGGGCATCCAAGGCAACCAAGAGCTGCAGGGACAAAAAGAAGAAAAACATTTTGAATTTTTTCCCCGTGTGCTGTGGTTGGGTGTCAGGTTTTAGGGCTCCCTTAAAAAAAAAGAGTATTGGTTTCATATTGCATTGATCGCGGCTACATACCTGCTTGGCAATTGGACGGATCTCATGTAGAGGAAGGGGCTCCCACTCTCGCTGCTCTAGCAGGTCGTAGAGACTCCTGTCCAGCATCTCAAACACCAAGCAGGTCTGTTCCATGTGTTGGAATTGTTCAAAGAACTTGACCATGTTGGTGCAATCTGAATTCAGCCGATTGATGACTTTCAAAATGGCAACCTGGAGAGAAAAGAGGAGGCATGATAAGACAAGACTATAAACATTTTGTGATCAGTTACATTTTCTGCTGGAGCAGGCAAAACCTGAGCACAGGAACATAATCAAAAACTTCAGTCATCTACCTCATGCTCAGTGTTCTGGGCGAAGCCTGTGTCCTTCTTCAGGATTTTCACAGCCACCTTCTGTTTGGTCCTGAGGTTTAAGGACTTCGCGATTTTGCCATAGTGGCCCTCCCCTATAAAATACAGCACTGAATATGAGGAAGAGCTGCTGTTTAGCGTCTCTCCGGCCTGAACTTCAGGGGCTGTCAGTTCAACTGTGGAGAGAGATGGTGGAAACAAAATATGTGACGTGGGTGTATTCAGTGTGAGAGATTCATTCAGTCAACGCAATATGAACAAACGCACAACTGAACCAGGAGTCACGTCTCTGCATTTCTGCGGCTGTCATTCTAAGACCAAGTGAAGACTAAAAATATTACCAATATTGGGTGGATTTCTTTTGTGTTTAAATTATTTATGTTTTCATTAAACAGATCAGACAAGATCATGTTGATGGTGTGTTGAACAGCTAGTAAACACATCATTGGCCTCAAGTTACAGATGCTGGTATTGTATAGCATACAATGAGTTATCCTTTCTTGGAAATAAAGCCAGTGCAGAAGGCGACACACAGCAGCTCTGTTGTGTGTTACTGTGCATTTAAAGGGATAGTTCACCCAAAAATGCAAAATTCAATCATTATCTACTTATCACTACGCCGATGGAGGGGGTGGGTGGGTGTTTGAGTCCACAAAAAACTCATGGAGTTTCAGGGGTAAACAGCGCTGCAGCCAAATCGAATACAATTGAAGTAACTGGTGACTCCTTCTTCAGACGTAATAAAACAAAGGAAAACATATATAAATGCCTCCATACTGCTTGTGTGTTGTCACATTCAAATTTGACACCAAACAGTGTCATTTACACCATGTTTTTGCCTAAATATCCTGTGATATCCTCCTTGGAGCCGCATTCACGTTGGTATGTACACACCAGAAACATGCACACACTACACACAAGCGCTCGCTCAAGGCCACACGCAGGGGACCACATTAGCATAGCTACATCCGATAGCATTGCTACATCAGCTAGATTGCTATATCTGCTAGCATCGCTACATCAGCTAGCAATGTCATATAAGCTAGCTTCGCTACATCAGCTACTTCCGATAGTGGACTCTTTGGCTTCAAACACGGTGTAAATGACGCTGTTTTGAGTCGATTATGAATGTCGGGGCTTCTGGACACTTGGATGGCACCACAGGAGCAGTATGGAGGCATGTTAGGTTTTTTTCTGTTGTTTTATTACGTCTGAGGAAGGAGACTCTTAAGTGTTTTGTGGACTCAAAAACTTCACCCACCCCTCCATCAGCATAGTAGTGAGTAGATAATAATTGAATTTTAATTTAGGTGGGGTCCACACTGTGTTTTCACAGCAGATACGTTCAGCTTCATCTTGGCTTTCTCTGTGTTTGGTCTGAGTTTCACCTGAGGCAGCAGAGGAATCTCCTGAATTATCCCACGATGGCATTATTTAAGGTCAACTATTTGCAGTTCAATAAAATGTGGCTGAGAAGGCTGAGAATCGATCTCCGGACTTTGTGCGTCACCCTCCAACTGCAAATGGTGGAATAAACAGTGTCCATCAAAGCTCTGCCTTTATACCCTGACAACATGGTCATCTCTTTTTTGTCTTTGAAGTCTTTGAAGTCTTCCATCTTAGAACATCAATTAAAAACATAAAAGAGCAACATTTTTTAAATATATAGAATCAAATATTTCTCTCTCTCTCTCTCTCTCTCTCTCTCTCTCTCTCTCTCTCTCTCTCTCTCTCTCTAAGAACATACTTTCACATATTTCTACTTGGGGTTTTTTTTTTGCTATTTCCCTTATGTTTAACTTCAAAGCTGAAATATATTCTTAATACAGTTGTATTTTTGTCATGTGCTGTACGGTTGTGTGTGGTACCGTTGTGCATTAACATTCAAGTGTGTATGGTGAGCGTGTGTGTGTCAGCCCACCGTGATGATCCACTGCCCTGATTCCCTCCCTCTTGCTCCTCTGCAGAGCTCTTCTTCAGAATACAAATTCAGCTCGTCAGTGAGTCTGAGACACGCCGTCTCAACCTTTTGAGCATCTCTGCTGCCGCTCGGCCTCCTCCCCTCCTCATCTCTTATAGAGTACATCGTGCACCTGAGAGACCCTGTGATAACTGTATTTCCATTATTCCATTAACCGTGTGCCTTTTCTGTCAATGCATATGCAGTATAACTTTTTCTTCTTGCAGGCACATCAAGAGGTAGCTTAAAAAAAGATCAGACGAAAGATTTACATTTCTTAAATTTTAGGATTTAACCAAATCTGATTTGCATGTAATGATGCATTTACAGGTTTGACTGTAAAATCCCAAGGTGTTCTCAGACCCTTGGAACCCACAGTATTTAATTTACATAACTAATTTATACAACATACTGCATTACATGTTGTAAGTGTATAAGTTTATTCTGGAAATTAGATGTCCACCATTCGAATAAGAAATGGCATTATTATTATGGATGGATGTTGTTATTATCTCTTCCATAGCATCATTTGAAAACTCATAATCATCTAGCTTTAGTTCGAAATGATCAGCCTCTCCTAGTCTCATTTCAAATGTATAAAAAAATGTGTTTGAGCTTCATATTTTCCTGCGAGGAGTTTGGTTCAAGGCGTGCCAACTGAGATCTGAGAGAAGGAATTGTGAATGAGGAGAAGAGAATTCAGAATGAGGAGGAGGAGGAGGAGCAGAGCTGCAGAATCAGGCCAGAGAGGAAGAAAAGTGCTTCATCATCCTCAGCCTTCCATCGTACTTATCAGCAGTGACAAAATGGATCAGAGGAGTGCATCAGCACTGTTCCTTGAAATCCAAAAACACTTAAGCATACATTCAGACGGTAAAATTGCCCACATGTAGGTCGTTTTGGTCAAGTTTACATTGTACTACGATGGATTTATGCATTGATTTTAGCTATTTCAACCATGTATCCATTATTTTTGCTCTATCAGTTTTTTATTCACATGAGAATACCATCAGTTTGTGTAACAAGCACTTAGTTTATATGTGTGCACCCACCTATGTAGGGACCATAGAATAAAAAGTGAATACTGCACCACTGGCATCAAACCAGATTTTTGTTGGTCAAAAGCACAACGACTTTCTGCTGCCTCAGGTTAACAATGCACCTGACCACACATCATATTAAGACCAACAAACTCATGGACGCTCAGCTGGTAGCAAGCGCTTTTGCTGTTGGTTGATGGGGACGCTTGACAGGGAAATGACAACTGTGTCAGTCTAAAACTAGCAAAGACACTTTTTGTGCCAGGTGCAGCATAGGGCCAGTGACTGTATATAAAGATGGACAAAGTGTCTGGAGGCTGAAGGTTTGACCAATCGCGAGTCAGTCTCAGCTGTTAATCATGATATGTCAGTCTATTGATCGGGCCTCAAAAGTGTGGTTGAATACAAATAGTGTGGCTTTAAGAACCCTGGTCCAAATCTCTGTATGCCAGTGAAGCATCTGCTCAGCTAGAGCAAGACAGTGAATCCCTGCACATCTTCTGTTGATACAAGGCTTTGTAAATAGGGGCAAGTGGAAAGAGACAAGGCATAAATAAAAGATCACAACCTTTGGCAAGCTGAGACTACATTAGAGCTCAGAAAACAGAGCAGATTCAAAGAAAAAGTCAACCCAGGCGCTCAGCTTCATCACTCCGCAGCTTGTGATTAATGAGCAGCGGGGCTGATTTTGAAAATATATCAAAACCTGTCTAGTAACATCTTCTGCTCCTACTACTGTGACTCGAACGAATAAAGCGGATTCACTCCCGGCTGACGAGGCTGTTCAGGCTCAGACCAACATGTGACAGTGTCTGATTTGTGGCGTTTTTGGCATTTCGAGACAAATTGTTCCAGACTGGATGACTGACTGGGTACCGTCTGCTGGAAGAATGTCACAGTCATCCTCACACGTCTTTCTCATGTTCTCCGTCTGCACCTCGTGGACAATGCTCTACAAGCGGACATAAATAGCCCTCACTGCCTAGAGCCTAAATATTAATGGCTTATAGGGGACTTAGCTGTCTCGGCCGGCATGGCAATTATTATTATGAAACAGAGGGTGGAAGAGAAAGAGGGGGATGATCTCAGTGATGGAAAGAAGACTCTGTTTGTTAGGATATTATGCAACAGTTGATGTTTGTGGAAATTTAATTAAATGACTGAAGTACTTTGATAGTGTACGAGAAAAGGAGCAGTGGCAGCAGCAGTATGGGTACTGGGTTAATCTCAAATCGAGTCGCCACAAAAGTTCTTTTCAAGTTTCGATATCCGACTCTTGCCGGGATCAACAAGGCATCGGCCCCGAAGACTCTAATGTCCAAATGATAGTGTCTATTAATTCTCTGCATCTGTTAACAGCAAGCAGGGAGTTGACGCATCAGTGTGAGCGGCCGCCACATAACCATGTTGTTTGTCATACTCCTAAGCCCACGACGCCACAGACCATCTCAAGCAAAGGCAGCGTTAACTCCAGAGCTTTCAGCTGACAAACTCTGTTATGCAATTATGACATGACAGGGGAAAAAGTGTTGGAGTTGCTTTCAGTGAGCAGCGTGGCTTTGACGCACAGTGCTGTCATTTGAGTTCAAGTTCAGCACAAAGCAGTATTCGATGGTATTTGGTCACAGCTCAGACATTTCGTAGCTCCTGTGATTTTATATCATTAGTAAACTGAAGCTCTTAATCTTACAGGCTGCTTGTGTTTTTCTTCAAATTTGGACTCAAAGATGAACTCATTACATTTGGTAGTAAAAGGTCAAGGTCCCCGTAACCTTGCAAAACCCTTTTTTGTCTTGTGAACACATTATTTTAAGAAAACCCAGAGAGAACCCTTTCAGATTTGGCACAAATGTTCCCTTAGACTCACAGATGAACTGATTAGATTTGGGTGGTAAAAGGTCAAAGGTCAGGGTGGATATTTTGACCAGTGGTCACTTGAACTGATTAGATTTCAGTCATCAAAGGTATCATTGCTCTCACATGAGAAAAAGGATATATGAAGACTGAAACTACGTTGGCGGAGTCATACCAACGCAGGGAGGCAGTTCTATAATACTGTAACAAATGTTTATCAGGGTGTTTAAGGTTCATTGTAATGTTTCACACTTCATACTATGAACATTAAAATTGTCTCTGCATCTCTGAAATCCAGCGCCCATATTAAGAAACACTATAAGCACATTTATTATAGAGCTTTTACATAATATTTTAATTAAGCCCATATTATGTTAACAAAAACACTTGTTACGATGTCCAACCCCTGTTGTTGTGTCCAGTGTATAAACACATCATCCGGCTGTCTGTTGGCATACAGGGGTTTCAGTCGTGGTGACACTGAGGCAGATCTTACCTAGTGAACCGTGTTCATTTACGTCATTTTTCAAATTGCTTGTGCCACATCTTTAATTCCTGCCGCAGCAGCAGCAGCAGCAGCTCTGTGGAAAATAAAACATCACTACAATACAAGAGAAAGCGGAATAAACCGGACCCGTGAATTCTGCAGTGCCCCCTCTGCATGGTTCGTCAACCGCTGTAGTGGCGTAAAACACCGACGAACGTGAGGATGGTGATGACGTCAATGTGGAGCCGGTGGAGGGAGAGGGAGGGAGGGAGAGGGAGGATGGGTGAGGGAGAGAGAGAGAGAGAGTGAGTTGGTGCTGCAGCATCACTGTGAGCAGCGCGTCAGTGCAGAGACGAGTCCAGCAGCGAACTCTCACCGCGGAGTTTAACAACCACAGCTCAGCTCCGGACTTTACCTCCAGTTCCTTCAGCAAGAACAGAGACGCTCTCTCTCTCTTTCTTTCTTTCCGAGGAAGAGAAAGACTTTTTACTCGTTTTCTTCTCCTCCTTCAACCACGAAAGGGAATGCCATCGATAAATATGAAACTGGAGATGGTGACCATCATCGCCTGCGAGGTGGACATCGAGGTGTTTACATCGGACAAAATGCAGGTACGGTTTTACGCACGTGGATTGTGCGCGCCCGTTGTGCAGCGGTTTTGCGCTCAGGACTCTCTGCATGCTGCCCTGTACATGTGCATATGTCCTGGTGACGTTTAATGCAGCTCTCTCTCTCTCTCTCTCTCTCTCTCTCTCTCTCTCTCTCTCTCTCTCTCTCTCTGTGGAGAGGATTTTTATCAATGGGAGCCGCGGATTGCACGCGCACTGACAATGATTGACGTTGGATGAATTTTAGAAATGACTACACAATGCAAGAAAGGGGCACACACACACAAACACACACACATTCATATATACCCACGTGGAATGCGCTTAATGCACCAATTGTTGTATCATTATGTAAGTTGTTCTTTATATCGCGAGGTCTTGGAGATGACGCGCAGGTTGGATGCGATGAGGGTGTGATGGAGTGAATTGTCCATTCAAGGCACATGCAGGGGAAAAGAGAAGTGAGGCAGTGTTTAGACGCAGTGTTGGTCAGAGCCTCCTCTCCTCCCTCTGCTCTCACCTCATCCCGTCCAAACTGCAGGAACATTGGATCAGATGGGAAGAAGAGACAGGGGGAGAAAAAGTACCCAATCATCTAATTCATGCTCAGAAACGAAATAGGGCTCTGGGGGTTTGTTATGAAGCAGTGAGAGTAACTATTGTGATTTTTAAAGGCTGCCATTACGCACAAAAACACACATCCACACCCACTAGAGGGCAGAGCAGAGTCAAAAGCTTCCGACAATAATAAACATGGCGACGGTGGACGAGAGAAGAAAGAGACGCCAGAGTCTAACCCTAACCCACTGGCTTGAACTATATTGGCTACACTGCCCCTCCAAGATTTCCGGTGGTACTGCTCGGTTTTGTCTGTTAAGTTCGTATCCGTAAGATTTCAAAAGACGTGCACAAGTACAGACAAAGTTCTGTCCTTTTTTCCGTATCTAATGTCTTTACCCTCTTTAATATTGACTTTCGGTACGTTTAGGTCATTACAAACTCAGCCTAAACTCTCCCTACAGTGATATTTTATTGATTTGTCCTGAAGGCAGGTACGGGCATTTGATGTGCTGCCTATCAGTCACGGTGCAGGGAAGCAGTTGCACTTTGTATCCATTCAAAGTGAGCCGCGGGATCCCACCTTTGGCACCGAAACGTGCCAGTTTTGGGGCTTAAAAGGCCACACAGATGGTCTGCCAACGCTCCGCTCACCCTCTAAACCCTTTGGAAATTCCATGTCAGAATACATTCCCTCACCTGCTGGCTGCTCGTCTGATTTGACTCATCACCAGAGAGACACAGGAGCTGCACTAAACTGGGCGAGAGTGCAGCTCAGGAGGCCGGAACAGTTTGTGCAGTTGTATAAACGCACATCAGGTGCAGTCAGTGTACAGATGGCCGTACTCTTCTTCATCTGTGACACTTGCTCTTCGGTGTGGACGTACTCAGGTGGAATCAAAGCCAATGTCCACATTCTGCATTTCGAGGCCTGAAGCCTTCTGGTTTCCTCTTCCAGTTTGACCAATCACATTGGAGCAGGCTTTGGTGGGCCGCAGGTAAACACGCCACGTGGACAGCAAGTGAGGCGGAACACATCGACCGAAATGCATATCTACTTTTTTATTCATCTGCATTCATATGCTGATTGCTGTTAATAGAGATTAGCCAAAATATCATCTGGATCTAAAACGCCTACACAAAGCATCACTCCACTTCTTGTGTCTCACGTTGCTAGTGGGGCTGTACTAAGTGTGCGGGGAATGGAGGACGGAATCTTGGCCCAGTTATCCGCTGTTTGGACCAGAAGTAGCAAAATATTGGCTGTTGCCCCCAGAGGCTTTGAGTTTGGACAAAGGCTGAATTCTGCTTTCTCCTGCCAGCAAAAGAAGCAGTTGCAGGTTTTTGCCACCCAACCGTGTCACCCTCGTCCCCACGGCAACTTGGTCAGCCTTACGTGATCACTTTTTTTTTGCAACTCCATGTTTGCACAAACCTTACTCAAGCTGCCCAGGGGAATATGTGTGTGTGTGTATCTATCTTTTGTCTTGGATGGTGGGATTTTTGCACTTTAAGAACTGCATGTTACTGAAAAATATCGTCCACATGCGAACACACAATCAGTGTACTTCAGCCTCTGATCCACCCTGGGATGTGCGTACCTCCAGTGAGCCAGGCAGCTGCACCTCTCATTACAGTTTCCGTCCATTGCAGATCAGCCAAGGTGAAAAACGCTAATGTGTCACCCTGCAGTTGTCCTGTAATTATAGAATGACGGTTTCCTAATGAGTTGAGAGACACGTTGATCGTGCTGGGTTTCTGCTGAATAATTGTTCTGATTTTGACATATTGTGACCGTCTTTTCATTTACCACCCGGGACATGTGCTAGTGCTTGCATGTTGCGTTAGATGTCATTAATTTCAAAGTGAAAAACTTTTGTTAATGGAACCTGGCTCACGCTGTTGGATTAGCCGCCCTCTCCAGACAGACTTGACAAAGCCACGGGCAGGACAGCCTGATCAGTCTTCACCTGAGCCTCCTGTCGATCAGCTCTTATCTGTCCCCGGCTCCTACACTCTCCCAAACAAAAGGGGGTGTCTGTGCAAAATTAAAAGAGGCGACGGGGAAGGTGACTTTTGAATAGCACAAAAGAACACCAGTAATCCTGGTTTGTGTTTTCCTGAAAGCGACGGAGAGCACTGGGGGAGAAGAAGAAGAGGGGCAGATAAAAGCAAGGCATTGTGGGGGAGCAGCCTCTGGATTGAGCTCACCTCCCCGTCCACCTGGTTTTTTATTATCATTCAACAAGATCTGAGCTCGTCTGAGTCTCCTGTTTTTATTAATATCTCCAGATCTGAAGACGAGGAACAATAATCCGACTCCTGTTTTGCTGCAAAGCACTGAACTAATATGTGGATTGCTGCTATTAATAGAAATTTCACAGAGACATTGGGCTGTGGCAGTGGTGTTCGAATGGGCGGCATGAAGAAAATAAGCAAAATTGTGAGTTTCTTTTATTTAGAGGAGAGGCTTTGTGAAGTTTTGGAGGCACTGTTTTGACACGGTTGAGATGGCTGGCCCACGTCTTGGCTCAATCCCCGCTGGTTACATCATTAATGAGCCAAACACAGAGGCTGTTGTCGTAATAATGGGACAGTAGACTCTTTTTATTCCAAAGTGATCCAAAAACAAGAGGTACTATTGTGGTCGTGAGGTTTGGCGAAGCCGTAGATGTCGGTTGACGCTGTAGTACGTGCATGTTCATCACAACACTGCCACTACCTGGAAAAATCTACCGGCATCAGCAGATTATATCACAGGACACACGGTGAAGGTCACAGCACATTGGCAGGTGAACGTATTACCGAGCAGCGTTTGAGGCAAAGCATCACCGTTAACCTCACAGGCTGGAGGCAACGCTGGCATTTACATCTAATTTATATGTTCATTTGCATTATTTGCACCTTTAAATAGAGTAATGTATGAATAATTAATCATCCTGTCAACCTGCTCTTTCTCTTGATAAGTGCCCCTCTGGCTTCAGTCTGTCATTTTAATTACAGATGTTAGAATACCATTTTTCTCTTCCCACATATTTTAACAGCTGTATGCTACTAACCCTGTATGGAGGTGATGATTGGTGTCATTGTTGTCTGGCCTTGCTGAGACCGAATGTCATAAATCTTCTTTTATTATCTAGTTTGACAGTCATGACATAAAAGACATTTCAAATCAATAAATGTAGGAATACACAACAGAGATACTTTTGCTGAATCTCTCCCAGTAAAGCGGCTTCACAGGGCAACCAACCAACCCAGGGACAAGAAATGGTACTGAAGACCTCTCCCATGATCCTAAAACTGCTGTTTTGGAGCGACGAAGGAGGGATTTCCGTGAAAAGAAAAGGTTCAGCTTTTACCTGGGTGAAACTACTATACTTAAAGACGTTGTATCGTATCGGCACAAAGATTTGTATCCTCTCTGCCCGACCTGACATTTACGTCAAGTATATGAGGCATTTCCGATGCTGGTCTCAGAATAAATAGGATTTTACAAAGCATCTTATTTGTGAAGATTTGGCGTGAAAACTTTGACATTAAAATAAAGTCATTAGGACTTTTTACCACTTTCAATTTGTGAAACCTGTTACACAATCACAACAGAGGCAGCATTACAAGCCACGAAGGACAGACGACAATCAACTCAATCCTGCCCTCCCACACAAGGACGAGCATAGTAACACACAGTCACACACACACACACACACACACACAGTCACACACACAACAGTCACACACTCCAACCCCAACAGTGAGTCAGCGGACTCACAGACCCGTGAACACCTCTGTCAGCAAACACACACACACCGCTCCTCACCGAGGACGCCTGCAGAAGTTTCCATCCACCTGGGGTCTGTCCTCCTCTCTGCCTGTTTATCTCCCGCTTGTATCATATGTCTGTTCTCAGGCTTTATCATAACAGAAAGTACACATGTTTTGAGGAAGCAGGAGATATTTGATGAGTTATCTGCTATTTGTGGAGCTAATCTGGGCTGATTTGCTGACGTCGATGATGCTTTCATTCTTTCCCACAGTATTTCTTTTTGATATACAACCTTACATAACAAGTTGTCATTCCCTTTGTTTTGTGATTGGTTATTTTGAGCATCTAATCTGCAAAGTGAGGTTTCTAAACAACTGTTTGTTGCTTTATTATTTGGAGGAAGGACACGGCTTCATGCTCATCAAAAACAAATTAGATCTTAACATTAATGTGAACCCAGACTCGCATTTTTAAAAACGCTCCTGCGATGCACTCCGATCAGTTGTTGGGGTGAAGGCGAGAGGCAGAGGAGCAGAGGCAGGACAGACAGGATGGATGTCGACAGTGACTGTATCATGTTCTGTGCCGGTTGGAAACCAGATCTGCACCTTGGCAAGGTTGAGCGCTCCTGGGCCAGAGCAGTGGGCTCAGGTGTGCCTGCTCCCCCAGCCTGGGCACTATAGGCAGGTGGAGATGGGCAGCTCACTTTGGCCTGAAACCCTAGAGGAGAGCCGCGGCTCTGGTGTCAGCTAAAGGTTAGCGCTGTGTCCGTTAGGGTGACGTAGAACAAAAGGACCGTCTCCTGGGCGCGGTATCCGGTTACCATGTGGTGAACATGCCAAAAGTATGAAGCGATAAGATTAGAAGCAAAGAAAAAGGCCTCGGAGTGGAATGTACGGGCCCACAATGAAAAAGACTGAGAAACTGTGTCACACAATGATTGACCTTTGTGGCTGTAACATTATTTTGCGGTCAGAATTTCCAATGGGATTTCCAGCCCAACACAAACGACTCTGGAAAGACAAGGTGGTCCTTAAAATAGCAACGTCTAACCTATTACCTAAAGATAGACAGTGTGTCTGCCGCCTCCTGCAAGCTAAAGGTGAACTTTATTAATGTTTCGTAACAAAGCCTTTTCTAAGACCTACTATAGTGCTGAGACATTTATATGTACTGTTTATATATTATCTATGTAGGTCACATTTATATATTAATATTTCTCTATATACAGAAAATAATTGACGATTTGATCATTGATTAATCCATTTATGTTTGTCACTGGTTTCAACTTCTTAAAAAATTGATTTTCAGCTTTTACACATTTGTAAATCTCATGTGTCACAGTTAGTAAAATTACTCTGTCCCACTTCAGAATCAAATTATATTATTGTACAATTATTTTTGCATTTATGCAGTAATTTGAGTATCCTCATCAATATGTATCCTGAGTAAAGGTTGTGGTTTTAAACTCTTCTTTATGGGCAGAGTATGACATTATATCCATTTATATTGAACCTTTGTTACATTGCTATTGAGACAATCTATATTACCATTATTATTGATATTGTTATATTACCCAATCCTACTTTATATAGTGCATGGTACTTTGATATACAGTGTAATTATTTATCATAATCTGTTTGTTAAATATATTTAGTTTAATCTGAATATTAACTCTGAATATGCAAGGTAATGAAAGGTTTGAAATATGTGTGTTGTAGTAAAAAACATGCTAGAATGTTTCTTTCCAAAATGTAGGAGATAAGAAGTGCATAGTAATAGAAATACTCAAATAAAATACCTCAGAACCCGGTTACTTTCTAACACAACCATCCATGTTTCAATACTGAAGGACGACATGCGTCACATTTGCAAAGCTGTGCAGCCGTACTTCAGTTTCATAATACCTGAGCTTTTTGCTGCATCATTATCAAGGTGAAGCAGCGAAGGAGGAGGCAGGATGATGGAGCGTAAAGAAAAAGAGTTCATCTGTCCATATGCTGCAGTGGCATGAAGTAAGAGCTGTTTGTGTAGCATCTCTTAGCTGCCTTATGTAATGTGGACCTCTATGGATTAGCAGCCTGTGTGGACATACTTGCATGTTAGTGTGTGTGTGTGTGTGTGTGTGTGTGTGTGTGTGTGTGTGTGTGTGTGTGTGTGTGTGTGTGTGTGTGTGTGTGTGTGTGTGTGTGTGTGTGTGTGTGTGTGTGTGTGTGAGTTTGAACCGGCCTAAGTGCTGCTGACGAGGAAAAGCTTCTGCCTCAATAAAAAGCGTAATGACCACATTGGTGGTAATGAGATTAATGTGTCCTCACATACTGTAAACTGATTTCAGTCCCTGCCGTGGACTCGCTGTCCCAGAGGCAGCGCTGCAGCGCAGCAGCCGGCCCCCGTCAATACCGCTCCCCGCTCCAGGTATCGATCCCACTGTAATAACACTCGCCCCGTTCACGTCCGTCCCCCACCGGTGCCCATGCAGCCCGCACAGTGCAAACACAGCTATTTAATCATGAGTTGTTTTTGTTGTTTTGTAACAAGGAGGATTTGCTGCTATGCTGATGGTAACTGCTGCTTCGACAGAGGCTGTGATTACGTATGTGTCAGTGTTGGGTCACCACACACACACACACACACACACACACACACACACACACACACACACACACACACACACACACACACACACACACACACACACACACACACACACACACACACAGGCATACACACAACCTCAGAGTTTATCCAATGATATCGAGTCTCTGTTTTTCTTGTGGCCACACATCACCTCATCCAAGTGAGCAAGTTAACTGCAGGTTGGAGTCTTTCCTGCTGCTGAACTTGCAGCCTTAGTGTCAGGCCTGTGTGAGGATACCTGTCAAAATGATTGATATATTAACTCATTGCCGATTAAGATAAATATTAATACCAACTTGTGGCAACTTAAAACCTTAAGTGGTTCGTTTGTTCTGAAATTCAAGATGGGAGACAGTTGTTGGGAACTTGTCACTAGTTGATGAGTATAATATGTTTATCTAATGTATAAAACATTCCTGCTTCCTCAATACCTCTGCTAAGGAGGTTATGTTTTCGTCTCTGTTTGTTTGTTTGTTTGTTTTAAGCAGGATTACGCCAAAACTACTCAACCAATGAGTTTTTGCGAAGGGGAGGGCCCTGACCCGAGGAAGAACTCGTTCAATTCTGGCACGAGTTTTTGATTCCCTTTCTTTAACTTTGAGAAATAGGGCGTTATTCAACATTTTTGTCGATTTCTCCAATTATTTTATTGACATAGATGAAAAACATATGGGGGAATGGATTTAAATATATCTAAAATCGGGATCTAGTGAATTTAAATGTGGTTTCATAAGGGGGCTGTTTGTCTGGTAGGACTGAGGTAACAATGAAGGTCAATACAAAAAACACAATTCATATCATTACTTAGTTTTATTTGCTGGACCCTGTAAATTGGGGCCTTGTCTTAGCAGCAGCTGCTATTTCCTTCCATCTTTGTAATTCTTTACCATATGGTGCACCGGGGGCTAACGCTTCTTGCACGTTTTGAGTCTGGGGCTTGTTTTGAGCACTCAACTGTTCTCTGGTGGCTCTCGTCCTTTGACTCTCTCCATACTAATTGACATGTTTCTTGCATCGGTGGCAAAAGAGGTCAGTGGGGTTCGAGTGTGTTGTGGTGACCGATCTGCAGCATGTAATACTAAAGACAGTTTTCAGGTCCACGTCAGAATATTCACACCCAACCATCAAGGTGCGAGCTCTTTGTGTAGTTTCTTCTTGGCTGGTCGGAGTCCTTCTTCTGTTCGGAATGACCTCGTCCCACGTAACATTTCACTGTCCTCCGTAATTGTTTGTGTTGGCTTCAATGTTAATTTCCTGCCTGCATCCATCACATGGCGAAGAATGCAAAGTCCTGTCCAAAAGCAGTGCTGTAAATAGTGGGAGGTATGGCACAACAAAATAAGGGCATGGTATGAAATGATACACGTTTTTCTTTTGGCCACATGATATGTTTATATGCTCATATTGCACAGCCCTAGTACCCGTCTAGGTCCAGTACAGCTCTGACTGAAACCTGAATATAACAATCTCAGTTAAAGTGCTACAAAGCTGCAGCAGCAGAGGCTATAACCACCGTGAAACATGTGGATCGTGATGTGTGTTTGTGTAAAACAAGGCTGAAAACCTGAATGAGGTAATGGAAACATCTTCATATTTGGAGTATTTTCTTTACTTCAGACATTGTTCTTAGTAACGTTTAGCAGCTAAAAAAAGGTCTGCCGTGTTTTAAACACAATACGTTTTTCATGTCACTAGTAATCTCCGTAACTGCAGTGGAAAGTTGGCTCTGGTTTATGGAGCAGTAATGGAAACAATATGGAATGTGATAAGCAAAAATGTGCTGGAACAGACAGTGCATGCAGGTATTTTTCACCCGGTTCTCATCTGTTATCGCCACAATCTGCACGACGCGTTTGACCTCATTACACCGCTTCCAGTTTGACCCTTTAGGGAGGAACAGTAATTAAACACGATGGTCCACACAATAAAAGAAATGAATTTTCTTAATTATTCCAACAATGGTCTATTTTTAGTGTAATACTGTCCCTGACTCACCCAGAGGCTCCGTGGCCCAGATTGTTGGTTTTCACCCAAATCCCATTCAAGCACGAGGGTTTGGATTAGACTGTGCTAAAGCCAAGCACGTGTCAAACAGAAAGATGAGTGATTCAGCAGAGGAAAAAAAACAACAACAAAAAAACACTGAATAACCCGTTTTTACATCACAATTAGGTTCGGTTAATCTTTTCATTTTGTTCCCGAATACCAAATAGTGTCGTTTAACTTAGAACTGAACTAGATTGTGGATTACCGGCGTGGATTTTGGTGTCTGAAATAAACACGGTACAGGCTTGAATCAGAAACCAGATCAAAATAGAGAATTGTGGTTCTGTCAGTGAATTGAAATGTTTCAGATGCAGAACTTTACACAGACGAACCATGTTTGTAGATAATGCATCAGGACTGAGGCCAGTGGTGATTCTCATTAATCTGCTGGTCATTTTCTGGGTTAATCACTTAATCTTTCTTTACTTCACCAACAGATTTTCTGCTGAAGTTTTTAAAATGCGTGGTTTGCACAAACAATGGTCCATAAACCCAAAGATATTCAGTTTCCTCTAATAAAAGATCAAGATATTTACATACATGCCAAAACCTGTGAAATTCTGCAATTTTTTCCCTTGAAATGATAAAAAAATCTATAATTAATTTGTTTATGAATTGACCAACTCCTTGTTCCATCTCTATATCGAAAGTTTTTTTTTTAATCTCTATGTGCTGTTTCTCTCCACATTTGGCAAATGCCTGTTATTCTTGAATTCAAATTGGGACGATTTGTTCTTCTTGGTTTGAGTTTGCATTTTCCAGTCATGTGGACGATCAGAAGGAGGGAACATGTCAGCGAGTTTCACCAGTGACAGGGAACAAACAGCTGAATATGTCCCGTGTGAGGCTGTGAGCCTAATTTAACTCCTCAAACTGCCCAACGAGCCGACAAAGACCACGATGAGAGTCGACAGCATGTAGGAGCTTATCTGGAACATCGCAGTTCGGACACGAGTTGCCGAGGATTTATTCAGAATCTGGTCCTCAAGGGAAATCTTTAGCGCCCCTGAAGCTCGAGTCATGTTTATAAAGCTGCTCTCAGACATTCACTGAAGTTCGGACATTCAGGTTGGAAATTATCATGTTTTGGGGAATTTATCATACAGGAGTCATATCTAAAAAACAATGAAAATCTATAAACAACATATTGGCACATTGGTGTGGGATGTACGAGACACAGAGCTCCACCTCTCAATCGCTGCCTGCATCAGTGCACCAATTCTGACGTATATCATCACAACAAGCATGTGTATACACCAATGATACAACCTCTAATACACTAAGACACTGAACGATGAAGATAAACCACATAATGGGAATTTTTGCATCATTTATTGTACATTGTACAGAGGGGGAAATTATTGTTCCTTTTGGCAACACTAGGCCTTGTGATCTCGTCTGAACCGGACAATCTTCTGCTGCGTTCCTCATATGTGAAAGGCATGGTGTCTGTAATATAGGATGGTGTGTACCGTCAGTTGTCAGCAATGATCCCTGCCAGCTGAAGAAACACAACCCAGCCTTTACATAAGGAAAACACTTGAGTCACAGGCGTGTGTCACGCGGTTACACCTAATTCCGCCACTTAACTGATTCATTACCTGGAAGAGGTGTGAAGTAGACGCACTGCATTTCCTCCCTCCTGTCCTGTGCCTCTGCAGCGCTCTGTCACTCACACGCTGTTTATTTTTCTGCCCCCTGACTTTGCTCCAGATGAAATCATGTCGACATCACCCGCCAAAGCCCCCGCGCCTTCTCCCTAAGCCCGCTGATCTTTGTTCGGACGGTCGTGTTGTCAGGACCGCTCGCCGGCTCCGTGCGTGCCGCCTCTCCGGGTCGCTCGATTGTGTCGTGCCCGCAGTCATGTCCTGCTGTCTCTGTGATGACAGTCTTTCCATTACCGTCAGGAACATAACTGCCTCATTACCCAAGAGGCAATCTGCTAAAGGATAGCCCTGCAGCCACACCAGTGGAGTGGCTGCAGTTCACTGTCGAGCTTCACATTTCTACACATGGGAGTTTTATTGTGTTTACTTTGTCTCTTGGTTTATTTCCACATGATCAGCATAGTTGTGTACATAGTATAATAAAGAGCATAGGTCGATTACTTTGATAATAAAAATACTATTTGCAGTTCAACCACTGTAGTGTTTTCATGTACTGACTCATTAGCAGCTGCTCATTATCAGGAAGCAGGTCACCGTGCCATCAGCGGCGAATGCAAAACATCTCTAACACTTATAATTAATAGCTCCACCTCATCTTTGGAAATGAATCCGTCATTTTAATTTTCACCACTGTTGTTTCTCGTTCATAGCATTTGCTGTAAGTATGTAACCAACTGACAGATAGACAAGCTGCTTCCTGTTTACATCATCATGCACATGAACCTAAATGGTCAAGCGATATATATTTTCAGGTGTGTTACATGGATGAGGATTATTACTGATGCGGAGCTAAAAGGATCGCGTGGAGAGACATTGTTTTAGTTTTAAAATGGCATTTTGTTTTACTGCGGTTGTAGCCACTGTTACCACAGGTATGTTCTGAGCTACTGAAAGGACTTTGTGTACTGTAAAGTGTGGTGGCTGCAGGAAACAGTAAAAAGCAGGAGACAGAAAAAATCAAGGTGAAATTGCTCCATTTAAAACTTGGAATTTTTTTGGTGCAAAGCTGTGGAAACTGAAAACACAGTCGAAAAGATGCAACAAAAAAAAATATCTTGAGTATTTTCTTATTTCAGATAAATTAGCCAGCTGGCACAAGTATTACAATTATTTGAACCATGTTGCAAATTTGGGGAAACAGGCCCTCGGCGATCCGAGTTGTGCAACATCCGGACAGAGTAAAGCAACAGTCTGGGACAGCAGAGGAAGGGAATTCATCCTGTTGAGGTGCACCCTGGATGTTACGTAAAGGTGACACGGAGAAACATGCAGTCAGCAATAATGACCGCACTCGCCGTTTCAATCAAGTCGAGTTGTCGGCCATTTGAGAGCTGTGACTTAACACCTCCTCCTGTTCCCGGCCTCCGCCCCGAACACATCAGATTTCTGTTGTTGAGAAAACAAAACCTGTGAGTAAACTTTGACATGCCGCGGGAACATGAGGGTGAATTTAGAGCTGTGAATTATGTTTTTTTGTTACCTAGCTACTGCGTTGGAAACGAATCATATTTTCGTCCCGCTTCTACAATAGATGTTGTCTGCCTTGTTGAGATTGAAAAACAAGAACATGCTGTTCCCTTCTCCTCTCTCACCTGTTGTCCTACAGCCTCACTCACTCACTGCAAAGGCAGGAGAAGCAGGTGCTGGATCAAGCTGTGTGTGTGTGTGTGTGTGTGTGTGTGTGTGTGTGTGTGTGTGTGTGTGTGTGTGTGTGTGTGTGTGTGTGTGTGTGTGTGTGTGTGTGTGTGTGTGTGTGTGTGTGTGTGTGTGTGTGTGTGTGTGTGTGTGTGTGTGTGTGTGTGTGTGTGTGTGTGTGTGTGTGTGTTCCCAATAAACCCGTCTATATCTGCTGACAGTCAAACGGTCGTCCTTCAGCTGTGCTTGGATACTAATGGTGCTACCTGCCACATTATTTGACCATGCACACACGCCCTCTGTGCTTGTGTGTGTGTGTGAGAATGTGTGTGTGTGGGGAGGGGGTAAAATTGTGAACATGTCGTCCACATTGCACACATGCTCACTCACAAGTTTCACACACACACAAACAGAACAAAGGGAGTGGGTCACAGCAGGGAACGTTGCGATAGCAGATGAGCAGGCCGCTTTTCAGCCGTGTGTAATTCAACACCCCTCTCCTCTTCCTCGTCTCCCCCTTCCTCTTCGTCCTCTTGTTCGTTCAGGATGTCCGCTCATAAAGACCACATCAATAAGTGATCAGCACGCTCACTTGTTACTCGCCGATCAGCTGCGGGTGTATCAGCGTCAGTGTGTGCGGGGGTTAAAACAAACAGTACATGCTATTATGGAAAGTGATCCTGGAGCTTCCCACACTTCTCTGCTCATGCTGAAACATCAATATAGGAGTGTGTGTGTGTGTGTGTGTGTGTGTGTGTGTGTGTGTGTGTGTGTGTGTGTGTGTGTGTGTGTGTGTGTGTGTGTGTGTGTGTGAGTGTGAGTGAAAGATTACCGAAACAGTTATCACACATGGAGTTTGATGACACATGAGTCATGGTACCTGACTCATGGAAAATTCTCGGATTGAGTGGGCTCTGCAGAAAGGCCAAACAAGTGCTTTGTTGTCGTACTCAAGCTAATTGCAATTATAGGGCGGATAAGAATTATCTTGTCAAAGATGCTGATTTGTCCGTTCTGTGTGTGTCCCTACACACCCCCTGGCTCAGTTAAAGGGAAAGTAACAAAGTAACGCATTATTCCATTATTATATCAGCATTATTATTATGCCATTATTGTAATCAGCAACAGGGGGCGATGTTTCCCGCAGAATTCACTTCAGTTTCTGGGGGCATTTGTCCTGTGAACATGGACGCTGTACATCATCATGTACACCCAATGCACAGCGACAATGCCCGGCTCCTGAGGGCTGTTTGCTTGTTGCTTGTTGCGGCAACATAAGCTGCTTTCAGGCATATCTGAACTCTGCAGTCTCTGTGGACTTTGTCATGCCTGGCCTCTTTGTGTGGAGTCCATAGAAATCCAGTAGAAGACGATGTGAGAACACAGCAGGGGATCCTCTGCTGGATTCACCGCGGGCGATTGGGGGGGTTGATGACACTTCTACTAGCAACAGACGTAAAAAGAAAACAAAAACAAAAAAGAAAACAAATATCTCCCAGTGAAAAAGCGCAGACACACACGTAGAAGACACCGACGAAGATGTCTAGAGAGTTTGTGGTGATAGAAGCTGACAATGGTGTCTGTGTGTTAAGATAATCCCGTGATCTACGCAGAGGAGTTAATACGTCACTTCCTGTCTATGTCGGAATAATGCGGAGGATTCGTTGATGATTCGTTGCTGATGTGAAAGTGTCTTTGGCAGAGTACCTGCTCTGTAGACACAGGGAAAGTGGTATCTACCGATGTTGTGCTGACACCAAGCCGCTGACACTGTGAGAGAGAGAGAGAGAGAGAGAGAGAGAGAGAGAGAGAGAGAGCGGCATTGGGCAAAAAATGCAGCACACAGCTAAACTGACATCTTTAATGGTGTTATGAGAGGATATTTTGGATCATTATAAAATGGTGGCGGAACCATAGTCTGTACGTGAAGATGGACGACATGACTGCTCCCCAAAAGTGACGCCAAAGTATCTCACCGCCTGGTGGCTGGCTGAAGTACAGGTCGTAACTCCGCCTCCTCCATGTTAGTGGATGGGACATGGGCAAAATTATAAAGTCAAAAAGTGGGAGACAGTGGGAGACAATGGGGGGTGTATGTGCTTGTGCACGGGACAAGCGAAAAGAGAAAAGAAGACAGAGGGAAAGGGGGCAGTGAGAGTGAAAGATGGTAAATCGGGCACATGCTAATGAGCTAAAAGATTACCAGGAGAAGGAGGAGGCTAAAACAGAACAAAACAGAGATTGAATATTGGCGTTAACATTATAACAGGCGTCCAGGAACACAACTTCAAATGAAACGTAGTGTTGCTCCGTGTCCAGGTCTTATCAGGTCACTGAAACATGTTGTCGTGCTCACCTGAAAGCCTCTTATGAACAGTTTTGACACAGGCTGTGTCCTGGTTTCTCTGGCTTTGACAGGGGCTCAAAATATCGAGACAAAAAAAGGATTAAAACACGGAACAGGGTCGCAGAGGGCGACTCTTTCACCTCCTGAATAAAATATTTGACATATTGTTCTTTCTGCTGTTTATACCCAATTACAGGGAGGATTATATTTGGATAACTGCTGTTTTGCAGTCGGCTGTGTTGTCTGTGGGAATGACAGAATTAATTTTAAATGAGCACACTTAACACTTGGCTGTCCCTGTATTGTTGTGACATTCCCTCTCCCCTGGTTTTGTGGAGGATTTTGTATTCTAATTGTTAAACCAGTCTTCTCCTGTGAATGCATAAAAGGAGACATTTACACATTCCTGCCTTGACCTCTTTCCCAAGCTTCTGCTGTAGAATGCACCTTGTATGGTGAACTACAAACCGGACTAAAAATGGTATCATCGAGCCCGAAGGTGAAGTCAGCTCTGAATTGTAGCCAGCTACCCCGAGGCTTTTGGCGATGAAAGGCCAGATGTATTTCCAATGCGGAGAAAAACTGGAAATAAAGCATGGAGGGAACGAGATAGTGACATGAGTAAAGGTGTTTATCTGCAAATTCTTACATTGCAATATTTTTCCACAGTTTACAGCACAGGGCATCTGACCTGTGGTTCACAGCTTGCTGAATCAGTAAGAACTCTGCATGTGTCAGACAGGGGGATGATGTCCATCCTCTGTTTTAGAGCATGAACATTGTCTCATACTGACGATCGCCACAAATACTCAACTGTAGAGAAAAACACCTATTACCTCGGCCAAGGAGGTTCTGTTTTGGTTTTTGCTTTGTTACAGATTACATTACATCACATAAAAATGACTTGACAGAATAGAACGAAACTTGGTGGAACGATGTAGTGTGGGTGCATAAAGAACCCACTTCATACAAGATCCAAATCAGGGGGCAGATTCAGGATATTTGTTAACATTGGGAGATAAAGTGTTTTTTTACATTTTGACGGATTTTCTCAGAGAATAATTCTTGGATCTTGATTTAAAAGAAATGCATATTTAGGGAACAGATATCATTTTGTGCAGTTTGATTGAATTGAAGGAGACTGCATACCTTAGTGGAAGTATGAGTGCCATTCTAATTTATTACAGTTATTATCAATGATTGTAAATGTAGTGTATAGCATTCATTTACAAATTATTTTACAAATAATGCTCAAGGCTTTTAAAAGATATTTCATCATCTGTTTGGATTTGATTTCCTCAACAGTAGAAAATTTGATTTGTTTAAATAAAAGTGATTTAGATCATTAAACAGCTGTATTCTTATACTAGATCTTATTTTGAAGGACATTTAGTGTTTACTGTCCAGTCCTGACGTAAAATATAGCAGTGCAGAGTTTAAAGTTTGTGATGTATATAGAGTCGAGAGTAAAGCGTGTTTTTGACTACGATATGACTTTCACTCTTTCTAGAGGCATTGTTATGTCTGTGAAATTCCAACATCTTACATGTGCAATCCTCTTCACGCTGTATATAATATGTGTGTGTGTGTGTGTGTGTGTGTGTGTGTGTGTGTGTGTGTGTGTGTGTGTGTGTGTGTGTGTGTATAATATAATCTGTTTACACTGTGTATAGTATTGCAATGTTTACAATAGTTTACTTATTTATTGTTTAATTTGTATCCCCTTTGCTTCCTTAACACGGCACATTTCCCTGTAGTTTAACGTATCTTATGAGCACATCCAAATCATTTCCATAAAGTACAACACAAACCAAGTGTTGAAGTTAACAACTCTAAAAAGAGTTCTTGAATAACACAAATGTAGTGTTGAGACCCGATGTATACATGAGAGAGTATTTTAAGGATTCATCAGAAGGACACAGGACTGACAGGACACTCACTGCAATGTGCTGAGTTTACAGTTCACCGGGTTTCTTCCATCACTTTGCTGTCACTAGTCTCACATCCGACGTGCTGCCTGTACCTTCAGGTATCAGGCACCCTTCCTCTCCCGGTGAGAGGTGCTGTGTCAGCTGAACAAGGGATGTGTTGTGGGAGGATTTCACTTTTCGGTCTCCCGCTGCCTGCTCGAGAAATGAAAGTATATTCAGATATAGAAGGTGTCAGGCAGAAGTACAATGTGGGACTGATTTAACATTGATGACACTGACAGCATAAACTTCTCTCAGGATATATGAATAACATAAACATATATATCATGATTATGGATAAAATAAAAAGAATGAAATGAAGATAATAGGATAAGGGATACTGTGAAAGTGTGATCATGCTATAGTCGCAGGATGTAAACATGCATGGATCAAAAACCGAATCGATTATTTGACTGTACCCTTGGAAAGAACCTTTGAAACTTGCAGCAGTCAAATCAGGTCACGTCTTCCCTCTCTCCTGCCACTTCCAGCCAATCATCCATCATGATTCTTGAAAAGCAGCTTCATAGTCATGTTCCTGGCCGCGCTGGGAGATGGTCGGCAAGGAGACGAAGAATATAGCGCACCTGATTATTAAGAAAACATCTCTCCCGGCGGCCTGTTTCATTTTTCCTTCCACCCTCCTACTGAGCCGCTTGATTGAGTTCACAGCTGAGGAGGCCAATTTGTTGCCCACAGAGAGGGCCGACTGAAACACGTAGGAAATGTGGGAATATATCACATGGGTGCAGTTAAAAACAAAGTCTGATGCGTGCGGAGTAGAGAGGGCAGTGATCAGACACAGGGGAGAATTAGGTGAGGATTAAAAAAGAAGGAGGAGTGAGACGGACAGCATGAGAGGAGATTGCAAGGAAATGAGAGGACGCTGAAAATCTAATTTCCCCTCAATAACTCTATTGCAAATGAATTGGTTGTTGAGCAGTTCGAGTCAAGTCTGCTGCACAGACTGAGGGGTCAGGGAATTTTAACTTAACCTAAAGTTTGTGTTCAATCAATCAATCAAATTTGATTTGTATAGCCCATATTCACAAATCACAATTTGTCTCATAAGGCTTAACAAGTTGTTGGATATTTACAGAAAATTAACTTATTGACAATTTAGAAAATTGCATTTGAATGCAATATTTATACACAGTACCAAATCATTTAATAGAAGATTATTAACTAAGCTGCTCCAGTGGACATTTTACCAGAAGGCAGCTACTTTTCCGTGGAGCTACTGTTTAAACAATTAGTTGATTAGAAGATTAGAAGATTAATGTGAAGTAAATCAATTAAGATTAATCATCTTAAGTATCTATTAAGCAAAACTGCTATTGGCTTTTACTATTTTCTCACTGTATATTGAGCATGTTTGTGTTTTGAAAAGTTAGTCGGAGGTTGATTGGACACTCTTAGTAGGTGTGAATGTGAGTTGTGAATGGTTGTCTCTATACACTGGCACAATGTCACCTGGGATTGGCTCTAGCTCCCCTCCGAGACCCTCAAAGTATAGATAGTGAATAGTTAAGTGATGGATGCATAGATATAAATCAAAAATGACATGTGTACATTTGTATGTCTTTGTCTTCTGCAGGAGAGATTCGAGGCGTTGTTTAGGATCTATGACGAACAGACGTCATTCCAGATGTTCAAAAGCTTCCGGAGAGTCCGGATCAACTTCGGCACCCCAGAGGTTGCTGCCCGCGCTCGCATTGAGCTACACGAGACAGAATTCAACGGCCAGAAGCTGAAACTCTACTTTGCCCAAGTGAGTGTGAGCTAAGAGGTCTGGGAAAGGGCAGCCAGGGGGCCTGAGACACGGACCATAAGAGCACTGCTTATTTACATAGACAGTTAACGCCCTATGCATCATTCTGTCCAACGTGCACACACAGAACTAGGACAAAAACAGTTTTTGGGATCCTGTCTTCTCTGAGCCACATCTGACGGCTTCCTTAATTCTCCTGTTACAAGCCATCACTCATAACTGATCACATGAATTCTTCATGTAAGGATGTTTCTATATACATTTCACAAACACCTACAAAAAGCTCCTTAATAGATGAGGCCTGGATTTTTCTAATCTGTAGGTGAAAAGAGTCGTTTTGGTTAAAATGCAAATATAATCTGGTTCCATATAGCCAGTGATTCAACAGCATTTAAATGGCTGCAGTTTAATGTCTAAAGAAAAAACACGTTGACATAGTGTGACTGAAAATCACTTAAAAAAAGCTAATAACCAGGATGTGTTCTCACCCAATTGAACCTGGTTTTTGCCCAGACGGTAAATGTCAAATTGCCACGAGTCATCTAATAATTGATTCCACCTCTGTACTTTTTTCATATAAGAGGATTAAAGATTTTACAGCTCAGGCAGATAATTATGGCAATTGGCAGCTATCAAAAGCCCAAATCTCCTCAGAGGAAGGAGCGTACGATTGGAGACTAAAAGACAGAATCCATGACTACAAACCTAATGTGCTTTTCTGGCTCTAAAGTATCAGGATTACATTTATAAAAAGATCCTCATCCAATCAGAGTCAATTTGCAAAGGTCTGCACTAGTGTTTTAAAAGGTAAGAACTGTTATCTTCTCATACAGAGATCCAGGATATTGTCACTTTGCACAGGCATAATATCCATTATATTGAATGAGTGAAACTGATGTTCAGAGGAAAGTTCAAATACAAGCAATATTCTTCCAGATGAATTTATGGCTACATTCACCCGATCACCAATTTGCAGCACTCATCAACTGTGGACTTCTCTCCAATAGGTCCAGAATGGCGATGATAACATTGACAAGTCGTACCTGGCCCCTCCCCAGCCCGTCAAACAGTTTCTGATCTCCCCGCCTGCCTCGCCACCCGTGGGCTGGAGCCAGAGCGAGGACGCGACACCCGTCATCAACTACGACCTGCTGTGTGCAGTAGCCAAGCTAGGACCTGGTCAGTGCTCGCTAATTTCAGCTCAATAAGCTCGTGCAGCGTGTTCACACATTTAATACGCAGCCGTGTGCACCAGCAGGTACAACGCTGAGGTAATTTGAGTGATTCATCTCAGGGCAGCAACCCAGATACAAACAGGAAATCATTTCTCGCTCCTCAGCAGGGTGTTATAGAGAGACGATGTTTCTAGGAAGCAATTAGGACAAAGGAATTGGCGAGCACCTTGTCCAATTGTCCCCGATTCATTCTTGACTTTTTTCAGCTTGTGAGTCAGCCTTGCATCTAATGTACCTTTTTCTGCTATCACATGCCTTTATCATTTAATTATGGGGAATTTTGAAATCAATGTCTCTAAATGAAATGGGCTTTGATCATAGAATTTCCTTCTGCAGTGTTACTGTGCATGAGATCCTGGTCAGACAAAAAGCAGCTTGAAGCCCATAAATCATCTCCACTGTGCTGGCCACCATACGTCAGTGTCCAGGGTGCTTAACCTAGACTTGCTGCAGTCTGACATCTGAAAGGAAATACGCATCAAAGCCACTTAGTGTGTCTGTGCAGGGGTCTGCAAAATATAATTCACCATTCTTTGAATCCCTCTGTTAAACAGCGGTTGATTAATCATCAGCACAATAGGTCAACGTTTTCTCAACATGTGAAAAATGGCTTTTATGTTTAGAAGCTTTTTTTATCCTTATTCCAAAACCACATGAGCCAAAATCTAAGGAATTGGTTGAACTGTGTTTTTTTGTTTTCTCCAACTTAAGATGCAATCATTAGCATGCCAGCTAACTAGCTATTACCAGTGTTAACCAATGCGTTACTCATATGGCCAAAGAACACACACCTCTAACAGTCTAGATAATCCTAGTTTCAGAGTTCATAGGCTAACTTTAACGGCATCGTCCTCGTCTTTCTTCATTTTGAGATGGTTTACACTCAGATAACATTGTTTATTTAAAATCAAAACCAAAAATAACAGTTAAATCTTGTTTTTTATTATACTTAAATATATAGATTTAGGACTGCGTTGCTACCCTGCAATACAAAAAAGTAGTAGTTTCTTTTTTGTCACCTGCATGGATTTCTTTGGAACTGTTAGCATTAGCCTGATGTTTAGTATAATGTTATGTACAGCATAAAGCAACCATATGTATATCTAAGACCTTTTGTTATATAAGATTATATTCTTAAAATGCATTAGTCAGCTACAGACAGCTAGAATTTTAGCTACAACTTATTAACTCTTCAAGCAACAGATGTTTTGTTTGCCGGAAAAAAATTGGATCCAGGCAAGAAATTAAAAGTTAGTTTTTTTTGTTCACCCCTGTATAAAATCAAGGACATATTGCTGTTTGTGAGATTACTGCGATGTTCACTGTTTAAATGTACTAATATTATTGTAAACAGTGTACGAGGGGACTGCCATCTCTATGAAGAAACACAAGCCCACAAATAGATATAACGGTTGCAGATCAGTTTCTCTGCACCACAGATGGATCATTTAGCAGTTCATGCCCCATTACAATTTTAGCGAGTGTGTTAAATGTGTAGGCAGCTCAGCCCAACGCTGTTAGATTTGGAAAATTTCAACATCTTCCCCTTCTGCCTCGTTCTCCGGCAGCTTTTCCGCTCAGTAATGGCGCCTCTGTCTGCCTTTGTCCACAAGATTTTAGATTGCAGCAACCTTTATGAAATGTCACCCAGCCACACATAGAACGGTGTGTCCACAATGTCTTTCCATGTCTGTGTATGTGGGCACACTCATACTGATGAAATGGAAAACAGAACTGTTAAGTCTGTATTCACTTGAACACTATTATCTTTTCTTTCTTATCATCAAAAACACGATTTAACTTCCTGCATACACACACGCAACACACACACACACACACACACACAGTCTGGACCACGCTCATCAGGTTCTGTTGTCACCATAGCAACACAAGGCATCAGGAAATGGCTTTGTTGCTGGGCTCAAATCCTGGCATCTGAAATCAGATCGGCTCTGGGCTGCAGCACAGTGCGCTGACTCCCTCTATCAACTCCCTGCGGTAACAGCAGGACCCTATTCACCGTCCGTCTCTGTGTTTGGCAGCGCTGTGAAAAAGCCACTCGACCAATTTCCTGCTGTCTGCCAGCTGTCTGATCTCATCTCCATGGCAACTGAGATACAATCTCTCAAGTGTATGTCTTCGGTCCAAGTCCGCTGAGTTTGGCATCTGGACAAATGGCGGCACTTTGCTGAGGAAGAGCCTTTTTTTGTTTTCTCTTGAATCCATGTCTTTCCACCCGAGTGTTGAAGAATTACCGAGGCAGAAAAAATACAGCAGATTAATTTGACCTGTAAAAATTCTCTGAATGAAATTCTCAGTAGTAAACACTAAATTGCATATTCATATTATTTCAAATACAGCAGCTGCAGCATGTTTTTTTAATACAATAACATTTTTTTTTTTACCTCAGCCAAGTAGGTCATGTTTTCGTCTGTTTGTTTGTTTGTTAGTCGGTCTCTCTGTTAGTTAGTAAGATTACTGGAACACCACTGGAGGGATTACCACCAAACTTGGTGAGAGGATGCTGTATGGGTCAGGAAAAAAAACATTAACATTACATTTTGGTGCAGATCCGAATCAAGAATTTCTCTTTTACTGTAACATTGTGAGATTGGCCATTTTTCCACAATTTTGTTCATTTCTTAATATTTCATGGATCTCAATGGAAGTGTTTAGGGGACTGATATTTATGAAATAAAATAAAATATCGGATCAGTGAATTTAAATGTGGTGTCATAAGGGGACTTTTGGTCTTTGGGAAAGGTTACATAAACAAATATTTCCTTGGTAACACTCGCTCTTCCTTTCACTCTTTCCATCCCTTACCCCCCCTCCCACAGGTGAGAAGTATGAGCTCCACGCGGGGACAGAGTCCACCCCCAGCGTGGTTGTCCACGTGTGCGAGAGCGAGACAGAGGAGGACGAGGCGGCGCGGCCAAAGCAGCAGATCGTCCAGACCAGACGTCCTGACGGGCCGCCCAAAGTCTTCAACTAGAGAGGCCTCCCCCCATGACACCGGCGCGGCCCCCTGACCGCACCCTTGAATTCCGCAACACACCTGCCCTCTCTCTCTTGTCTCTGCACTCACAGAGAGCGTCGATGCCCCTCATTTCAGTTCAACTACAAGCAAAAACAAAACCAACAAACATTGCTCAACAACGGTGTTTGTGGGGAGCGTGGCGATGGAATGAGGCGGCCTGAAGGGGATGGATGAGAACCACACACACACTCATCACATTCTGCGGACAGCGTGGGGAGTGGCGGGCACGCTTGCCTCCACCCCACCAACCCTCCTCGTTTTCAGCATGAGGGGTCGAAATACCTGTCCCACTGTAGGCACCTGTCACTTATCACACACACTCAGCTCTCATTGCTAGTCCTGCTCAGTAGCTTGCTGGTTAGTTAGCTGGCAAGCCGTACCTCTCCCTTAGCTTCACGGCCATTTTTTTTTCGCTAACAAAGATATTTTTCTTTTTTTTTTCTCCTTTTGTTTAAAAAAAATGTATTGTGTCTTATATATATATATATATGTGTTCAATATATATATAAAATGCATATATGTGTGTCTGTTATTTTTCTTTTTCATCCATTTTCATATCTGGTTTGTCTCTTCAGCTTACATCAAGATTGAGTGTGTGATGTTCCCACTCGTCTGCATGTATATACTATATTAGAAAAAAATACGTACAGAAACACAAGTACTACAAGATATATCGAGAAAAAGGAACCTATTTAACATCACACAGCACGAAGCGCCATATGTGACTAACAACGTTGTGGTGGTTGTTTTTTTCTTTTGTCGCTCGTTTTTTCGCTTTTTGTCTTTTTTATTTTATTTGGAGAGGTGTTGTTTTTTGCTAAACTACTAGATGTGTATTCTTACTATGTATTTTATACCCCAACACTTTTTGCATGCTTACTTATTTCCGTAGATGAGGAGCTGAGGTGTTTTTTTAATTTTTATTGTCGTTTGTGATGACAGGGAAATAAATGGTGTGACGCTTCTGACGCAAGTGCATATCCCCACGCAGAGTTTAAAAGTGACGTCTTTGGGGGGAAAAAGCTTAATGGGTTTTTTGTATGATTGACGGTTCAGTCTTTGGCATGGAGGCAAATTTGCATTTGTCGCTTTTTGGGGGATTTGATGGATCAGAGACAGTTAATCCCCCCCCTCATTTCCTTCAAGGGTTTTAGAGAGGTTGTTTGTTTGTTTTTCTCTCTGATTCCGTTTGTTGAATTTCATATCTTTAATGTTTTGGTTATGTCGTTTGATCAAACCCACTTTCTATGTGTCAGGTTTTTTCTTCTGAAACCTACTGCTTTTTTTGCACTGAGTATCTCTCGATATCTCCAAGCAATTGCGGGGCTCTCAAGCGTCTACTGCTGCGCGCCTGATTACTACTGCGCTGCTTTTCTCTGTAAATAGCTGAGCGTGGTGTCGATTTGTGGAAATAGTCCTTATAGATTTTGTAGTTTACCTGGAAGCATTTTGCTGAGAAAAGGGAATATTAGGGTAGCCTCATGAGATATCAACCAAAGCATTCACTCATACAATGATTTTTTTTCTTAAAGACACTAATGTATATTTGTTAATCTGAGAGAAATCACATTTTCCCAACACATCTGCAATTACTTTATTGCATTTTTATTTTATATCGAAAAAACTCCTTTTCCACTTTTTATGTTTTTTTTGGCACAAACTCAAACTAATTCCCCTAAAAAAAAATCATAACTTTCTTACTTCCTTTTCTTCTTTTATTGTGCAATTCTCCCTTCAGTCCTTTATCAGCTTAATGTGCTTCAACTACTCTTTTGATGAAATCATTCTGTGCTTTAGAAGCAACAGGAACAAATGTTTCTAACAGGGATTTGTGGGTGTCAGCAGTGAGTCTAAACCTTGTTTGTCATTAGGCAGCATGAAATCGAACTTTTTTGCTGTTTTATTTTGCAAAAGTCCATCTGCATGTGAGCACTTTATCGTCAGTGTTTCGTTTCCTTGACATGAATTGTCTTTCTTGAGACAAAGTAGGAAGCACATTGAATTTCTTGTTTCTTTCGTGTTTTTTCTTTTTATCTCAAGCTGAACACCTGGTTAGCCTTTTCACCAGCATATTGCAGTGAGTGATACACTCCACTTCCTTTTTGCTAGCGTGAACCTTGGAGAATTTCAGGCCTTTTTGGATATATATATGAAAGTGTGCTACTGGAAAACGTGCAGAGACGCAGCACAGTAGGAGGCTGAAAACGAGGCAGGATGACACTGCAGAACAAAATCAATGTCTTTGTTTTTGTGTTTGTCCACAAGAAAAAACATAATCTTATCTTCTGAGAGAGTTAAACAGTTCTTTGAGATTCATCCTGTTGGCAGAGTGCAGTTTTATTGGCACTACAGTAAAGCTGTCGTGGTTATTGATGCAGACGGCAGATTGGTGGAGCTGCTGAGGTGGATTATGAGAAAGAGGAAGCAGTGGGACACTTGTGGAGGTTTTTTTACTCTGGTCGTGGTGTTTCAAACTGGGTGCATTTTGGTCACAGAGGAAATGAAAATGTATATTTATGTACATATGCCAAGTTTTTTTGTTGCTGAGGCCAGTCCCAGTGTGCGGTTTGTTACAGCTTCTCTTTGCAATGTTGTAATGGGAAAAAATATGACGTAAAAAAGTGTAACAATAAGTCCTGCTCGATCAAAACCAACTGTCATTGTGTTGTGTTCAACAGTTCGACATGGACTCTGTTTGAAGGTTTCTTTTACTTTCGGGGAACGTCTACTAAAAAGGTCAATACTACACTTTGTCACTGTTGTACTGTTTCTGTTGAAATATGAATATTGTATCTTGTATTGTAGAATTCCAGAAAACAAAGTAGCAAAACAAGCAATAATTTACAGTTCTATAATACCGGTATCTGTATTTTCATGGTCTGTATTTACTTCTCAGAGATGGTCTCTGTCTCTTACAGTATCTGCTTCTATTTGTGTAGTATAATAGTCCTTTGTTTCACATACAATATACATAAAGACTTATTCTTAAAAGCCATGTTTCGTGTGGTTTATTTTAGGGCTTTCGAGAAGAAAAAAGTGGAAACAAAATCTCGATCAACAATGTCCACATTGGCTTTAAATGTAGATTTATTTGCCTACAATTAATGTTCTGAGTGCATAAAAAAATATTTGCTAAGAAATGGATCTTTTTTTTCTATCAGAAGTTCTTTAAAACACTTGAAGCTGAATCCTTTGGCCATCTGAAGTTAAACAATTATAGACTTGTTGCTATAGGCTTTACCATCAGGTTGTATCTAAATCTGTTATGTATGTACGTTATTTTCCAGTATTTAATATTTTCATACGACATAAAACCTTTTATACTTTGTATGTTGTATTATGAAAGCAGAGATAATACTTCCAGCTGCCATCTTTGTTTGAGCTAGCAAATGAAAGTCTCTTGGAAAAATAGGGCAAGAAAAGGCTCCTCATGTTAGGGTTAAAGTTTTGTCCGGTCTTGTTTCAATGTTAAAGACAATAACAGCAAGGTTCAGTTAATAGCCTCTATTAACCAGAGACGCTGCCATTGTTACCAATTTCTGACTCGTTGAGTGAGCCACACATGACATCTATAACATAAAGATGAGGTGCCTGTGAGGCAACGCGACGCTGACCTGCTTTTCAGCCGCCTTTTGAATTTCACGGCTGCAGTTTCCTCGTGTCAGTCATACAGAACCGACGACTGCTCGTGAATCCTGTAACAATAGATCTCTCTCATCCATTTCCCCCTGACAAGCTGCGTTTCATTATTGCGTGAGGAGAGAAAAAACAAAGGCAAAACAGTAGCACACTCTCGGCTCAGATTGCACAAAAAGATGTTTTGCAAGCGCAGGTTCGCCCGCAATGGAAAAAGTATCTGTCTACGTGCTGAAAGATACATATAACCTTGGTTTCAACTTTAAGCTTAGAATTTTTGCAAGTCATGCTTAATGATTTTGTCTGTGTGTCCAACATGATCCATGATCATAAATGTTACCTGTGTCCCTGTTAAATGATCTACACAGGTCAAAACCATGGAGCACTGTCAGAGTATTTCAGGTACAGAGGACTGATTAACGGCTGTGAGATGAGGCCTGCTCTGTATCACCCTGTGCCTTCTTCTCCATGACACAAAAAGCCCACTCTTCCTGGAGAGCAGATGGGGGAATTCCTCCTCACAATGCCCCTCACTGTTGAACGTGACGACACGTCTGCACCTCAGCAGATCAGGTTATCGTGGTCCTCCAGGGTGTTAATGGGGCCAGTGCCTCCAGATTCCTTTTAGAACGGTGCTCACCAGGATCACACAGCACCAACGTCTCTCTTGCAGGAATTTAAAGTGATGCATTAGTCTTGAGCTAACAATACAGTCAGGTCCTTAGTAAAGTGGATCCTTAAAAGCAGACACATATAGTTGAATCAACATGTGCTGTACTTAGATACAGCTTCACACAGCTAATCGCAGAATCATTTAACCAGACAGGTAAAGAATATAAGTTGTACATATAAATTGATTTGTGTAGACTCAAACTTTACACCTCATTGATTCAAAATACTAGAATATATGATTATTTTTAGACTATTGTACTGTTACTTTCACAATAAAACTTGACATGATTGTGAAACTGTTGGTAAAACGTACGAAATGCTGATACTTTTCCATCCTTTCTAAGGGAAACCTTTCACCCTTCACTGTGCAAGCCAGACTTAACTTACCAAGCTTGCCAAAGAAAATTAATCTAGAAAATGACAATTAACTAATCTAAAAGCCAGATAGGATGAACAAAACCAAAGACTACTAGTAATAATAATAATGATAATAATTTGGCTCTGCTACAGCCCCCATGACCCTCAAAGGTTAAGCGGTATAGATAATGGATGGATGGATGGATGGATGGATGGATTTTGGTCATGTAGTGCGTTTAACAAATGCTCAAAGACATTTAATATAAGTTAAAAACAATAAAAACACATGGAAAAAATACTTCCTTAACCTCACATACCAAGAAAAGCCAATAAAAGTAAATAACTAGAAATATACAGCACAAATCATTAATCACACATTAAAAGCAGTTCTGAACATGTGTTATGAGTAATGTTTTGAAGGTAACACTCACTGATTAATACAAAATGGCGTTTTCAGGGATAAATCAAGCTGATTTATTACCTCATATAAACTAGAAGGGCACTCAGAGTGTATAGCTCCGCCAAGGACCAACAAATCCCTCATAAAACCACATGGGTTCTTATTTGGATATGAACCAACAAACATAAAAGAAATATCATAAATATCTCGTGTGACTATCTTGCAAAGTTAGAGAAATTGTAAACAAAATTTGAGTGGGTTCTTCCCCCAACCCAAAAAGTTCTTGGGTGAACCACCTGTTGTTTAACCCTACCTGGATATTTTAGCACACGGTTGTTTACTGTACCACATTCATACTGGACTGAAGCCAACACAATGCCAGGAAGCCATTGTGAAAGATGTATTCTTCTTTATGAAACCTGACCCTCAGCATTCAGACTTAAGCAATGGTCTTCCACCACAAGGAACCACAGGGGACACCTGTTCCTGTGCAAGTGCGAAGCCTGTAAACAGCCCTTTCAGCCCATTGGGCCCAGCTGAGCACTGTGCGTCTCTAAACACATGAAGTCTGGTTACACTTTCTCACAAAGCCACAACACTGACTTGCTTTGTAGTCGTGGGCACCACCCAGCCCCGGGAGGTAACATGAGGCCCGATCCTGACGACTTGTTCACACTGTGTGGGGAAAGACTACCGGGGCAAGTGTGTCACAGGAGCCTGGGTGCTACAGACGAAGAATGGCACAGATACTAGGACAGTTGGAAAGATGAGCAAAATATTACCAGTGAGAACAGTTGTGTTTGTTCAGGAGAAAAACTTTCACACAAACTGTATCTTTTTTACACACCCAGTGCCCTTTGAACGAGTGCACTGTAATTCACAGTTAATCATCAACCACACGGATAAAACGCAGTTTTAAATACCTTAAGGGATTTGTGATAACATTGAAACCACATGCTTTGTCCACAGAATAACACAAAACATGCACACACATTATTCATCTCCATCAATAGGAGGTAATGATTGGATTGTTTTTCATTTTAGTGACACACACGCACACACAAACCCAGAAGTGTAGCATATCCACTGGATTAAATTATTTTTTGGAGTTAGTTGAGTCTTTTTTTGACTGAACGCACAGTGACACATCCTGGGAGCTCCAGGCGAGACATCCTATCAGATGCAGACGAACGGATTTTGAGAGGCAGTAGTCATGGTGAGGGGCCGAGCGGCGCAGGCAGCCCTTTGATCGGCGGCGGTGTGCATGGCACGCCTAAGGGCCTGGCGGAAGGACCTGAAAAACCAGCTGCCTGAGATTATTACTCTGAGCGAGGAGCAGCGAGTGTACGAGCGTGGAGCCTCCTCCTTTTCCTCCTCAACCTCCTCCTCCTCCTCCTCCTCTTCACATAAACACTCTGATTCCCACAGACACCACACACACATACACAGGTACAGAGGAATCCCTGCTTGTTTTTTGAACCCTTCTGTTTTTTACCTGTGGGACTTCAGCAGCACCTGGGACTTTACATTCCTCCCCCGGAGCAGCTCACACACTCCTCTCCTCCCTCCCCAGACCTGCTCTGACTGTCGGCCCTCCACCAGTGGACTATGCCCCCTTCAGTCAGCTGAGGGAGGGGGGGGGGGCGCCACGCTGCTCAGGGTCCCGTCTGAAGAAGGCTTGGGCTGAAATCAAAGAGGAGACGGTTAGGTAAGTCACAAGGTTAATGCCTGCCTATGTGAGTTTCCCTCTACACTTGAGTCACTTTTCAGAGGTGCCTATGAATGTGTGTCACTGCAATGTGGTTGTGTCAGGGTGTGTGTGTGTGTGTGTGTGTGTGTGTGTGTGTGTGAGAACGTATGCTCCTCTAGACAACATGGCAGGTGAGTCGCAAGTGAAAGGGAATAGCTCACATTCCAAAGAGCCCGCGGATTAATAAACCTCTTCTTACTGTGTGAACCATGTGGACCGACCCAGATTTAAGTCAATTCCAGATCCCGACAGTATCCGTGTGTGTGTGTATCTCTTAATGATAACAGACTGTCTGATGGCGCGGTTGCTCTAATCACCCCTGTCATCAGTAGCCTTGACGTAATAGGAAAATATGACTGCTGTTTGTACAGTGTCATTACTGTAATTCAAAGCTAAACAGTTTATGTTTGCATGTTACGTAGACAGAAGGATGGTTGTTTTAGGCTCTTAGCTCTGTTAAAGCTGATAACTGACAATTGGCAGATTTCTCTCTGTAAAAATAGAAAAATGATTTGTTCTTCTATGTGTTTTACTCATTAAATTAGGCTACAGGGACTCACTGAGCTGCACAAATGCTCAAACATTTGGCTAAAAATACAGTTTGGATCACTGTAAAATGTGTCAGTTTGAGATAGATAAAGTAATAAGTTGTTATTTAAATGCCTCCTTCACTTTAGGCTTTCTGTCTTTCCCAATATTGTGAAAATGACGTCTCAGGGACACTTTGAATGAACTTCTTGAAATTTGGCACAAGCAAACAATTTTTAATTGTATATCGCCAAATCATATCATACATTACCTCAAGGCACTTTGAGGTCGGGACTTGAAAAATTATAGAGAAACCCTAAAGTTTCCAGGATGCACTGTCGTTAAAGAGTCACTGTGCCCTCACTAAATCCCCTATTTGGCCATAACTACGCAGGTTTAATGATATGATAAGATCTCATTTTAATGAAAAAAGGATTCCTTTAAAGGTTTTGTAAGCCACCAGATACAGGGTTCATCACAGCCCAACCCTGTCTGAGACGTCTGAATGGACTGCCCACTTTCCCATGAAAAAGAAAATAATCTCCCTCAGTCGTTGGTAAACATGCAGCTTCTTATGTTATCGTTTTAACGCTGATAAGCATTGTTTGAAAATATGAAAGCCTTACAAAGCACATTGCACCATACATACCAGCACACCAACTTTGTTTCTTCTTTTGTATCGCAACAGACGCTTGTCACTCTGTTTTACACCCAACATGTTGCTGACATGAAGAATGGCACATTTGTCCGTTCTCACCACAGCACTTTTATTTTGTTGCCTTTTCTATAAATATCCATATGTCATCCCTAACCACAGGAGGAACACATTCTAACCTAAGCTGCTGTGCAAACACACTGTCTCGAACCTTTAATGACAAAGTGGATTTCGTTTTCATTTTAAAAATTCATTCTTTTAACTCCACCAGGGAGTTTTATATCCAGGGGCAAATCCAGGGGTGGGACCAGGGGACACTAGCTCCAGCTGAAATCTGATTGGCTGCTGAAGTACACCTGTCCCATCACTTTTGTCTCCAAATAAAAATCTAGTGAATTCAAATGTGGATTCTTAAGGGTACTGTGAGGCCTTGGTTCAAGGTATGTGCCATTTTAGTTGGAATTGAGTTTAGGTGTTTGATTATTGATAATAGTTGTGCATTGAAATAATCATCAGGATATTTGTAAATCTGTCAGGGGCAATGCAGGATTTACTTTAACCCGACATTAGTCCAGGAATCAACACAACTTCTTCCAAAAGTCACTTTCACACAAGTTGAGACTCAGTTGGGATGTATCACAGTTTTACAACACACGCTTTATTAGTTAATCTCTAATGTCACTCCATCAACAGGCCGATGCATATGGTGCCAAGCACTGTGAGTGCTGCTGCAAATCCCTCAGTGATTGACTGAGGTTGATAAAAGACGTACTTAAATGTCTCTTTAATGTGACATCTGGAAAACAAGTATTAGCGTATGGGATGCAAATACGCAGATATGTGATACAGACTACCTCTCTGCATGCGTGCCTATTCTCCCAGGCAGGGCTGAAGTAATTGTCCCCTCTGTGTCTTATTAACCTGTTTCAAATTGACTGCTCAAATATTGACTCCAAACGTCATTCGGCGAAGGTCCGGCTTTGAACGTGTTTACGAACAGGAGACCATGTTTTCTGATGTGTGGAGAGAAAAAACGTGCGGAGGGGGGAAATAGTTGAGCCACTAAACAGCTTTGTCTGGTGTTTCCTCATATAGAGAGAGAAAAAAAAGAGGAAACTAAATTGTTTCTGCTCTCTCGACTCTCTGAACAAACCAATAAATGATTTGTTTACTGAGGGTGGAAGAGAGGATATTGAATCCGCAGTGCAGGTGAAGAGCTGTGTCTCCTAGAACAACAAACCGACGTTATTACAGTGAAGAAGATACAGACATCAGAGAAAAGTAATGAGACTACTTTGAGCTACAAATCCCTTTCCCTCCAAAAAGTAAAGCTAAATTAGAAAATAATAATTTATTCAAATTATAACTTAACCAGAAGATCCAATAGAATATGTATAAATATGTATATTTATGTATAAATGTCAATATGTATATAATCTAAATAAACATACATGTAAACAAATGAATGATTTAAGAATAAAGTCACATTCACCACATTCATTCTACTCTGCTAATTGATAGAAACATAGCAACTACACATATATCAAATTTACAATATTCTACGTCTGTACAATACTGCTAATTAATAATCAATATGTCTGACTTCTTGGTCAGTGCTGTTACATTACAATATCAATATCCTGCGTTTAAATCTGCATTTCCCATATCGATGTTGGTACCAGTTCTTTCTCACCTTTAGAAGTTACTGCCTGCCATTATCAACGAAGCCATCAGGCTTTACTGTCATATTTCAATTTCCCTGGTACTTCTTCCTTCCCTCATTGTGAAAGTAAAGAACGTGACTCCACCGCTTCCTGTATCTAAGTCAGTAACTAAAGGTTAATGATGCTACTTTGTTTGGTTAATATGCAAATTAGCTATTGAGTCTGGCGCTACATTTTTAACAAACCACAGAGCGTGTTGTTCTTTTTAAAGCAATTTGTGGAGTGAAATTAAATAAGATGAGACATTGATACACCGCCAGTCCCTCCCTGGTGTGTTTTCTCAGAGGTTAGAGCTTCCATAGAGTAGAGTGGTTCTTTCTTTTGGCTGGTTTAGACGTCAGACTCCATCTTCAACAGTCGTCTTTTGCGTGCTGAACCAGCTCTTTGTGTAGATTTGTGCAAGAAAGTATCGATGCCCACCTTTGCTCACCAGCAGAAATATTTTGTACGTAATAATGTAGTTTGCCAGCAAGGTGAGAAGATTCTCTATATTTTAATCTGTGGCATTACAAAATACAAGGTGTGTTAACTGTACTGGGGGTGGGGTAAGGTAAGGGTAACCCGATCCTTAATTGACGTGTACCACACCAAAGCTACGCCTAAAAATATGAGCTAGAGTCAACTGGATGAATTACCCACTTCTGTCAGAACACGCTGTTCCGTGAGAGTCGACACACCCACCTATCCCTAATATGACGTCTGCCTTTGCCGGGGCTACAGCTACTTACATCTCAAGCATCTCTACAATTTTCTAACCAGAGCATTTATCTATTAAATATTTAATCGGACATTTTACCGCATTGCTCCTGCAGCAATTTGTTTTGTTTGAACGTGGTAAGGCTTTGAAAACAAATCTCACTCCGATCATACGCTCACCTGGCTGGCACACACACATAATCCTTGTCAGAATCCTGTTGTGCTGGACAGGACAGTTTTTGTTTGGAGATGAAAGTGATTCAGAGGCATCAGTGCTGCATTGTTGTCATAGCACAATCTCAGGTTGTTGAATTGATACAGTTTCTCCTGTTAAACCTCTACATCTTCATATTAACTGACTGTACATTTGGTACATTTAAGCTGATAACTGTACAGTAAATGAATACACATCACTTCCCACCATATTGTCCGTATTGTGCAGAGCCCTTTAAGCATGGCATTGCCCCAGCACGCAGTAACCAAAGCAAGGGTGTTATCAACCTCATACAGATCAGTTGGCCACTTATCAGGAGCTGTCACCTTTGCAAACAGCAAACCTGATATATGTCGGTGCTAATCTCTGTGCTTAATAGTGTGTCAACACAGGGAGAGTTGGTTCTGTAATATTTGCTGTAGAGAAGGAAGCCGGATAAGATGTGCATTACGCATGACGGGCGAGTACTGGCTTTGATTGTCCAGTCAAAATCCATGGATGAGGTTGTAAAAAGGTCCCTTCACAACGAGTCTATAGGTGAAATGTACACCTTTACGCTCCATTAATGGCTGAGTCAATTACATGTTAAACACAATATCGTGATTATCATTGAAAGAGGAGTCTGAAAAAGAAATTTAATCTCATATTATTCTAGTAGAGAGGATATTTAAAAGCATTTAACACAAAGGGAAGCATGATTTTAGAAGAATTATTCAACATTCAAGCAGGTTAGCTAAGCTTAGCATAAATACTTGAAAAAAGGGGGAAACCGCTCTGTTGGAATGAAGCAAAGTCCACTTACTAGCAACAATTAACAGCAATAAGATGGCCGACATGTCTCCTCTTCCTCCCGCTGTGCATAAATGAAGCCAAAATATCGCAAATATGGGGACCGCTATCTTGCGCAGTTTACGTTGTTTGGAGCCAGAGTCAGTATCAGTGTATTATCGAAAAAATAGCACTTGAAAATACATCAAAACTATTTGAAGTGTAGCCATCCGCTAACATGGAGTTCGGGATTGGTGACATGTACTGAAACCAGCCACCAGGGGAGCAATTTAGATGTTCACTTTTGGGGAGGATGGATTCGTCAATGTTGGCCAACTGTCATGTCATACATCTTAAAACTGAACGGATTACCATGAACCTTAGTGGAAGGATGCCTTATGGGTCAGGGAAGAGGACATTCCATTTTGGCATTGCGAGATCAGGTGTTTTTCAACATTTTCACCGTTTTCCCTAAACCATGCAGCTTGATTCATTTTAAGGGGAGCGTTGGGCCTCGGCGGAGGAATATTCTAGTTGTAATTTGTTTTAATGCCTAATAACCAAATCAGGCGTCCACCATAAATGCAAAGCCTTTCATTTCTCTGACAGCACCAAGTCTACACCCTGCATGATTCCAGGGTTAGTCACTGAAGCTTTTAAATGAGTAACGAACACATAGAAGCAAAAAAAGATTATTTCAGTGGTAAATTGTGATTCTAAGTTGAGCAATCAGGTCGTATAATTAAATATAATTATGTGCTTCTGCAATTTATTTAACGTCACGCCACGTGAAAAAGAGGATGAGGAACTCCCATAACTACGCTTGTACAGTTCTGGCACATGAGAAATGGCCGGTGACCTTTCTAGACTCAGTGGAAATCAAAATATAAACACATGTAGACATTGAACACGAAGTGACCGCCTGTATATTCATTTTATGGGAAGTTTGCATGACTTCCCGTCTATTTGCATGCAAGAAGTATCAGTTACAGGGACAGCCCTGACCTACAGCTCTGTACAGGTCGTTTCCTGTTGAATATCAGGGATCCTCCATAACGTGAGAGGAGACCCGCATGACTCATAACGATTGCAACACAGCAGATTAGCTGTAGATCCAGATTACAACATCAGAGAACACGCGCTGCATTGTTCAAGATGGATAATTTCATGAGTCATCCATTAAACATGTTATCAGGCCTTTGACCTGCCTGAACCTGACCGGCTTACCCAGGCCTGGGGAGCGGGAATCCTTCTCCAGGCTCACTCTGTCATGTTGAATACAGCAGCCCACTTCTTCAACCGGCTGTTAGAAAGGGCCAACTTCCCCTTGTGTTACCACCATGTTCTCATAGACTCTGAAATCTTGAAATTTTCACCTGATCTACAACTACTACAAAAGCCACTAACTTCAAACTTTCTGCATAATCACCAGAGTTGAACTTCATGTACAAGTAACACCAGCTGCATAATTCATCTCCTTCTACCTTAGGCCACAAACCTATTAAAAACCCTACCTAGTGTGCAGTATAAACTGTAACGCCAGCTGTAATTGGTCCTGCACATCCACTCTATGGTGGTGATGTCAGTAATGATTATTGTTTCATACATGATCTTCTGGTGAGGCTCCTCATTCATGTGGTTTCTATAGGACCTTAATTATCGGTGCCTCTCCCTCTGCTACGTGTCAGAGTGGTGTCGCACAGCTATGTTTGTCTTCAAATCAATCATTCTCGTTTCCTCATTACCTCATTACCTCCACCAAGGAGGTTACGTTTTTGTCTGTGTTTGACTGATAATTGGCGGGATTACGCAAATACTACTCTACAGACTACCATGAAACTTGATGGAAACATGCGGAATGGGTCAGGGAAGAACCCATCAAATCTTGGTGCGGATCTGTATCATATTTTTTGTTTCTTCTTTCTTTTTTTGTTATTAAGAGATAGGACGAAGAAAATCTGATTGTTTAATCTGTAATATGATTGCTTGCTCTTGCCTTCGCCAAGGAGGTTATGTTTTCATTACTGTTTGTCTGTCTGTTAGCAGGATTATGAAAAAACTACTCAACCAAAACATTAAAAACATGGTGGAAGGGTGGGGTTAACCTTTGGAGAAGATTTGATCTAGGGGGTGGACCCAGGATTTTTTTTTTCACCTTCTTTAAGATTTCATTTTCATTTTGTACATTTTTGTGAATTTCTCATGAAATGATACTGAAACCTCTATGGAAAAAAACACAATATTTATGGGACTGAGTATTTGCATTTTGATACAAGTTGATTGAATCAAAGGGGACCGTTGGGCACTATTCTAGTCCTTGATCCTCGTGTTTAACTTGAGTATTTATTTGACTAAAGTGGCTTCTTTCTTTTTTGTCTTTGTAGGTTATTGCTGAAGATGCAAGCCTCAACTGTCTCACCTGTGACCAACACTACTCCACTTTCAAACACCACCGTCACAAAGTCCAAAGAACAAATCCTCATCCAGAGTAAGGATACCCCACATTGCGTTCGTGTTTGTGTTTTGTCTTCTTCAGTTGCATATTAATAAGACATCCATATGAGGTGTTTGTAATGTCCACCATCAGAGCCGAATCCTCTCCAGGAACTTTAGTTAAAAAAACATTATATGACAAGCCAAGCCTCTTAAATAACAACCTATTGCATCATGCAGCCTTGCATGGGAGCGGCACTCGTGCATTTAATAAAACATGAAACATAATTTAATGTCCCCCTTGCCTGTGAGTAATCTCGTTGCTAAGCATCGCTCACTTCTTCGGGAGTGTACACAAAATAAGCTGCATCACGTGGAGCCTGAGTGCAAATGCAAATTTTAGAAGGGACGAATAAACTAAGCTTCAACTCTTAAATGACTCATTCCTCCTCTTTCTGTGTCTGTCAGGTTCTGGGGCTATGATAGCTATCATCGTCATAGGTATCATCATCATTCTCGCCATTCTACTGATCATCCTGAAGACGTACAACAGGTAAAGCCACATTCCTGTTTGACACCACAATTCCTGCCCTCTGAATGTCACGAGCAGTACAATACCAACCATGCTATTTTTATCGGAGGAACAATCGACAGCTTTTTTGTTATGATCTTTTCATTAGGCTCCATCCGTGAGACCAAACAAAATTAAATAAACATCACCCATTTTGTTAAATCGGTAATCACATCATTATATTGATTTATATATGTTTTGATATGTAACCTTTTAAAGGTAAACAGTCCTCTTCACACCACTCACATGAAAACAGTACCACCAAAGAGGGCTGTTCCACTTTTAGACTGTTTAGTCTGAAAGTTCAGAGAAAAGTCGTAGGCACATGTGGCTGTTTTTGTTTTGTTGTGTTTTTTAAATCATCCTCCAACCCCTCGGATTTATCTCATGACACCTTGGGTTGTATTGACCAGCAAGTTGGACACTTTGGACTCTACTGATCCATGATGTTTCATCCCTCATGTCTCTAAATCTAAAGAAGGCCAAATAAAGTCTAGGAGAAGAACATATGGCAGAAAAAGTTTGAAAGCAGTAACAATCAATATAAAAACATTTCCTGAGCAGATATGAGGGAATTGATTCTTAATTAAAATTAAAGTCCAATACTATACACAAAATTTACCAAAACTATCAAGTCAAGAGTAGAATAAACCTTGTCAGTTCATTTATGTGATGAATTTTACTTTGAATTCTAAATTATTATTATTATTATTATTATGAAGCATCTTATTGTGTACTTCTCACAGTTTCAGCTGGTTATATCTACTTTCTATTATGTTTGTATGTGTAAGTCATAACAATTCCTCATATACGACAAGATGACAAGTGTGTTGTGTGTAAAGTTTCAAAGTGAAAAGTCACTAGTAACTACAGCTGTCAATCATTATGTTTCGTAAAATGGAAAAATGCTCGTAAAAAGGTACCTCCTGTCTCTTATTACCGTAGGTGTGACAAATGCAAGTAAATGCGCTCTGTAATGTTTTGCCACTGTAAAGCTGGGGGTCGGGACCCACCATGGGGTTGTGTCATTAATTTAAGGGGTCACAAAATGATGAATAAGAATAGAGCACAGTAACACGTGTAAATTAAGATTCATATTAGGGCAACACATGCCAAAAGTATTTTAATATATATGGATTATTTTATTCAGTTTTGTTTTACTGTTGTTTTCTTTCCTATTTCATTTTCTTTTCCTTCTTCTAATTTTTCGATGACAGATGTGTTTGGTATCTTTTGTAATTTTTCCACTGAAGTAAAAGGCCTACGAGCAAAATCAGACTAGAAGGCTTTCAAATATTTAAAAACAATGTCCTGCTAGATATGAGCGATGTGAGATCTATTCTAACATGGTCTCATTGTGTCCAGGTGGACCCATGCATCCAGGGTCCTGGGGGGGAGCACCAAACCTCGTCCGAAGATGTCACAGTCCACAGTTCATAGCAGCGTGCCGCTAAGCACCCTGGGAGTCAGCTCCGTGTCGAGCAGCATCCCCAATTCCAACCCGGCCTCAGAGAACAGCTTCCATCTGCCCAGAGCGGAGCTGACCAGCGTGGAGGAGAACCACTTAGAGCAGTTCAGCACCACCAGCGGCTCCACCGTGGTCACCATACACGAAACTCCGTCGTTAGGGAACACATAGCACCATGACTGCACTCTAGTCTCACAACAGGCATTGACTGCTGCGCCGTCCACGTCCGTGACCACACACGGTGCGTGTTGACTGAATCCTGTGGAAACCCAACCCGTGACGTCAGGGTTATCACTGTCAATCTTCACCAACTGAGCCACTGCTGGTCACTACATGGATGTACGTCATGTTGGTGTACAAAAGCACACGCCATGAACAAAATGGTACCAGACACAGACGCAATGGATCATATGAAGGATGTTGCATGAAGAAAGCGTGTTTAGAGTATAGACACCATCAAGTTTCTTACTGTTTGTACTGTTTGTTGATGTTCTAAAACCATGAAGAAAATGTATAGTAAAGGCTGTAATGGCTCGACGATGCTGGTCATAAGTGTGTACATTTCTGCATCAAGGAGAAATCTATATGTTCATGAGTAAATGTAGAATTGGTATAACAGAAAATAAAGACAGTGTGCTGGATGATAATAGTTACCAGCCCTTTTCAGGTCATATCTTGATAGAGCAGATTTATATCTATAAACAATATTCCTTGATGAAACTGGTTCACCTGGCATCACACTGTCTTTGTCTTCTGCCCCACAGATTCTCACAGATTAGTTTTACTTTAATGAATCTCTCAAATGTCAATGAAATTTTTGTTTTACTATGTAGAATGAAGAGACCACAGAGAAACAGCTGAACACCCTAATGTGAGTTCTCTGTTTTTCAAAGTTGGCACCAAAGGACTTTGCACTTTATTTTCATTGTTCTCTGTGTTTGTATTGTTTGTGGCTCTTTATTGAAAGAAAAGAGATGAAATAAAAAATGTCCTGTTTCTAAATGTGGCTGCTTGTAATTTGTGCGGAAGAAAGTGTGACGTAAAGCTGTTGGTGAAGATTAAAAGGACGTAAGTAAGAACAGCAGAGGAAAGAAAAGAAAAAAGAGAGGAAAATAAAAGAAAATGTGTATTTGAATAAGTTATTATAGTAATAGTTATTAGTATTGTTGTTATTGTTGTTTAAATTCATATTTATTTTTCCTGGTACCTTTTCGTCCTCGTACTTTGAAAAGTTGCGAGGCTGCATTCAAGACAACTAGACGTGTTGTAAAATGTTACATTTCTAAACGAACTCTTCAGTAAAAGAAGTTATTTAACTTCATTCAATTGAATTTATTATTGGTATAACATCAGATATAATATTACATATATATTATATCATATGGATATAATTAAGGGCATTCATTTTTTTTACGAACATTGATGTTTAATCACAAACACGGAGCGCTCTTGAACGCGACTCCACAGCGGCTGTTTACATCAAGATGGTGACTGTGGGTGAGTGAAGCTAACAAGCTAATTCATCCTCATATTCACTGTTCTCTTTAAACCACGTGTGTGTTCTGATTTAGACCAGTTTCCTCTTCATTACCAGGCTTAGTAACGCAAAACAAACCCAACAGTGGCTGACACTATGCTAAGGAACAAAAATAATTCATGCTAAGGAAGTTAGCTTACTCTGGCGAACGTCTGTAGCCCAGATGCTAACCGCAATGTGTTTTACCATAGACTGTATTTACTATTAGCCCCCACGGCTAAGCTAATGTTAAACAGGTATTACAGACATACAGACAGACTACTAGCAGACATCACTAGCAGGTGATATTAGTGGTGACTGGGGTGTGTTCCCTTGCAGTGGAGCTGCTCAGTCTCCTGTTGGTGTCGGTGCTGTGGGGCTGCACCAACCCCTTCCTGAAGAGAGGCTCCGCGGGGATAGAGGATGTGAGCGGCTCCAGCAGAACGAGTCAGCTGCTGGCTGAGGTCAAGTTTCTGTTCCTCAACACAAAGGTAAAAGCTGACAGCAGTTCACATTTCAATCAGATAGATAGATACTTAATGGGTCCAGAATCAACAGGTGCTTTACAATTATGACAAAGGAACACGAGCATGGAGAAAATATAAGATGTACATTGCTAGAAATAACTAATCTAAAAAGAGGCAGATACAGCAAAAGGCAGAAATGTTAAATGGTCTGTATTAATACAGACTGATGACCAGTTAAAGCTCTGTACAGAACAGTTTTACAGTCACCTATTTACACACACATTCATACAGTGCATCTATGTGCAGCAATTTGGGGCTCAGTATCTTGCCCAAGGACACTTCAGCACGTTGAAGACTGGGATCATGGTGCTGACCTTCTGGTTAGAGGATGACCGCTCTAACCTCCGAGCCACATCATGTTAAGAATGACCACAATCATGAGACAGACTCAAACTGGATTAAATGCAAGATTGAAAAGGTTGGAGTTGCTGTGAGGATGACCTCAGTGAGCTGGGGGCAGAATGTGGAAATATTAAATTTATCCATGTCTATGTGTAGTCAACAACTGACTGTCAAATCAAATAAAGTTATTACAATAACAGAAAGCCTTTTATTATAAAAAAAAAAAGTAAGTAGTTTAAGAAATAGTGTAAATTAAGTTGCCTTTTTTTGTTAGCTAATTTTTAAAGTAACAGTCTCAATTAGCTTTTTAATAATTTCAACACATCTGAACAGCTTTAATGCCTGCATGCAGTTGGTCTTTGAGTTTATACTATCTACAGTATATTTAACTGAGTAGGTCTGTGATGTGTAGCTTTTTATTAATACCTAAAAAGTCTAGCAGCTGCGTTTGGAGTGTGGAGTCAGGAAGTAGAGCTGATAAAAGCATGGACAAATGTTTCTAGATCTTTTTGTGGATAAACAAGACTTTAATTTAGCTGTGGTTCTCAGCTGGTAAAATCTACCTGTCACATGTGTGATATCATTGCTTTTCCTTATATTTGGATTAATTTCACTCTCTCTGCCTTCTCCATCAGTACCTGGTCCCTTTCCTCCTGAACCAGTGTGGCTCTTTGGTCTACTACTATACACTCTCCACCGCAGGTGAGCCAGACACTCGAGGTTTCACTTCTTCACAGTCTGATGGTCTCCTCTGTCACAGGCCCTTCTTTCTAACTGTAGACATTTTGACATGTCACAGTAGGAGAAAAACATTTGTAAATGATGACATTAATTATAGGGACAGAGATATTGTTAATGTTATCATGAACACCTGTCAAAATGTCTAATGTGAAAAAGAGACCTGCACTGAAAACTGTAGGGTTCACTCAGCAGATATTTAAACATGTCCTGGCCTGAGAAACATGGGTCTAGAGAATATCATCAATGATAGCACAATTTCATTAAATTGTATTTACAATAAATCTTTCCCAATGAAAGAATGCACGTAAATGTAGAGCCATTGATTAATGTTATTAACAACATCTGCACTTTTCCAGCCATGACACATAAATTAGTACGTTTACATGGACAGTGTCATAATGTCATACTGGAGTTTTCACAGTATTTTGCGAAAACATCGACATACAAAAGTTACCAACTGCTTGATGACACATGCATGAGTTGTAGCTTTTCAAAATTATGAACAGAATATTCTTTTAGCAATTAATCTAAACACCATAATCTGAGTATTGTCTTATTCAGAATAAGGCCAATAGGTGGAATATTAGTGTACATGTAAATTCCTTCACTGTCACAAGGAATCGCTACATTCAAGTTGTATGATACGTGGATAGTAGAGACGGAAAAGATTCTCATGCTGATTGTGTCAGGATTTAATTACTGTGCATTAACAGTATAACAGCATATCCTTTAAATTACGGTTTAATTACATTGAACTATAGTTGTTTCTGTGCATATATATATATTTTTTTTTTTCATGCAGTTCCTTATTACTAAGTTAGATATATTGAGAAAAAAATTTGTTTAACAGCAATATTGATCACTTTGAGTTGAAATACTTTTGTTAGCAAAATGTTGTATCTAATATTCTCCCACTCTTTATCCAGAGTTATCTTTCGTTGTCCCTGTGGCCAACTCTCTCACATTCCTTTGCACTCTGCTCACCGGCAAGTTACTGGGTGAAGAGTTTGGAGGCAAACGTAAGTCTGAAATGTCGCTGATACTCATACACAAGCTTGTTTTCCTGTATCGGGCCAGTCACACACGGCCAGTGATGTTGATTCCTATGAAGGTCAGATCTAGGAATTAAGACGCTCCAAGACACAAACTCTGGAAAATGTCTGGAGCAATCAACTCAAACATTTGCATACAGCCCATTTGGAAAATATCAGGCACATGTTCGTAGTTCAGAGCATGTGTGAAAGCAGCTTTACTGCCCTGGTTTTGTTATAACTTCTCTTTTTTAACTTTTATGTTCTGTCTATCCTCCCCCTCCCCTCGCTCTGCAGAGGCTGTTGCCGGGATGTTTCTCACCATGGCTGGAATCACTCTGTGTGTGATAAGTTCCATCGAGGACAAAGACACAGGGCAGCAGAATATAACCCAGTCTGTGCACTGACGGAGATCGGAATTGGAGCAAATTCTTGCGTAACTTCAAATGTTTCCTCGGCAGGAAGTAAAGAAGGTGTTAGACGCTAGAGCAGGACTGAAGGGGCCAATTTAGATTCAGAAAACGTCTCCTCGGAGCAACAGTTGTGCTGAATTGTGCCTAAATGAACTCAGCGTGAGCTTCAGGAGACCTGGTCAGAGCCTCTCACGGAGTTGGAAGGGGAAGTGAGTTCATGTGGAGTTCACCCCGGAGCTAGGTTAGATTTATGGTGCTCACATAGAGATCGGTGGTTGGTGGTTGTTAACTTTTACTCGTAGGCACCCTGCTGCCCCGCCATGGGACTGGCATCTGCATAAAAATAGAGAACAAATTCAAATAAAGCTGGTGTTTAAAATGGACCAAAGAGATGTCACCTCCTGGTCTAACTGGGACATTAACTGCTTAGCAGGAGGATAATGCAGTTTTGTACTGTGTATATATGATTTAATACTGAGGTAGAGGTACCACTGTTACTGTCTCAAGTCCTTTGTGAAGCAGTAATAAAGCACAACTAAGTACTGTGAGTGTGAGTGACCATGTTTTCTCTTTCAACAGTATTCAGAAAGAATTCACATGTATCTTAATGTTTTTATTTTCACAGTATTTTTAAATTGACACAGCACTGTACAGATGACTTTATTGCATCTATTCAGCTTGTCATGTAGTTGAAATTATAAAAACAAATGTTAGCAAAACATAATTTGTCATGTTTATTCTTCACATATCAGACACAGTTAAGACTTCAAACGTCACAAATATTGTCTCTTATGTACACATTGTAAATTAATGCCATCTACTCACATCTACGTCAGAATTGTCCCTGTAAAACAGTGTGGTCACAATATCACTTACACTTTACAATGTAATGCAATCAAATGCAAATCCCTGTAACAAATACAACCCACGTGAAGCTTATGGTGTTAAGTTTTTTATTAGCCATGCTAGTAGTGTGGCTCTGGGGATGACAGTTTAATTTGCATTGAAATGTCTCAACAAGTGTTGGATGAATTGCTTTGTCAACTTTTATCCAAAACCATCACAAGGTCAAAATTTCAGTTTCAACACTTTGGTTTATGTTACATCTTTCTCAGCTGTTTACTGCCAGTCAGGAAGTGTTAGCATGCTAACACACTAAACTAGGCCAGTGAAAGCACTGTCACAAGGAGCATGCTAACATGGTGATGTTAGCATTTAACACCACTGTGCCTGGGTACAGCTTGAAAGAGGTGCTAGCATGGCTGTAGTTCTAAAACAAAAATCTAAATACTCTTTTTCTCAAAGATGGTTTCTATCATTATAGGTTTGTTCGAGTGCTCGTTGTTTTTTGGTAAGTTTGGTTTTAAATAGTTATTTGATGATTTCAAAACAACGTGACTGACAGCTGGTTGAGTTGGACCTTTGCCATCTCTATCCTCCAATCACAACTGCACACACTCTGGCTTCGAATGCACAAGATGGCAGCGTTCATATCCGGGATATTTTGGCTTCATTTGTGGATAGTGGGAGGAAATGGAAATGTGATATCCATCGTTAAATATAGTCTTATGATTTCACTCTTTGATCATTAGTCTTTGCAAATGTATCATACAACATGATATTGTCTCCACTTCCTGTTGTGTTTGTTCTAATTACGTCTGAGCAAAGTCACATTCTTGTCTCTTTAAGTTTTCTGAAACAAAACAACATAAATTGATGTTACTTGGCTCATCACCACAGTTTAAGTACTACTAACTATAACATTCATTCAGCTGCATAGGTTCTGTTGAAGCAGTAACTTCCTGGTTATCTGCTGTGGTTCAGGGCTCGTTATGCTGACGCGACCTTGAATCCTCCGTGCTCCTCATTCACTAGTTGTCCTCCTGGAGGTTCTGTTCTGCTGTGTTTGATGGGACATCCTGTGGGTCAACCTGTTAGAACAATTCATTAAAACAGTGAAACCATCTTCACTGGGCCTGGTCATGGTGATGATGATGATAATGTCATGTGATTACATTGTGAGGTGGGTACACTTGCCTTTTCCTCCCTGTTCTTTCCCTGAGAATCCTGAGAAGTGGATGATGAAGGTCTTGGAGGTGTGTGCTCCAGCTCAGGTTCCTTTAGAAACGAGATACAAAGTGACTGCTGCGTTCTTGTGTCCATGTACAAATAAATGTAAGAAGTTACTTGTACAAAAGTTATATTTAGCCCCTGTCCCTTTGTTAGTTAGTTAGCTGGAAGGATGGAACATGTGCCAAGAAGGAATCCATTCAAATTTGGGTCGGATCTGGACAAAGGGGCAGATCCAAGGATTTTTCTCTCTTTCTTTAACATTGTGAGATTTTTAAAATAATTTTAAAGATTTCCTAGGGAATAATTCAAGGATCCCGATGAACAAAACCAGGCATATTTAGGGGACTTACATCTATAAGTGTGCAATTTGGTGCAATTGATTTCAAGGGGACTCTTCCCTCCACTGAGCGGCATGATTGTTGCTTCAAGTGTGTGTTGCTCTGTGTACCTGTATTTCAGCAGACTTCTCCATCCAGTTTTCTGTCGCTTCTACGCCATTTTGTTGAGATGACTCTGGCTTCTTGAGAAAAAGAAAATGTCATACGAACCCATTTACCCAGAATAAATTAACTGAACCAGTTCATTAAGACAAGCGTGTCCTGCAAACGTAACCACCCATTCACACATATTGCACTTGTTTTTCATTCTATTTGTGTGGTTTGAGGTTTTTTGCTTTTTCCATTTTCAGATTATCTGTTAAATATTGTTATTATCAAATATAATACTTTTTAAACTCTCCTCTGTGCAAACTATACTCCAGCAATAGCACCATTGCACAAATTCTCATCCAGACCATCATCATTTTATAATATCTAACATTATAACCTCAATGTCCGGCCACTGTGTCAAAAAAATGCCCCACACTGTAATTGAGTGAATGAATGTAAAAGACAAGTATTTGGAGCAAAATGAAAATTTATACTTGATGCTTACCTCCTGTGTGCTGTGCAGAGGATCGTCTGTGTGGTTCCCTTCTTCATCCTCCACTATTTCTGCCACTCTCTTTGAAAGGAAACGAGGGACAGATGTTTGTTTACGTCTTTCAGTGTTACATTTTTTCCCTTGTGCAATATTTTCTATCTTTTAACTGCAGCATTGTACAAAACACAGAGATGAACGTTAACCTGGTCAACAGGAATCTCTGTAGCTGTATTCTCATCCTCCTGCACCTCCTCAGCTCCTCGCACCTCCTCTCTCCTCTTCCGTGCCGCTCTTTTAAAGATGCTGGGCTGGACTGTGATAAACAGACATCAGTATGACTCATTTATTTTACTTATTTTGAATATGAAAACATCAGACTATATATTAAGTTAAGATTTGATACAGCTCCTGGCCAGATCTATTACTGGGCGGCAGTCTTGTCTGACCTCTGTTCTTACGGATCTTCACCGGCCTGGCAAAGAATGCAGACATCTCATCTGCTCCCTGTCTCCTGCTCCTCTGCTGTGAGGCTTGTGGAGGCCCAGCTTCGTCTCCTGTTGACTTCACCCTCCGACCATCTGACTGAGTATTACACATAGAGGGAAAAAAAGCCTGATCACTTGTGTATTCATAGACACCAAACCAATTAACAGTCCCAATATAGATCCTCTAGTGTCAATAAAATACAGAGGAGGATTGAATTGTTTTTACTTCTGGGGAGTCGAGGAGAGCAGAGTCGCTGTACTGGTCTGCTGGACCACTTCCTGTTTTCCTGTTCTGAGAGAAAAATATAATATACATACATATAAATATAAAAGACATGACAGATTGGTTTTTCAGTTAGTTTTTCGAATGCTGTAAGTCAGGCCTGGAATGTTGCTGCATTAAAACAATCTAAAGACTGTATTTTAAGAAATAATAATAATCTTTACTCATAGGTCACTTTTCAAAATCCAGATAACAATGTGCTTCACAGTGCACAATTGAAAACAAATGAAATTATAAAAGTGAAATGACAATTGTTATAAAATTTAAACAGAATTACAATAAAAATAATAAATAAGGGAATGCTTTACAGTTTTAATTGACTGTACCTCAGCTCTTCTCATCAGTCTTCTCTTTCCTGGGTAATATCTACACAATAAAGTGTGAAAAAAGTAAGAGATAAGAGTACATATTATCTTTTTGTTCATATTCGTTTGCAAAGAAGCCCATAAACATACATGCGTACAAGGACTCGTATAGAGGACCCTGCATAACAATACCTGTCTGCAGCGTTTGAAACCAGCAGCTCCACATATGGAAGTTTCTTAAACCTCTCGGTTCCCACGGCAACGTAGCAGTGGCCGGTCTCCAGCTCCCCAGCTGAGGTCACAGTCACTCCCTCCAAAGAACACAACCTGATCAAGTAGAGCTTTGATTTAGTGCATTTCTACAGACGTATATTTATATATCTGTCAGTGTCACAGACCTGCGCACGGCTCCTGTTCGCAGACAGACCTTCTCTGTGACCAGACTCAGGACCTGCTCCAGATCCTGCTGCATGCTCCGAGGAATGATGAACCGAAATGGCGGACATAGGATATCGCCATTACGGAAAACACTGAACACAAGCATCAAAGCACAAGTTTGCGTTTTGTCTTTGAAAACAGGACACAGGAAGAGTTTTTGGTCACTGTAATTCTTCATGTCTGTATTGGCCACGATGGGATGTCTTGTGAAGTCCAGCAAAACGTGGCCTGATGATGGCGCTAGAGGAAAGGTCTGATGGTCACCAATGTTATACCAATGGGCCCCTACAGGCTCAGGTTGGGTATCCACACTGACTTTTATCCCCTGACTTGTCGATCACTGGGTCAAAGTTATGTGAAATATCTAAAGAGCTACTTCACCAACACAAAATGGACACATTCATGGTCCTCAGAGGATGGCAGCTAATGACTTTGTCGGTCCATCCTCTGATTTTACTCTAGTTCCACCATGGTGATGACATTTGTGGTTTTGAGAGAAATATCTAGACAACTATTGTATGGATTGCCATTTAATCTAGTACCTAGTATCTAGTTCCCTTAAGGATGATCTGTATAAACAATGGTGACCCTCAGACCTTTCCTCTGAATTATATGATGCATTTTTCCACTAAACTACAAAATACATATGTACATGGAAATCCTATTTTAAGTCCCTCTGAGATACAGTCTTCATGTGCTAATGATCATTATATGTGTGTTTGTCCAACTCACTGTATAATGCAGGGCACAGGTATAAACTTCCTCCATTTAGCTGAAACATTTGGCCTCTGTGCTGCTTTAGCCTGGAGGAGACATTCAGAAAATCAGATGCGTGGTACAGCTCAACATCATAATGTCATCATTTCCTCAGCAATATTGAACGTTCCCTCATTAGATTTACATCATCCATGTCCTGCACCTCAATTATACCGAACGTCCATCACTGCAAAATCACGTAACCCAAATGTGTAATGACTGACTAACTATTCTGCTCATGTCAGCACGAACGCTGCAGCCATGGAAACTGACGTCACGCTGCCACTTCTGCAATGACACTTTAACGAAGCGTATCTGATCCTCTCGGGCTCCGCCGTTCCGTTGTCTCATATCAATGAAATCTGCTGCCAATATCCGTGTCTGCTTAGCCAGAATAGCTGGAACAAATCAACTCAGAGCAAAGCTCGTCATTGATAATCTTCCCTTATTGTTTTTGCTTTGAAGGGGCAGCGATTTAATGCATTTACAGAGAGGCCTGCCCAGACATGCACGCGGCCTGATAACATTGTCCGGAAGCATTAACTCTTTGTTTCGCCGGCAGGATCAGATGCTCACTTATACGGACACACTTCCTGCATTGCTACACAGCAACCGCAACGCAGGCATGTGAGACTTTAAAACCCCCGGACTCCAGATAAAACAAATCTGCTTTCCACATGGCAGACACCCAAGGCACACACAATTACTCTGTACTCTTTTATGTTCTGCAGAAAAGTAACACTGACGGTTTAAGACTGAGAACACAATCTGCGTCTGAAGAACCAGGCGGGCGTTGCTGCCAGCTGGTGAGAATACAAAGCGAGCACTTGTGGGCTTGAGTGGCTCTGAGTGTGTTCTTGTGTGTGTTGCTTTGAAAGCAATTTGAATTTTAAGAGAGCTTATGCCTACAGTAATGCTACATCTTCATCATTTCTTCTGGCAGGGAGGTTATGCTTTTGCCTTTGTCCAAGTGATTGTTGGTTGATTGGTTTGTTTGATTGTTAGGAGGACAACTCAAAAACTACTCAACCAATTTCCATGAAATGTTGTGGAGGCGTGGGGCATGACCAAAGGATCCGGATCCAGTGCAAGAGACTCCCAGAGACTAATTTAAGGATCTTGATGATGCAGATCCGAATAGAAATCTGGATTTAGGGAATTTTATAGTGTTTCATAAGGTGGATGTATGCGCCATTTTAGTTTATTGGTTGGTTTGTGTGTTTAACAGCAGGATTATGCAAAAACTCCAAAATGGATTTCAATGAAACTTAGTGGAAGGATAGGACGAGGTCCAAGAAAGAACCCATTAAATTTCGGCGTGATTCCGGATTTATTCAGGAATTCGTTTTTCACTGTCTTTAACAGGATTATTGGGCACGCCCAACTGGGAGGAAACCCTGGGGCTGACCCAGAACTTGCTAGAGGGACTTCATATCCCATCTGTCCTAGGAACGCCACGGGATCCCCCAGGAGGAGCTAGAAATTGCGGCTAGTTAGAGGGATGTCTGGGGTACTCTTCCTGTTCAGCTACCTCCACAACCTGAGCCCGGATAAGGGGAAGACAATGGATGGATGGACTTTCTTTAACATTGTGAGATGTCAATGCGAAAAGTCATTTTCACCAGTTTCCCAGCGAATAATTCATGGATCTTGAAGTCAGGCACATTTAGTGATCTGATCTATAAGTGTGTGCACTTTGTTGCGGCTACATTGAATTTAAGGGGACTGTTATGCGGAGGTATGCACTCTGCTGAGTGCCATGAGTTGAGTTCAAATTCATTCAGTGAATTAAACATCTGATAATCTCTCGGATTTTCTGATCTCTGACAATATCCAACAGAAAAACTACTGAACGGATTTCCACTAAACTTGGTTTGCAGGCCAAGAAAGAATACATTATATTTTGGGGCGGATCCAAAATTCATCACTTTCTGTTACAGTATGAGATTTTTTGACATTCTCACCATTGACTCAGGGAATAATTCATGTATATTAATGAAAGAAATCAGGCACATTTGTGGGACTGATATCTTTGAGTGTGTGTCGGTGGATATAATTAATCTCTGATAATCTCTGGGATCTCTGACGATATCCGACTGTAATTACTGCGTCTAATGTCACATGAGAGGCTTGAAAGGCCACCATGGACAGAACAGTCTTTAGCCTATTATTAACGCTAATTTACATGACAGCCCCTGACACCAGGAGGAAGTTACGAGCAAAGAGTGACCTATGAACATGCACAAAGAACGTAACAAAGAAATGTAACACGTGTCGTCTCGTTTACAGGCAATTGGGAACTTTTATCCGTAATGGAAAATCCTGCAGTCGATTGTATATTTGACTTGGCAGGTGTTCAAATGAATCGACTGGTGGTGCATTCCTCCTGGTTAGACTGGGATTAATGAATGATGGACTGTACTATTAAAAGGAAGTGGCCCATATGAGAAAATAAACCTACCTGGGGTTCTTCACGGGTGGCAGGCTGCTTTTTTGCTCCTACGCTCAGGTAGCTGTTCACGAAGACAACAGATATGATAAAGAAATGAACACAACAATACTTTTTTACAAACAACAAAACATCTGGTTTAAAGACTGTAAGCCTTCTATTAGAGAAATGTCTTCAGTACTCACTCCAGTTTCTTGAACCTCTCAAAGCCAGCAGCGACGTACTGGGCTCCCGTCCGAAGGTCCTGGAGGTCTGCGACCCTGTGGCCCTGCCTCGGGGTGTACAGGGTCCTGATGGCGAGCTGGGCACCGATGTTCTGGGTCACCTCGTTCAGAAAAGCCTCCATGGTGCCCACTTGTCGCTGGTTGACCACGAACCTCCGTCCACTGTAGAAGGGGTCACCATTCCTGTACACCACCACGTTCTTCACCGGAGGCAGGAGGGCGGTGGTGGCTGCAGTGCTACCAGCCATCTTTGAGCCAGCTGTGACACACACACACACAAACACATTTCAAAAAGGCTTTTTAGCATTTTTGAGTCCACGCACACAATTGTTAAGTCATTTCCAAAGTGGCATTCACTGACCATTTCCACACAACAGATACACTCACACTCTCAGTTTTTGGGTCAAACTTGTGCAACAACAACACATCAATACAAACACATGATCTCTGATCCGTACAGACGCAGCTCAGTCAGTGACAAGCCGGTGAAGGTGAAGGTGGAAGAAGAAGCAGGGAGATCGCAGGATAGAAGGCAAAGGTGAAAATCTGTCCCCTCCTGTTGTTGTGGTGTGTCTGGACTCCCACTCACCACGTTCTGCTCGTCGCTGTTCCCTCTAACACACTCTCACTCACTACTCCACTGATGGCGGTGAGTATTTCCTGGTTGCTATGGCAGCGTGGCCAGCAATGACTGGCTTTGCGGGTCAAACCATCGGCAGCAACCACAACAAAAGACACAGATAGAGGAGGGGAGAATGGGTGGGTGGCTGCGTTGTTAGCTCACTTCAATAGGAATATATCATGGACACAGGCAAGAGCAAGAACCAGAAGGTGACAGAGTCATTACTTTTATTTTAAAATATCCTCACAAGTCTTTTTAACTATAACAATCAAAATTAGGCTTTTTTTGTAGGAAAGGGCATCTTGGGATATATATTTTAACCTTTAGTGACACTTATAGCATATGACAACAGCAGTTTAATAGGAGCCTCTGGTGTGAATGAGCGCCCTGTGATGAGTGAGGCGCTCATTCATTGGAGTCCATCGTCTACATGGGAAATTTGAGCTTCTGTGAGACTAAACACAAACTTGTTTAGAGCCACGGATCCTCCCATGAGCTCATTTCAATAGAGTTTCTTCCTACACAATAGTTAACTACCTCGGCCTCTTGCAACTCATGCTACGAGGACAATATAAGTTAAACTAGTGCACTGACAACAAACAAAAAAAACACCAAAGAGAAACCGTTTTAGAAAAATAACATTTATTTATTTATTTTTTACATTAACAACAAACACATGTTTAATCAAACACACGAGAAACGTTTTTTATAGATAATTTCTTTAAATTATTGTAAAAACTGTTTAAACTGTTGATGTCAGAGTGACTTCTGGTGATGGACAGATGTCAGGCCTATAGTCCCATATTATTAACTTCATACAGATGACTTGTGCTGTCAGGATATGGTCAGTCTGTCCTTCAGTGATAAGTACTGGAGGGGAAGAAGAAAAAGGGAAAATGATCATTAAACGGTAAAGTCCCCACCTTTCGTGCTGTGCTGAGGACTTTTACGTATAAATTTACGTTTCAATTAACTGACTCAAACTGACACTAACTACGACTAAACTCATCTTGCTCTCGGAAACAAATATTTGTAAGTGTCATTATTTGTATTTCTATATTTCTTTTGTAATTTGTTATTTATGAATCTTATATTTGCACTGATAAGTCTCAAATAAAGCTAAACAAACAAAAAAACTAAAATTTGTGTTCTGTTAAGTTATGGATGAGTGAGCAAGACACTCCAAATACATGACCACAAATCTATATAGGGTTTGGGGGTTACAGTTCGAATAATTACATACATAGACAAACATGACAAACACGAAAAACACAGAATTCTGAGTCCAAATCTAGATTACAGTAAATGTTGTCTTTGTGTTTAAATAAACTCTAGAGCAAATCAAACAAACACAAAGTAAACTTCAAGTCCTGTGCGGGTCCTAATAACTTGTGATTTTTGATGGTGTTTATTGTTAAAGTGTAAAGTTAGGGCAGGTCAGTGGGGGAGTGAGGAGAGAGGGCATGCGGCCATCCGACAGTTCTTGAACGCACGCACTGGGGAAAGTATTCACCAAATTAATGCTACTTCTTTGACCTTTTGTACTGACTTATCTTCTGGGGCCACTGAATAAATTCTGCCTTGCACAGTCGAGGCAATTTTCTTTCAGCAGGAGACTGCCACTGCTGAATGACCGTAAGGAAACACTACATCTCTCCCTTTCTCCGTCTCACCTTTTTCCTGCTTTCAATGGCCTGTTGAAGCCAGACCAGCTCCATGGTCAGCGTGTTTCTATGGAGACGCAGGGCCTCCGGTGTGCGTGGCACCTCCTGAGCCAAGCAATACTGCTGGGGATCTGAACAGGAGATGAGAAAATTCTAAATGACTGGTAAGGTCTCCTCGCTACACCAGATGTGAAACAAAATGTGAAACAACACACCATACAATTATTATGGTTAAAATCTTTTTACTTCTCCTCCTGTTTTTTTCGCTCCACTACACGAGTGAAAAAAACATCACACTATGCTGAGACATCCTAACTTGTTGACAGTACTTTTTTGCGTGTTTGGTCAATTTTCTTGAGGCCATTTAAAAATGTAGACAGAGGTCACTGACTCATCTATTGCATAGTAAACAACATCTGTTTTTCCAGTGCTTACACAAGATTTGTGTTGAAACTTTATCAATTTATTAGTCGATAGACTTTATTTAAAATTTTTCTAGCTTCTAAAAAACTAAAAGTTTTATGCTTTGTACATTGCATATCATTGGTTTATGTTCTTTTGGCAATATCAAACAATATGTAGACATCTCCTTGAGTTCTTGAAAACTGTGATGTGCTTTTTCCTCACACATTTTAATATGTTATAAGATTATGAAAATAACGAGGCCAACTCTCACCCTGGTGACAGTTACTGTGGTTCACATCCAGCTCCAAACTGCTCCAGAGGGTGGTGGAGTCTCCTATGCTCTCCCCTGCCTCTTCATGTTTATCTCCCTCCTGCTCCCTCTGTCCAGGGCCCTCCACGTCTCCGTCACAGTCACTGGAAAGATGGGCTTGGCCTTTGGACCCTGACCCATCTCTCTCAGCCTCTATCTTCTGCAAAAGGAGAGTCTGAGCTTCCTCTCTGTCCCGCGATGGCGCTGCTCTAGATCTCCGAGGACAGGTGCTGACATCTAGTCCTGGATCTGAAGCCTCGCTGGCATCGCTGCTAGGTCGTAGAAACGGGTCGTCCTGATGAAACGTGGACATTGAAAGTATGAGAAACTCATCAAAAAGCTGATGAATGCCCTTCTCATCATAACATGTTACTTACAGTGTCTGTGAAGTGAGGGATGGGGATAACCCTGCTCCTCCACTGCAGGTGCTTCAGACCTCCATCAATCTCGTTCACTATGTCCTCAAAGTCTTCACGTGCACGACCTACTTCCCGTCTCACCAGGTATCCACGTGCACGCGCCTAATGAGAAGAGGAGGGGAGAGCACAACTTCAACTTAAAATTCAATTCAAGTAACTTTATTTAAGCGTTTGCAACTTGCGTATCATAAACTATATACAACATACAGGAATCAAATACAACACAACATATGTACATACATATCTACATATGTGGATCGTGTTGGTGATTGTTACTCTCTCTGAGGTTTCTACGTTTTCCCTTTCCCTTAATAGTGTTTGTTTTGGTAGTTTTTCCTTGTTGAGGGTTAAGAACAGAGGATGTCGCACCTCGTTAAGCCCCATGAGACAAAGTGTGATTTGTGAATATGCGTTATACAAACAGAAAGTGATTGATGGACGAGTGATAACTACAGAAACTTGATGCTAAAACAATAGCTAACACCAGCAGCTGCTTTCAACGGTTAGCTTAAGTAGCTAAGTACAGCAAGATGTCTGTAGGTTTAAAGACGAAACTCGACTTTAAAGCAGGTGAGTTATTTTACGTAGTTGACGTTATTACCTGAAAGTGTGTGAGTGTCTTCTCCCACTTCCTCCTCTCCATTGCTATGGTAACGTGAAGGAGCGTGCTACGGAAAGCGGGAGAAGAAGTCAAACCTTTGATTTGGTTCCGGTGTCAAACTTAAAAAATAAAAGCACCCCGGTGCGGAATTTAACCGTGTGCGTAAACCGGTTGAATATTTAGCTAATTTTATCACCGTAAACACAGTGCAATTACAGATTTATGATAAAATCCGTATTCAATTGACCGAAATGACTCCAGAATAGGACCGTCGTCATGTACGTGGTGCTTTATCTTGGAAAACTGTTAGCGGAAGTGACCCCGCGTCTGTTGCATATTCGGTTTGTGATGTTGCTGCTCGTCACGTGTCGCTTTAAGTTTAAGTTTTTCGCCTCAAGTTAACAAACATGAGCGCCGGTTCCAACCAGAGGACTTTGTTCCAGACGTGGGGCTCCGCCGCGCCCCAAAACAAATCCGCTCAACCGAGGAAAGATGGCGTGAAAGCCGCTGGACGGCGCAGGACAACCCCGAGCAACTCATCTCAGGTCCCCGCAACACTTCCTCCTCCTAACCCCCTGTGGACTGAGATCGGTCAGGGGTCCTCACACCCGGCGCAGACCCCAGTGAGGACAGGGGAGCCCTGTGCAGATGAAGATGACGACGATGATCTCATGGTGGTTGCTGTCTACGAGGCTGAAAAGAGCCTGAGACTTGACAATGCGAACTTTCCCCAAGATGACAACCCTGCAGGAGCAGAGGCCAGTGCCGGGTCTCCAGCCCCATCAGCTGGGCAGACATACCCAGAGCTCCCCGGCTTTGACAGCTCCTCAGCTAAAGTGTGGATCTACCCCACCAACTACCCCCTCAGGGAGTACCAGCTGAAGATCTCAGAGGCGGCTCTGTTCCACAACACGCTGGTGTGTCTGCCCACTGGTCTGGGGAAAACCTTCATCGCCTCTGTGGTCATGTACAACTTCTACCGCTGGTATCCATCGGGGAAGATCGTGTTCATGGCCCCCACCAAACCCCTGGTGGCACAGCAGATCGAAGCCTGCTATAAAGTGATGGGGACCCCACAGGCCCACATGGCTGAGCTGACAGGTATAATATGTATAAATGTATAAAATGCAAAAATCTATATTATCTTTAAAGGGATACTTCACCCAAAAATGAAATTCACTCATCATCTACTAATCACTATTCCGATGGAGGTGGTGGGTGAAGTGTTTGAGTCCATGAGACACTTTAGGAGTTTCAGGGGGTAATCCAATTCAATTGAAGTAAATGGTGACCACTTCTTCAAACATGCCTCCATACTGCTCCTGTGGTGTCATCCACAAATTGAATTGGATTTGGCTGCAACGTTGTTTACCCCTGAAACTCCGAAAGTGTTTTGTGGACTCAAACACTTCACCCACCACCTCCATCGGCGTAGTGATGAGTAGATAATGAGTGAATTTTCATTTTTTGGGTGAACCATCCCTTTAAGGTATAACTAACAGGACAGGCTCTACCTACCCACAGGCAGCACAGCAGCAAAGCAGAGACAGGCGATATGGAGGTCCAAGCGCCTCTTCTTCCTCACCCCTCAGGTGATGGTGAACGATTTGTCCAGAGGCACCTGCCCAGCGCAGCAGGTGAAGTGTGTGGTGATCGATGAGGCCCACAAGGCGCTGGGCAACCACGCTTACTGTCAGGTACGCACGCTTCCCACGGATGAGCACAGCTTTCATTTCTGTTCACTTTCATGTCAGGGCTGACTATATTATTGTTGTATTTTGCTCTCAAAGGCCAATTCTCATAGTGAACCTTCAATAAACTCATTTTAAAGTGACAGTTCTTCATCAAGTAAACCTCACTCTCGAACTTTAAAGGTTGTCAAACATCTGTGGAGGCTGAAGTCAGACTTATGGAGCAGTTTTTAACAATCCCATATCTATACTTCTTAATATCCAGATTTTAACAGTGGGGAAGCTGCAGCCAATCCCAGCTGACAAGCAAACATTCACACTCAGGTTTACACTTACGGACAATTTAGAGACTCCAATAAACCTCAATGTCTTTGGACTGTGAAAGCTGAAGATGCAGGGAAAGCACAGGAAGTTCACTCCACCGTTGGAGGTGCTCTAGTTATAGCTGTAGCTACCTAGCTACCTGTAATTTTTTAAAAGGCAAAGCATCTTGAACTCAATGTGAAACTTTTATTAATATATACTAGGATTGGGTGATGTTTGCCAAGGAAGCTTTCCCTGTATCCCTCTAGCATCTCTTGTTGTGCTACAAGACCATGGTGGAAAAATGTAAATCAATGAGCTGGGATACCTACTGGCAATAATACTGTATAATGTTTTTCATCAATGTAATTACGTACCTTGATTCGTCAGATTTCTCTTTCATTTCGTATCAATTCCACCAGCTCATGTTAACATTCCCACCTGGTTACTTTATCCATGAACAGATTCTTAATTGGTTTTCGAGAAAATGCACTGCACTATGATTTATTGTTGTATTGGGAAATAAAATGACACATACCATATTAGAGGACTTTAGCTACTTGCCAACTTGTGTTTTTCTTGTAGCGATGCCTCCTCAGGTTTGCGTTGGAACACTTAGTTTATTAAATCTTCTGTCCATTTATAAATGATGCCGGTAATGTCCTCTACTTACTCTTCTCTCTGACACTCAGGTGATCAGACAGCTCGGGAGCCAAACTCTGCAATTCCGCATCCTGGCCCTGAGCGCAACCCCAGGGGGGGATACAAAGGTAAAAAGAATCTACAGTTATTTTATTGTTTTTTGGTCTAATGGGCTGTAAACAATAATTAGCAAGTCTTGACTCCACCATTCCTCTTTTCTTCCATCCCTGCAGTCGGTGCAGTCGGTGATCTCTAATTTGCTCATCTCCCACATCGAGCTGCGTTCAGAGGAAAGCCCTGACATCAGGGCCCACTCCCACCAGCGCAGCGTAGATAAAGTGGTGGTTCCTCTGGGAGAGGCCCTCTCTGCTCACCAGGCGCGCTACCTGCAGGTAGGCCCACACCATGAAGCTTCATATTAAGCAAAAGAAAAAATAAAACATCTGACGTATCAGTCTGAGTTTAGAGAAAATAAATGCCAAGAATCAGCAAGAATTCAAAGTTGAGCCTTGAGTATAGTCCATGGGTTCCCCTGTTGGATTTACCATTGTGACTTTTGTTTTTTGGTGCTTTGCTGCCACCTTGTGGTTAGTGTTTGCTGGCTTCTGCCCTGAAAAATATTTTTTTCTGTTTTACACGTCTTTCCTCTCACTTATTTGTTCATATACTGTGAACTGGGTCAGTTAATGCCAGATTAATTGATTTGTCTCGAAACCGACGTCCTGTTACACTTGTTGTTGTGGCTCTCTGTGTTATTAGACTTTCTGGATTATTAATGCACCCTGCATTCTCTCTCTCTCTCTCTCTCTCTCTCTCTCTCTCCTCCATGGGTCGGTTCACCGCCTGATGTAGACTGTAAACGTGCAGCTACACTTTTAATCTGTCTCAGATGGTTGGGCAGCTGGAATGTGACGCCTGCATTTGGGAGTTTAGACCTGCTTTACATTCTTCCCTCCTGTCTGATTCCTCTCGGATCATTTTGTAATAATAGTGGGAGCTCGTCCTTTTCACTCCGCGGTCGCTCTGTCTTTTCATTTTTTTTCACCTTCTCTTCATGTTACCTCCAGACTGGAAGGTGTCTGCGCCCTGCTCGTTAACCTTCATGTCTCTCTGCCCTCCCGTGATTCGACCGGACAGCTCACAACACAGATATAACGTGTGCTCAGGTGTAAAATGAGCATTACTGTCGTTATTCAGGTGGAAATTAATGATTGTTGAGAAAATTGGAAGAATGAGCCATTCATGCAGAGAGGTTACTTGGGATTAGATGTGTGTTTTTCCTCCAGTTTGTGGCCTATTTTATCACAGCCATTATAGAGGAACCAGTAAGTGTGCATACAACCACTAAAGTAGCCTCAGCATTGTGGTTTTGATTGAGCGTCGATTGAGATTTGATAGAAAATGCTTCTAATGTAAGTCAGCAACTAGACTATTACTGATACCAACATTTGAAATGCTTCCGATACTGCCGATAAATGCTGGGTCAACAACGGCAAGTACGCAAATCTATGTACCGATCAGTTACCATGAATTTAAAGTATATTCCTTTCACCCAGATTGCGCTGCACTGCAACTTGCTTTTACTGTTTTCAGATTGGCAAAGAAGTAATTTCCCGTCATGTAGCTTAAAGGTTCAGTGTGTAAGGTTTAGGTGAAAGGGATCTATTGGCAGAAATTCAATATAAAATAATCCTACTCATGTGTGTTTCATTTAAATTGTACAAATTGTTGTTTTCTTTACGTCCTTTTTGTAGTTTTGACCGTCACACTAGATTATAAGAGAAGTTCGGTTTGTTTCCAAAGGGTTGAATCTGAGCTAGGCCATACAACAATGGTAGCAATCATCATTTCCATACAGCATACCGCTGTTAAAATATACATTTTATAAGTTCTCTTCATGAATGCACTGGTATCAGCCGAAGTCCAGATATCGGAGCCGGTATCAGGAAGGAGAAAATGGATTCTACCTGCAACTAGGTCAAATGTTTCCAACCATGTACTGAGGTATGGTTAATTTTACACCCTGTGTTGTGTTGTAATGGAAACAGATGTTGTAACTTAGAACTTAAGTTGCAGCTGTGAGAGGTCATCATGTTACTGTGCTCCGGTAACTGAGCACTGGCTCTTCTTGTGACATGGGTAACACAACATGTCTCCGAACAAAGGAGGGTGTGGCCCCTTAGGGTTTGACACATTTGATCCCGTCCCTACACACGGATCGGACTAAACTACGCTCGTCTCCGCTCTGACAATGTATTTCAGTCGCTCTAATGTTTGGCGACTGTTATTTGTGACCGTTATTTCATATTCATGTACTATTTTATACATGACCTGTACATGTGGGGGCCGTAATGTAAAGATCGAAATATTTATAGAACAAGCTATTGTACATGATTACAACCTTAAAAAAATATATATAAATTGTATATACAGTATATAGTATATTGTGTTGCTTGAGGTTCCTTTTTTTGTTTATTTTTACAGGTTTGTTCTTTATTTTCACAGTCAAACTCGCAGGCTGCTTTATGTACGTACTTCATTGTTGCTCGTTTTGGATCAAACAAACTTTAATTCACACTTATCGTGCAATCATCCAAGATTGTCAGTAGCCCCCAGGGGGCCCATCAGTTGGCTCACTGGGAGGGCCGGCTCTGTTTTCATTCATATTTTCCGCCAGTTTCGTGAAGCTTTGACTTTCGTAAACCAATTTCCGATTGAGTAATGTGTATTTTCACAAGAGATATAATGAATTTCTAAAAACCCATTTCAGCTTTAGGGCAAATTTTTCTCTTCAACCTAACGCTCAAAGTCAAATTATTATGATTATATCATGTTATAAGCAAGTGCCTGTTAAAGACAAATTTAGGAAGACATATTTAATAAATGCTCTTCGACCCCAGAAGGTTAATAAAGAGTTTGAAGCTGAAACCCCTTTTTTTTAGGAGCAATACCCCCAGCATCATTTAGAACATGTCTTGTGTGAAAAAGTCCAATAAAATCACAGTAGATTTTTCAAAAGACAGGAGACAAGCACATTTTTATTTAACAAAGAAAACCACAGTAGCTCTTGTTGATGCACTTGAACGTTCACAGTACTGCACACGTTTGCAAAACACTAACAAAATTAAGCAAAAAAAAGGGAAAACAAATTAGATCCTCACACTTGATGTTCCCATATAACCAGGCTCTTAAAAGGGAAACGAAACCTACATGTATCATGGCTTTGTAAGTGTTTGCACACTACGGTTGTCACAGAGCATCATATCGACGCTTTAATCATTACATCAAAAATAAATTCTGGTTTGGACTTTAAAAGGCTGAGAAACTTTCCCAACTCCAATATAAACTTTCTTCTGTCAATTTACACTTTTGTTGTTTAAATTAGATAAAACAAGATTTCTCTCAATTTGAGCAGACGCATTTAATAATATTTTATGTCGCGTTCGTTTTCTTTCTTAAAATGCTCACACGTTTATGATTTGGTTATCGTTGACTTCCAGTTTAATTTCATTGACACCCAAGCAGTACCTGAATTTCCAAAGCAGGAACATTCCTGTATTACTGTGAGCTCTAGAAGTAGCTGGTTTGATGCTTTGCTTTCCTGATTTTTTTTTTTTTTTCCTTTCTTTCTTTTTGCATGTTACTGGTACGTTTTATTTCAAAATATAGCAAAGATAAACATACATCTTTCACTTTGTCTTCTTATATTGGTGATAGAACATTAAATACAGCTTGAACTAAAAACAGAATTCAATCGCGGTCTATTTAGTAAGAGTATAATCACAGTAGAGGTATTCTTTGTGCTCTAATTTTCTTGGTAACACTGTTCCTACTCAGAAGCAGTGGCATTTGCGATACAGTACTGAATGCATACTCACTAACATTGACACAGAGTAGCAATAGAAAGAACATGATAAAGAGGTACATACTTATTATTCCTGTGTGTGAATGTGCCTTGAAGCATGAGGAATGCATTGGTTTTGTTACATCGTTTTCTCTGAAGAAAATAATGTACATATAATAAGTACTTTATGATTGTCATTCAGCAGTAGGATCAGTGAGTTTTTCAGCATTTGGTTTCTAGTAGTGTGGCTAGAAGTGTTGCGTTTGTCCTCGCCCTCTCTCCCTGTAGCTATACATTCATGCACAAACACACATGACCACGTTACATTCATGTGTGTTTGTCGCCTACATTGTTGTCAACGTATTGTGTGCGAGTGTATTTCTGGTTTAAGTGACCGGTTCTGGACCGGATGTTGTGTTGCGCTACTGTTCCCAACCCACAATACCTGCAACTGAACGCACCCTTAAAATGGGCTATGTCAGAGTCCCAGGAACTGTTGTGACTGGCTTGTTGTTGCTGGTCTTGTAAGTATTGCACTTATTGTTAAAGCAATAGTGTAGTGAGCTTATATCTGTAGTGGATCAATAGTGTCGGAGTTGAAATCAATTCAGAAAGCTTGAGAACGACAGAGAAACATAAATTTTTTTTTGAATTGAATTTCACCCCACATGACAAGACATTGTAGCTTTGCAACAAACGGAAAAGGGGGTAATAATAAGGCTGCATATCCACTGGGAGCCTGTTTCCGCAGTGGGAGGAAAAAAAAGACATGCTGCTGTTACATCTTTCTCTCGATGGTTACTATGTTCAATGAGTGCGAGGAGTTAAAACTGTGAGAGCGACTTTAACGAGAGAGCACTGTGCTTAGGAAAGGTTCTAGTCATCTCTGTGAGAGCAGGAGATGAATGCTACACTGCAGTTGAGTTATGTCCACGAGCGAATGGCAGTAGTTTAGTTCAGCTGTTAGAGGTGAGATGAGGACATGACTAAATGAACGTGACTGAAAATTCCCTGGGGTTTGAGTAGGTTTGAGTTTTTCTTTTTTTCTTTTAAATCAAGACTGAACTGCTGTGGAGTGGGATGGGCTGGTGGTGGTTTCACGTAGCGGTGGTGACTGACTACAGAGGGGGTTTTTGCACCTGAGGCTGTAGCTGGGTTGGGGCAGTGTTAAGGGAGTCTTTATTAGGCTCAAGGTCACAGATACAAGGATGCTGCTACGTCCTCCCGTCCCTCAGTGTCGCTCCAGGAACCAGATCTCGTTGTGACGGTTGCTGTGGGCAGGGTTGGTGTAGCCGGCCACAATGAATGAGTCGTTGACACACAAGCTGGGAGAGTCTAGCACCTCTGCCATGCCGTTGATCTGGTCAATGATGGTCACTTCATTGGTGGGACCGGTGAAGGGCCTGGAAGCAGAGAACACAAGCTAACCGTTAATTCTCATTGCTGATTATTAACGTGAGGAGGGACTGAAAATAGTGGAACTGGTCATTTTTATTTCACTCTTTACCGACCTCGTATACACCACAGTGATGGGCCAGCTTTCTATGCGGATCTCGCTGTCACCAGGTTGTGGGGGCTGGGCCTGATGCTCAATAGGAAGGTAGTACGCCACGGTGACATCATGGGAGATCTGAGAGTGGTTCTCATCTGTGCGTACTATCGTCACGATGGGGAGCGTCATGCCCAGGTAGATGCCTGCACGGAGAAAATAGGAGCTGTCATTAATAATTGTTGGGGATGGCTTGAAAAAGTGTTGGTTTTGTAATGTTGTCCATAAATGAAAACACAGGAAATCCGGGATTCAAAAGGCCGGGGCTGATTGCACGAGCATAACGTGGACTTACCTACAGAATTCTGCTTGCAGATGTATCTCATTATCTTCATAAAACCATAACAGATGCTCTGTTCATAAGTGTCCTCACGCATTGTTATACAAGCCCAGTGACCCTTTTCATAGTGGCGTTTCTCGTAGAGCAGTTTTCCGCACTGAAAAGGTACAGATGAGAGACAGAACGTAAACACTTGATGAAAACTGGGTTGAATTGAATTAAGTATCTTTATGAAACAGGTTTTACTGTAACATTCTGCAAATTGTTCTGTTCTAAGAGGAGAGTGTGTTTTTTTTTAAAGGTCAAAGCAAATGTTCTGTCTAATGGGAAAATAATTAGTCTATTAAACGTAAGAACACTTGCTGTGTCTCAAATCGGGTACTTCAGGGAGTAGTACACTCACATGTAGTAAACTGTGTCCACAGCATATTCAAAAGGCGTAACGACAGTCTTAACTTGGCGTCTCAAAAATAAACATGACTGTGGCGCACTCACTGGAAATTACTAATGCAACAGGTAACTTGGATTGTTGCTGCGAAAAAAGCTTTTCGCACCGAAGTTACTTTTTTTTTTTCTTTTTTGCACATGCTCCTTTTCACACCAATGTGCCAATTATGCCGGCATGTCCCAATTACATATCCTCCCTCCTCTACTGCCATTTGCACCAAATTGAAAATATGATGGTCGTCTCCCTCCTTCAACTAAATAGCCAAGATTGTGGCTGTTGAGTGTGAGAATTGTCCATCGTTTCACACATGTGTTTATGTCATCCAAATAGCAAGTGTGAGTATGGAAGTTGGTAAATTGTGACTTTTGACCAAACTCTATTTGGACAAACTAAATTTCATAAGTGGTGTAACATAATTGGTAACTGGTGTAATTCTGTAAAATTTATCCCGTTCAAAATCAACAAAACCAGCAAGTTTTACGTACTGACAATATTCTATATTTTGCTATACGGTTTTATTCGGTTATTTTCCCCCTACATTGTGACGATTGCAGCTCAGGTGTATGACCCACTGATTCTGTACCGTTTGCCAACCACGTGCTTTTCCTTTTACCAAGCACAGACCTGCTCCAAGAATAGAGTGCCATGATTGTCCTTTGTTTCACCGGGGTGTCCAGCCAACTTTTAATGAACTAATTAACTCAGGTTAAACCAATTAGCCCTCTTTATTTATACAGTCCCCTAAGGAGGTTAAAAGGCTTTGTGTTGAGTCACATGATCATCTTGTCGAAAATAAATAGCTGCGCCATACGCATGCAGAAGACCTTTGTGTTGATCATAGACTGACAGAGATGCTGGTCGTATCCTCGCTCTAATGTTTATCAAGAGGCCTGATCTATTTGATGTATGTGTGTGTGTATTAGAGGGTGTTACCATTCATGGAGATGCTGTTAAGTGCGTCACTGTTTTTATAATCCACTTGTTGGGTTAGACTATTGTAATATACTATGTTCATGTACAGGTCATGTATGACGTCAAACAAGTTCAATCAAATTTAACTGGAATGGCAGAAAAAAGAGTGAAAATATTGAATCTCATCATAAGGTTATTTCTGTGACTTATGTAGCTCAAAGTTGATTTTATGGGCTACTGCGTTTTGGATATTATGCATTGCTGAGACATCCAGCAGTTGATTGTTCTAGTATTCCAGTCAGGTAGATGAAGGTTTTCAACTCTTACTCTTCAAAGATTGGCTTTTTATGCAAGGTCTTAATTTGCAGATCTAGCCCCAAGTGCAAGTATAGTTGTATAGTTGTCTGATCTTTTTCCTTTCCATATAAATGAAAATATGTGAACAGTGCAGGGTAGACAATGAATTTGTCATGGGCGAAGCGGTAAAAGTCAGATACCTTTTCTCTCTGTGCAAGCAGAGTGAATGGGATGGTTTCTCTGGTGCTGCGTCCTTCATTGTTGCTGGTCAGCTGCTGAATGGGTTCTGCCATATCTGTCAACAGAGAGACAAACAGTACGTGGTCAGTTTAAACTGTGGGCCAAAAATAATGGATTGCTGACTTGAGTAAAAAAACATTTTTATTGTCTTGATGCGAAAAAATACTTTGTTTTGCGTCTTTGTTTGTTTACTGACATCCTGGTGTGTTTGTGTTTGACAAAGGCAGCCAAACCCCTTTGTTAGGAATGAGATGCCAACTTCGGCTGCTTGAGAGTGAACGCAGATGTTTTCAGACATTAAGAAAATGCAATTATGATTATTTTATTTTAATTATTTTTATCGCCTTTGATGGATAGGGCAGAGTAAGCTTGTGAAAGGGGGATAGAGAAAGAGAGAGAGAGGGGGAGGACGTGCATCACCTGTTTCCCAAATAATTATTCAAGAATCTAGTTGATACTGTGTTTGTAAGACATCCTAATGTATTAAAGCAAAAGCTATGCTCCACCTCTCAGACAGTTTTCACATGTTTTCAGAACATTACACTTACTCCCATGCAACTCAGTTCCACTCACATGATATGTACAGTACACTTGGATTTCCACGTCTCTAGTCTGTATAAACCACCTTCACTTCCAGTAATCTGCTGGCAGGTGAGGTCTGTAGTTTGAGTGAGAAAAGGCTGCCAGATGGGTACGCAGAGCGCTGTTCCAGGTTGTCGCAGAGAGTAATGTTTATTAAAGCTGATGGAGTGGACACTGACAAAAGCTGCCCAAGGCCAGATATAGACATTGGCATTAACAGAGCGGTACCACAGCAGCAGCCAGTCATAGCTGTGCTGTATTTTATATTCCTGCTATGTAGCTTCTCCCTCATTCTCCAACCAGAAGGCATTCAAAGGTGTTTCAGATTAAATAACAGAAAAAACACCAGCATTTTGTTCTGTTGTTGAACTGACAAACACAGGGCACTCAAGGTAAACCCAATTCAATCACATTGTGTAACTCAATATCATGGAGGACAACTGGCTCAGAGGAATATGTGGTGTGTGGGTTATCAATATTTTGATCACGAACAAAGCTGAGAGTTGTGGCGCGACAGTGTTTGTCTGAATTTGCTTAGCAGCATCTCATTAAATCAAGGTTGCAATGCAAACTATTGATTGAGGAAGTTGCTCGGGTGGTTAATAAGCTTGTACATTTGTCAGTCAAACATTAGGTTCCTGTTAGCGTGCAATTAGCTTCACTGAGAGTGACAAAGTTGTTAGCACACGCAGGCACGTACTGCACGCACATGAGCAAGCAGCAGCTTAGTGCTGACTCAGAGCGGTCAACAAGCCCAAGTTGACACATGCACCTGTTTTTGTGTGTTGTTTTGGCCTGAAGCAGCGTACCCTTACAGTTTAGATCCTGTTCCACTAACCTGTTATTTTTTTAATTATAAGCAGCTTTCAACAACTAAAGCATCCAGGGAGGTTTTCACTTTTCCCTGAGGACCATTATTACCTCCGCTAGCACCGCTGTCGAAGAAGATTGTTTAATGTACACACGTCATTTATCGCAAAAAAGTGTTGATAAACAAGGTTTTGAATTCAGTGGAAATTTGGAGAGAATCCTTAAATTTTGAAATTCCATCTAAATAGGAAGATGCCTTTCCTTTAGAGAGATTTTGTGCAGAATATGAAAACACCCCATTGAAAATAATGATGCTAAAATACATGCTAGAGCTGAAGTTTAGTCAAACAGCAGTAACCCTAGACGCAGAGTTCAACTCTCCACAATAAGTGATGTGTGTATTCAATTTGTGCTTTTTTTTATGTGTAACATTGTGTCTTTTCTTGCAGTGTTATGCACAGTTAACAGTTAAATACGTGTGTGGAAGTAGGAAATTATGTAAGAGCTACTGCACTGCTGTCAATAAACACATCCACTCACACGTACCAACTTTAAATACATTGCTGCGTAGACGAGCTTCATGCAGGGACTTGTTTTGAATCAATCTGTCTCACAAAGTGCAATGGAAAATTGTCAGAAGGGTCAGCATGCAGCTGACCTGCGTTTGTCATTTGGCATGAGGATATTGCTCTATAATTTGTCTGTAGGTTATATGGTGTACTGAGGCACTTGTAAGCTATTCAAGGTCAGTTTGGTGCATCAAGTGTTCATTTGGTGTTCGCTGATGCAAAATTCAAATAAAACATTTGCGAGCAACCTTTGCCAGAATTTTTGGAGCGATGAATTCCATCTTGTTTTCAAGCTACGAGGGCTTTATGCACCCAGTTGATATCTGCTCCCTTGACCTCCTTTTGCTTTACAAAGAGCCATTGTGGATATCCCTAGCAAATAATATCATCTTTGTTTCCACTGAACAGCTTTACTGAGAGGGTATGGAAATTGTAATCTGCTAAGGACATTTCATACAGTATCAATAGATTGCACCTCAAGAATCAAATACAGTCGAGATGACTTTTAAGTGCCCTAGATTTGCCGTCAAGACAATACATGTTGCCATGGATACAGAGTGACTAAAGTTGGTGGTATATAGTATTTTTCTGTAAAAATTTTAGTTAATGCAGCTCATACAGCACCATGCACTCGGCAGCTTGCAGTATTTGTGTATGACGGGCTGAACACGAACCCCGACCCCCCGCTCCACCTGACTCCATTCCAATTAGGGAGTTTACTGTAGCCAAGACCCGCGTTCGGAGTTACAGTATTGTGGCACAGGACTTAGGAGCAGCAACCTCAGTGCTAGTGCAGGCGAGGTAGCTAATCCCCCCCACTGAGTGACAAAGCCCCAGCGAGTGATTTCATACTAAGTCATCAATTAGTGCTGTGGTCTGAGGATGGGGGGGGGGGTGTCAGTGTGTGTTAGTGAGATCTCATTGGGCAGGGCTGGACTTCAGATAGCAGATGGATTACCCCGCCTAAAATGGATAGGGGAGAATAGAAAACAGATGTCTTCTTCACATTTTTATTTTATTTTATTTCCAGCATCTAAAAAGTATTAAAACCAAACAATTTCAGGAATTACTGAAGCAATAGTTTATGTTTGTATAGTCAATGACAGAGGTTACATGTAGATAGTGCTTCATGTTGAGGTGAGCCGAAAAGGTTGGAGAACCATGGCTATTACAATTTAACATTTACAGTTCAACATGTCGAACTAATAAATAAGGCTTTGATATTTATTTGTCTTTGTAATATTTCCTTCAATGCAAAGTTAGATATCTGCATGTGACTAATCTAATATCTACATGTGTTTTGAAAACTGTATTTTATTGCTGTGAATTTGAAATTAAAATGTGGATGCTTGGCTTATCACAACGGGTCCATTGTCCAGGTCTGTGTGCCTGAGATCTGTGATAAGCAGTAATTAATTTGATAAGGAAGGTTCCAGAGTCAAAACAACTGCTGATGCAGACTCCAGCTGTACACAACCACTGGACTAGTGTGTAAAAAGTCATACTCCTGAAGTTATGTCAACAAAATCGATCTTTGAGTGAAGGCACAGAAAACGTATATGTACAGTACACTTGGAGTTCCACGTCTCTTGATTTCAGATACTTTGGAAGTATTTTTGTCAAAAGGTTTGCAGAGAAAGTGTTGGAATTGTTAGACTTTGGAGTCGACACCTGGAAATATCAGTGAGTTGTTTTTGTGGTTTCAGGATAAACATTTACTGTTTATTACACTGCAAATGAAACTGTTGTCTGAAGTGGAAATAGAAAGAACAGACCACATAGACATATTTTTCATGCTCCGACAGTGATGCCTGGGGCTCAACTGCATGCTGAAGTCAGACTCGGATGCTGCACCGGACCAGTGGCCATCTTTTCTTTTCCGTTCAGTTTCCAAAGCAGTTCAATGTTGTGCAACCCGGACCACATTCCACTCAGCTTGCAATTAATAGAACACACATGCACCCTGACACACACACCACCATCTTCCCAGTGATAAGGGTGTGTATGGAGCATACATCAGGCAAAATATCGTTGCATTCCTTAGTGATCCCTGTGTCATCCACATGAATGAGTAGATCAAGCAAAGACTGACCTTCCTAGTTTTTATTTTTATTTTACATAATGTAGTAATCAGATCTGGGATTCTCTCTGATGCTCCCAGGGCAATAATTTGACCTTTTTAAAGTTACAAATCCAGTCAATTAAAAAATAACAAAAACCTCATGCAAAGCTGCCCCTGAAGCTGCAGTCCTAGACTGAAATAAACAAACCAGCATGAGCCCAAAAGGAGTCAAACAGAGCCCGCCATCATGGGAGGGTGAGTTTCAATCTTTCAGTCAATGTGACTTTACAAATTGTAGATTTGTGGTAACACCAGTGACGGTGTTATTGTACCGTATTAGGCTAATATGTTTCTGTGTATGTTTAGTTTTTTTAGTCGTTTTTCTGTGTTTTAGTATGTTTTGTGTGTAATTAGCCCCTGCATGTATTTATATTTGAAACCCTTTTTTTTTTTATTTCAATGCTGCCTATCTTGACCAGGACTCCCTGGCAGGAGAGATATTGTATCTCAATATGAGCGTTCTGGTAAAATAAAGGATGATAAAAACATGTGCTGGTGAAGGGCAGTTATGGCTCTTTACACATTCATTTCGATATGAGCCGGATCTTGTTATGTGGAATTAACTGCATGGGGGGGGGGGGTATTGTCTATACTCTGGAGGAGTATTGCAATTTACGAGGTAAAATAAACAAATGCTTCAAGATTGGATCTGTGTGAAAGCTGCTCCTTAAAACCCTCAAATTCGAGCTTACGTGCAAACTCAACGCTTATTCCACAATGCACTTGTGATCTCATGCTTTCTGTGCAACAGTGTTTTCCACTTTTGCAGACTCATTGCATTGATAATTATAGGAGGTATTTAACCTTTACTCGTCTTTATGGAACCAACCAGAAAATCCCTCAGATCTCTTAAGGGCCACAACAGCTTGTGTACCTCGTTGTTATTGTCTGACCCTTTTTAAATCAAAGCCTTTCAAGATGCTTCAGTTCATTTTCCCACTCTTTGCTACAAAGTTTTCGCCTCGTGTTCAATGCATGAAAGACTCCCTGGATGTGTTGACCTGACTGGAGCCCGTCTCGCCGTGTGCCTCCCTCCACTAGGTCAGTGTGTACGGTGGTGTGCCTTGAGGAAGTTGCGCTACAGTAGCTGTGTACCCAGCCAGAAGCTCGTTGTTTGCCTGTTATACTCAGTTTATTGGTGCGATATTAAGTCAAAGAAGAAAGCTGGGACTTTCATGTGACTCTTCTTTGTTAGCTAACTTAGCAGGCTAACTACTTGGTCCGTGTTTAGCTTGTTGTTTTGTTTTGTTTTTGTTTCTTTACCTTGAGAAACATCCACCTGGTGTCCCCTGGCTATGTCCTGCCAGTAATGCAGCAGCTGGTCCGAATCCTCGTCCTCCTCCATGACCTCCGCTTCCTCCTCCAGGCTGCGCGACTCTGACAGCTGGTCCTCGGAGAAGGACTCCAGGTCCTCCAGCGAGATCATGCCGCCTCGGTCGGGCCCGTCGCCGCCGCCGCCGCCGCCTCCACCGCCGCCACCGCTCATCTGGCAGCCACCTCGGTCCATTTTCACTCGTGCGCCGAACACGACTTGAGGCTTCAACTTCGAAACACTTGGCTAAAAACAAAACCGCGCACGACCACGCATGAATTGGAGCTGGGTTCGCGCTCCGGTTTTTGCGGACGTCGGTCGCGCCACCGTTACTTTCTGGTCAAGCAAGCGGGCTGTGCGACGCTGTCCCCGACGTTCCAGCCATGTTCACCGTCGCCGTGTTGTGTTGAGCCATGCTGCTGCTGCTTTGCTCCGTGGACTTTGTAGTCTTTTGGAAACAAACCGAAAGACAAGAAGGCGACTCCCCTCGCCTGCGCGGGGCAGCTCGTCGCTCGGGCGGCTGTAGCTGGAGGTGCCTGCGGTGTTTATAGGAGAGGAGGGCGGAGCACGTGACGCTGCGGCCTCCCTCCCTCCTCCCCTGCTCCTCCAGACGATAAATAGAGACCTGAGACCCCCCACCTCCACCAAACCCTCCATCACTATCACCTCCACCCTCATTAATACCTCCCACCACCTCCATCGATACCCTCACCTCCACCTCCACCAATCCCTCCACCATCACCACCACCTCCATCACTATCACCTCCACCCTCATTAATACCTCCCACCACCTCCATCAATACCCTCCACCTCCACCATCACCTCCACCTCCACCATCACCTCCACCTCCATTAATACCTCCCACCACCTCATCACTATCACCTCCACCTTCATTAATACCTCCCACCACCTCAATCGATACCCCCACCACCTCCACCAACCCCCCACCACCTTCATTAATACCCCCACCACCTCCACCACTATCACCTCCACCAACCCTCCACCATCACCTCCACCTCCATTAATACCTCCCACCACCTCCATCACTATCACCTCCACCTCCATTAATACCTCCACCACACCTCCACCTCCATTAATACCTCCACCCCCATCACTATCCCCACCATCACCTCCACCTCCATTAATACCTCCCACCACCTCCATCACTATCACCTCCACCTCCATTAATACCTCCCACCACCTCCATCACTATCACCTCCACCTTCATTAATACCTCCCACCACCTCCATCACTATCACCTCCACCTTCATTAATACCTCCCACCACCTCCATTAATACCCCCCACCATCACCTCCACCTCCACCAACCCCTCCACTATCAACACCCCTCCATGCTGAGCCCAGATGGCAGCAATAACAACACTAGTAATGAGCAACATATGTTTTTTGTAAAACACCCTTTGTGTGTGAGCGCCGACGCCTGTAGTTGTTGTGACGCTGCAGCTATAATTATATTTTCATGATCCTTTTTTTATCCTTTCTTTAATTCATAAATCGTTTTGGGAACAATCTCCCCGAGGAGGTCCTTGTGGTAAACGCCTTATCCTCTTTCAAATCTCTCTCGTCAACAGCAGTTCTTACCTAATAATTTAATGATTTCGTAACGTTTTATTTCCTTTTCCCACCATTACCACTAGTGAGTTTAGTACACTCGCAGTGTTGTAATTTTATTCCTTTCCACAGTTGCGTTTAAAGCTGATATCAACCAATATTGGGCTATTACACCACACCACTAGTTGGCCCAGGAGTGTGTGTTAATCATAATTTGATAAATAAACTAACCTTCTATGTAAAGTGCCTTGAGCGAATGTATATTATGATTTGGCGCTATACAAATACAAATTAACATTTTATATTCTGTTTCTGGGCTCTATTGCTGTGTGATATTCAAATATATATTTTTTAACTGTTTAATATTGTTTGTCTTCAATTTAAATTTGTAACCCCTAAAGCACCTTGTAACTGTTTTGAAAGGTGCTATTTGTTTATTATTGTTATTATTATTTTTTTATTATATACGCTCCAAGGTGATCCTGGTGCTAGGGCTGGCTCAGAGTTGCTTCAACTTGTGAATCTGTTAAGAACCAGTTAACTCTTCCATTAGTTGGAGCCGTCATAGAGACACTTCATTGCGTCACTGTACACATCACAGAATCAGAATCAAGGTTTATTGCCAAGTAGATTTTCACATACAAGGAATTAGCGACGCTGTGTTTGTATTAACATAAATATCAAAATAGGAAACAGCATAAAAATGTTATAAACAGGAGAAAAATATTGTGCAATATGAACAATAGATATTTAACATAGACATTAATGCAGTCCAGTGATGGGGGTTTGGGGCCCTGTTGATGAGACCAGCAGCAGTTTGGGAAATAAATGTTTTTGTGGCAAGGGAAGTGCCTCAGAGTCCTGGAGGCTCTGTTTGCGTGGTCACAATGTTTTGGTTGGTGTTAATGGCTACAATAGTCCTTGCCCCAACCCCCTTACCTACAGGCAGTTCTTTGTCTGTAGAAACACAAAGAACTGATTTCGAGATTTGGCACTGGCTCCGACCCCGCCCTTGAACCGTCTCCGTGGAAGAGGGGTAGACTTTGATTTAGACGGCTTGATTGTCTTTGTCCACACAATTATTAATACCAGTTAACTGCCTGTCACTGTCAAATTAGAGATTAATAAAATACTTTTTTTTGTTTACTTGTCTGCAACACTTTGTTGCATGGAACCATTTTCCTTGACGACAGGACACCAAGTGGTAGAGGGTGGTGAGGAATGAGTCGGGGGTGTATGTGCATGTACAATAGACTGTACGCATGGACACAGGTCTGCCTCTGTATGTACATCATGAGACAATAGACCAACAGAAAAATACTGTAAAATACAAAATTTCTTTCTTTTAAAAACATTTCTTGTTTTCTTTGCTTTGGAACAGCTATTTATTTTTATTTTTACTATCTTTCATAAATAGTATCCTAATATGAATGAAGATAAATAAATATTTTCCAGAAAGACAATAATAAAACAAATCTGAACTTGTCCTCTAGGGGACAGACTGATCGGATCTGGGTCACTGCAACAGCCAACCACCATGTTGCACCCTTCAACATGCACGTAGAGGGAGGCTGTTATATAATACTGTGTGTGTGTGTGTGTGTTTGTGTTTATGTTTGTGTGGGTGTATGTATGTATGTGTATGTATGTTTGTGAGTGTGTGTGTGTGTGGGAGTCTCCCATGTATGCACACATTGTATGCATAAAAACACATACTCGGCAATACTCTCCAGGGAGGTGGACCTAATGGCCCCCTGCATGGATGTATCTATCCACCTACATCACCCGGGGGTCGTCTTTGTCTTCATGTCTATTCCCTGTAAATCCACACAGACAGACAGGGATTCCATTTTCATTCACTGCAGCATCCTTGCAGCTGCAATAGTTTTATCACATGATTTAACGTGATAAGATTTGAGATTCGAAATGAGACCCTTCATTTGAGCAAAGCAACCTGCTTTTCTGCCCTTACATGTATCCTCAAGTGCCACTGATGGCTAGGCAAGCTTGACCCCCCCACCACAGACACATGTGCATGTGCACAAATGCACCATTAAGTCCTCTGTATTGTTGACATACAGGCGGGAGAGTTCAGCTTAGTGTACTTTCAGTTATTAATAGCTGCCTACAAGCTTTTTCACTGATTCACCATGTCACTTGGGTCCATGCCCCTCAACCAATCAGCTGCTGGCCCCTGCTGAGCATGCTCAAGTCGACGATGTTGCCATCTCTCCTCTCCTCTCCTCTCCTCTCCTCTCCTCTCCTCTCCTCTCCTTTATTCCCAACCCACATCATACCTCACCTTATTCGTGGGAACAGTCTATTATCATAATTTTTACATTACCATCATTAGTGTTGACAAATAAAAAATGATAGCCTCTATCCCTGTAGTATTTGAAAGTGTTTTTTTCTCCCCACATAAGAAAACCAGGTTAGCTGTACCACTCAGACACAGGCTTCTGTAATTCTTAACTGTGAAGGAGACGCCATCAGTCCCTCTGTGCAGCACTAGGGCGTTCTTTACAGGGGGGATGTTTTTTTGGAATCCCCCTCAAGAATAACTTGGTATTATCTTAAATTATGAAGTATAAATAGTGATTATTACTAAGGTTTATAAAGAGATTTTTCACTGGTAAGAAATACTCATTTAGAAAGTACTGGTAGATGAAAAAGCCAATGATTCACAAGCAAGAGGAAGTACAAAAGCTCCCCTGGACGTGATCAATGTATTCGACAGGTGTCAATCAAAGTGTCAGAAACAAGTTAATACAAGTACAGAAGGAAATTGTAGTTGTAGCAGTGCACAGTTTTGGGTCTGCACATTTTGTCATTTCATTCCAATTAGGCAAAAACCGCGACCCTACTAATCTGGTTGTGTATAATCTTATAATCTGGCCCTGAGCGGAGTGCTGTACACACGTTCCCGCATTGTGCACCACCTGTCAATTAACTAGCGAGAGAGGGATGAGGGTTACTTGGTTTTTGTTGAATTGTAATGTTTAGTTTTTTTCTTCTCTCACTACGGAAATGTTAACCACAACCACGAAATTCATGTTGGCTACGATCGGCAGACCCAAGAAGATGTGTGCTGGAAGTCGTTAGAAAAGGATCTGTCACAATAATTTATTGGATCTGATACATTTGCCCTTTTTTCGCTTTCTAATATTTTGCCTCAAATCAAATGTTTTATGGTCACAATTCATCTCGTGGCTGGTCGGTCTGGTTCCAGGCTTTAAACACTTATTTTTTTGTTTTTCTGAAATGTCAAAGGAAAATATAAATGGGAAATATAAAGAGGCTGGTCGCTGTTCCGCTCTATTTCGTCTCCAGATTTCATTGCAATTCATCAAGTAGTTCAGTCTGAACCAAAGTGTTGGACGAAGGATAAATTACCCACATTACATTGGTGTCTCTAGTACCAGGCTGCCAGTGAGGAAGTATTTAAGAGAAATAGGATGAGCACATAGTTTAAGACATTAAACCTGCCGTGTTCATGTGTGAAATCATCATTGTTTCAGTCCATGCTTATTTAGATTCAGGTCATCATTTTGCAGAGGAGGTAATTTATCACATTGATTCTGTGATGAAGAGGCTGTGAGATAAATGTTTCCTTTCAGCAGCAGGGAATGTGGAACAGGTTTGAGGTGCATGTGCTTGTTGCATCACAGGTTTTAATTTACACCTCAAGCTTCGTTTTTCCATCTCAGCCATCCCACTCACACGTAACCACTATCAAACGTAACAGAACATAAACAGCTATTTCAATATATAGTTTGGTTTAATTTTTAGTCATCCTCCTTTTTCTGATAGTTGTCTGTGGCCATTTTTTACAGAAGCCTTCAATATTTCCCGGCCCATCTGCTCGGAGCTACACAAAACCTGCACTTTGCCTGTCACAACCGTATTTGCTTTCAGACGCTGAAGTCCGGACATTTTACCATGATTTTCCCAAACGGGCTGTTTGTGAGAATTCAAATTCAGAAAGTCAGTCAGAACTTTTCCTACCAGCCCTGTAGTAAAATGTCCGAGTGAGCGAGTTGAAGACGTTTTTTAACACACAACGGATGCAAAACGGAAAAGAACTTGGAAACACAAGGAATCTTTGGTGATAAGGAACGACGGCAGTGTTTGTGGAAACAAAAACAACAGGGGAATTTATACATCGTGTTCTGCCTCCTGCGTGCCCAACCCAGACGCCACTGCGTGCCCAACCCAGACACCACTCCTTCCTGTGGTTGTGAACACGTCTCATGCTGCATTCTGTATATGTGCAAGGCAAACTCCAGAAAATGTCCGGCCTTTTTGTAGAGTTCATGTCTGAAAACAGCTTATGACTGATACGTATCACGTAACTGAGGTGTTTTAATTGGCCCACAAAGAGATGGAATAATAAGAATAGAAAAATATTATTTAACTACAAGATAAAATGAAAACGTGGATTGAGAGAAAACAAAAATAGAGGTCACATACGCAGCTCAGCTTACTTGCCTATTGAAAGTATTACTCGTTATAGCTCTTGGTTTTCCAATATCCATTTTGTCAAATTATCTATTGCAGGTTCTTTACAAGGTCACAATTTCTCTGTCAGTAACATATTGATTCATATTAGATATTTAATTTAAAAAACTCCCCATTTAGTCAAAGAATCCTCTTTTTCTGTTCATATTCTAAAAGCTTTGCTGTGCTATTTAAGTTAGTGAAGGTACTCCATTGAAAAAAGTTTGAATGAAAAAAACCTTGAAATATTTTGAATAATAACATTATTCTTGTAGACTTTATAACCTTTAGTCAGTTCCTCACTTATTCAATATATCTCCTCTGGCAATCGCCTCAAGTGATCTGTCTTCAGGCTTAAACCATATCATGTGTAATGAAGGGCTGAGCTAGGCAGAACATTTAGGGCTAGGTGATATAGCTGTTGATGTTTTCTGAAAGGTCAGTGGAATTAAACATTGTTATATAACTCCTGGCTCTTGTCTTCATAAGCTCTGTGAGGCAAACTCCCATTTCACCTTGGAGAAACACACTCCGCACAATATATTTTTTAATCAGATTCTACAATTGATTATTGTCATTTGCTGTTCCACTGGTGATTGTGAAGGTGTTTAACTGTAAGAAATGTGTCGTGACAAACAGGATAACAACAGCGCCTTTTATCATTACTGATAAAAATATCAACAACTTTTCACACAAATTACTCATTTCTATTTACAATGGTTATATGGACAATTTCTAACTTGTATGAGATCTTTGACTTGTTCCTCTTCTCCCCTTTCTTCTCTTTCTTCTCATTCTTCTCTCATTTCTTCTTCTTCTCTGTCTTCTTCTTCGTTCTTCTTATTCCTCTTCTCCCTATCTCCCTCCTTCTTCTTCTCCTTTCCTTCTTCTTCTTCCTCTTCTTCTTTTTCCATCTCCGCCTCATTTTCTCCTTCTTTCTTTTCTTCTTCATCTTCTCCCTGTCCTTCTCTGTCTTTGTCTTCTTCTTCTTTCTTCTTATTCCTCTTCTCCTCATCCCCCTCCTTTTTCTTCTCCTCCTCATTCTTCCTCTCCTTCTTCTTTTTCCTCTTCTTCTCGTCCACCTCATCGTTCGTCTCCTTCTTCTTCAACTCTGTCTTTGTCCTGTTACTCGTTCAGTTTTGTCTGAATCGCAGCTAACATCCTTTAGCCTACTTTGCAGATCATACCATAATTAAGTTTTGAGTCCATTTCATAACACGATCACCATTTACAAATCAAAACAACCAAATAGCCTGTCAGCTTCCTTCTTTTTTCAGAGCAGCCTTTTATTCTCTCTACTTATAGAGCAGCACTTCCACACGGCCCCAAATTGAAATTGTAATGACCCGTCCTCCCATTATCTGTGGTGCTGAGGATGAATAGATATTGCCAAAGTTTGATAAACTGCTTCCATCTCTGCTGCAATTATTAGGAAACAAGGACAGGGAAAGGAAAATAGACAGAATCCAACACATAATAGCGTTATTCTGTGTCTCTGGCTGAAGTAAGGGGTGTGTGCGTGTGTGCGTGTGTGCGTGTGTGTGCGTTGCGCGCACTGTTTCAGTCTTATGTAGTAAGGTGCTAGCTGCTCCGTCTGATGCATTACGCCTTAAGTAATTGTCCACAGGAAATGGCCAATTACTTACCTGTGTTTGTGTGTGTGTCTCTGTGTGTGTTTGTGTGTGTATGTGTGTTGCTCTTCCTGACAGGTGCTGGAGAAATTCATGTCTCGTCTGGTGCAGAACCGGGTGATGGCTCATAAGGACCTGAGGACTCTCAGCAAATACCAGCTCATCCTCGCCAGAGACCAGTTCCGCAAAAACCCACCCCCGCAACTCAAGGCACGGACCTGTGGCTGCTTTATGATTGGCCAGTGTTAATGTGACAAACTGTGTATTAAGTAGCACTGGTAGGCTGTTTTAAATATGAATGACAGATTTTATTTAACTTACATTAGATGATACCATCATTTAAATATTATATATCATCTCAATTGCAAATGGAAATTTGTTCGGCACATTTTTAACCTCAGCCTCACAGCGGTGACATGGACTCCCCTGACCTCTTACTCTCCACAGGGTCCACAGCAGGGGATGCTGGAGGGCGACTTTGCCCTCTGCATCAGCTTGTACCACGGATACGAGCTGCTGATGCAGATGGGCCTGCGATCGCTCTTCTTTTACATCCAGGGAATCATAGACGGATCCAGAGGTTGGTGAATTAACCTCTGGGGTCATATCTTGCTCTTTTTAAGGAGAACATGTTACTTACGCTGTAACAGATTTCCACCAAAGTTTTTCAAAACCCTAACTTTTTTATCCTTGCCACCAGAAGCATTCGTACACGATAATATACAGTGTATGATTTGTAACACATGTTTGCGATGCTTGTTTCAGAGATGTCCAGGGCGAGGAATGAGCTGCAGAGGACCCCCACCTTCATGGACCTCTACCATGAGATGAAAGATATGTTTGTGAAGCCGTCTGCTGGTACCTGAGCACTTATTCATATCCTATCTCTCATATTTTTGAACTTTCCTTAATGGATGAGCCTGTGTTGTTGTTGCTTTAATCATAATGCCACGTTTCTCCCAATCAGAAAGCAAAATGATTCAATTTACAAGTTGCTCTAAAGTTTATCTATGAAGACACTTCCTCTTTATGAATAACATCCTCTATGATTAATATTTCTAGGTCCAGATGAGCCGTTCATTTATAGTCACCCCAAACTGGAGAAACTGGAAGGGGTGGTGCTGCAGCATTTCCGACAGTGGGCTGAGAGCTCGGCACACAATGATGGTAATTTACTTGTTATAGCAGTCGTATGCTGTGACGGAACGATTGTTCTGAGTGAAGTCTAAATTTGTAATTCTATTCATCCCCTGAATACAGCAAAGAAAAAGCATCTAGCGTTGGACTGAAGTATTTTAATCCTATTCTTATGAATTATAGATGCAAAGTTGGGGTTTTATGTTTTTGTTCCTGGTAAATATACAGCACTGTGTTGTCCAAACAATTCTTCAAATCCTCAGATATGTGCAAACCCCTTGTCCAGAGTCCTTCTAAATAAGCACAAGCAGTGAAAATATCCACAATAGAGTAATTTTTGTGGAGAAATTCAACCTCATTTGTATCCTAAGCAAAAACCAAAACAAATTTTAATAAAAGTGTGTTCACTTAGAGTTTTATAAAACTGTAGAGGTTCACAAACCAATAATTCCAGCATCTGAATCAAACTGGCATATTATGAGTTCAAGCACCGTAACAAATCAGCCGTTTCTGTTTCTGTGTCATTATTGTCCCGGTTCAGCTCTTGGGGCGGAGAGCACGCGGGTGATGATCTTCTCATCTTTCCGGGAAAGCGTGCAGGAGATCGCCGACATGTTGAACCGCCAGGCTCCGATGATCAGGGTCATGACCTTTATGGGCCAGGCGTCTGCTGGGAAGGGGGTCAAAGGCTTCACCCAGAAGGAGCAGCTGGAGGTACGGCATACTGTGGTCCCAAAACGGCAAAAGTGATGTGTCAGCGTTTTGGAATTGGTTTTAACTGTAGCAGCTATTCCATAACCTTTCCAGCACTGAGGCTACATCCATACTACTACATTTACTCCATATCAGTTTTAATCCCCGTCCATAGTAGCACACCTGAAAACGTTCTGTCAGAAGGGGGTCATGTGTTGGGAGCCTGACAAACCAGCGAAGTCTACGTCGTGACAAAAAGACCCAATCAGCAAGTGGTTGTGAGCATCTACGTCATCGTTTCCATACATCTCCGTTTCTGCCTGTCCGGACTAAAATGCAGCCTCGTAGTTTTCAAACTAAAAGGAGCCAGCAGCGTTTCCAAACTTCTCCGTCTCATCGGTTCTTAAACTCCGGAGTAGTGTGGACCTCAGGCGTATCTGTAGCTGAGTTGATGCTTTTTCAAATGAAAGGTAGTAATGTGGATGTAGCTTTAGAGTTTCTTAACCTAAATTCTTTAATGAAACACATGAATGACCTAAATAAACTTAATATGAAGTATAAAGTGTCAAAAACCCATAAAAGGGAATAAAGAATTGAAATACTTGAGGCTTCTTCTAGTTTAAATTATATATATAATTTGTGGGCAGTAGAAATTAATAATCGTGATTTGTAATTTTAGCCAGCTCAGTTGGTTATGAAACTTAAAAAAAAAAAAATATATATATAGATTCTCCATACAGACAGTATGTACAACCTCCTCTGACTAAATAATGCAGGAATGGTGCTCAAAATGTAAATGTACATAGTGTCCTGCTGACTGCTGCACACACTTCATATATTTAAAATAGACCAGACACGTAATGCGTTATTAAAAGGGCCTCTGTATTTATATCTTTGTATATATTGTCACGTGTTTTAGGTGGTGCACAGGTTCCGTCAGGGAGGCTTCAACACGCTGGTGTCGACCTGCGTGGGGGAAGAGGGGCTGGACATCGGAGAGGTGGACCTCATCGTTTGCTTCGATGCGCAGAAGAGTCCCATTCGCCTTGTGCAGCGAATGGGACGTACTGGCCGTAAGCGGCAGGGACGCATCGTTGTCATCGTGGCTGAAGGACGCGAGGAGAGAGTGAGTGTTTTAACAAAACAAAAAAACATGTGATCCTTGAATTCAATTTGAATGGAATTTTCCCGTCTCAACAATTCCACAAAACGACCTAAATTTGAACTTTTCTTTCCCTCAGACATACAACCAGAGCCAGAGCAACAAGCGCAGTGTGCACAAGTCCATCACTGGCAACCACAGTGGGTTTCACATGTATCCCAACAGTCCCCGCATGCTGCCAGACGGAGTGCACCCCACCCTGCACAAGATGCACATTACCTGTGGCCAGTTTGACCACAAGGAGAGCAGCAGGGCGTCTGTCGGGGGTCGACGGTCCCACTGTGACAGCCGGACCTCCCTCATCCACCCTCGGAACTTATGTAAGCAGCAAGGCAGGAGTGCACAGTATTTTGATTATTCAGAATGGGGATCGAGAAAAACTGGTGTCTGAGTTTGTGTGTGTCCAATATTCTAGTTCAACAGAGCAGGGCAACATCTGACGGGTTTCTGAGCAGTGCAGAATATTCCCTGTGGGCGTCCACCATGAGGCTGCAGGATGGTGAAGCTCATCCAACCCTGAAGCAGTCACACTTTGTGTCCATACCCAGTGATCTACCTCCTCAGGTTGTCTTTCTCTTTGAATTTCTGTTTGTTTCTTTCTGTCTTTTAGGTAGGGAGGACAATGTAGATGAAAATAAAGCAGACGAATTATGTTTTTGTACAAGAACGTTTAAAAATTAAACAGTGAAATTAACTTTTTTCTTAGTATACAAACACTAACTAATATTTGAGGTTATCACTTGTTGCCATTTTGACAATTCTAACAATTGGCCAATAGTCAAAATTACAAACGGACACTGAAAAATAGTAACTATTTTGAACAGGTTACCGGAGTTAGCCAAGAGGCGAATTGTCATCTGTGGTTCCATGTTTAAAACAGTTGATGATATGAATTAAGCAAAAACAAAACAAGGAAATATATCAGCAGAAGACAAACCTGGGCAGCAATAGAAGCAAAGCAAAAAATACACTGGCAAGGAAGAACAAGGTCAAATACAAACCAGCTTTGCAAAACAAACATGAGTAAGAGCGGTTAACTTTAGATAAGATCAGAATGACTTTTTACTAAAACAGTGCCTGTTCTAAACCTGCCTGTCTGGAATCGGCTGTTTGCCTGGCCTGTGGTGAAGGAGTCTGCACCACAACGTCTCCACAATGAAGCTGTTGATTCAAAATTCGGTGAAGCTCGACTCCGTTCGCAGAACGCTGAGCTGGACAAAGATTTGTCGCCGTGAAAACACGGTTGTCTTAATCGACAATGTCACTTACGTTGAGGCCTAACCGTCACTTCTACAGAGCGCTGGTTGCTTCAAATATATTGAACATATCGATTGTCCAAATCTCAACAAATTCAACACTGCACTTCCTTGGGCCCTAAACAATACAGATGCCAAGTGTGAAGCCGATAAGATGAATGGTTCTTGATATATGTGAGCCAGAGACAGAGATTTCTGGAAAATGGATAGGCGTTTGCACCCTTCGTATGAAGCATCCCTAAATCAATCATACTGTGGTTCCAGTTTTCAGCAGTGTGTGAATTTGCCATTACATCAGTGAGAAAAATCTTCAGCCCGAAGTTGGAAAATTACATATGGAAATGTCAGGAGTTTAAAAATAGAATATGTACAGGAACCCTGCCATCATCCCGTCTGTGTGTCATCCATTAGTAGCTTGAGAATAACACTGCTATTTCTCTAACACCTTCTATTTGTATGTGATTTTATGTCCCGAAGGAGGAACATGGCAAAAGTGGCGCCCCGTCCAGAGAGCTGTGTTTGTGGGAATGGAGACACTGGCAGCACAAAGAGTTGCCCACCCACGTGGTCGATCACTCCCTCCGCTGCCGCCACTTCATCCAGGTGATGGAGCTCGTAGACGGCATGAAAGAGGAGAACGAGGTGAGCAGTGGAGCCGCTAGTTAATGTGTGATCCCACTGTTTTGTGTTACTAAGCATCGAGGCAGGAGTGACTGGACTGTGTGACATGAAGGAAGAAATATCAGAAGTTAAGCCCGGAGTGCGTCATCAGGTTAATAAGTTAACCAGATGACAGTGTAACCACTTCTTAAGGGTGTAGATCAGTTCACCAAAGTTCTTTGGTGTTTGCCAAATGGTTTGATAAAGAAAAGGCTTCAAACATCTTCCAAAATCTCTCACTTGGTTTTGCAAAAGAAAGAGAGTACTTATGTTTATGCAAGGGAGAACCAAACCTAATAAAGTCACTCAGCTAAAAGGAGTCAGCTGAGGTGCATGTGAAAATATGATTGTGGTTTGTGTTTAGTTATTACATTCATCATTTTGACCTGGAAGGCAAATTCCTTGCATGAAAAACAGGCTCTATGGCGGAATTGTGGTTTTGGTAAAATTCAGTAGTGTGCTTCCAAGCGGATCCTCCTCTAGTTTCTTCCTAAACTCGGTTTAACAAATAACTCTTTATCTTTTTGCATCGTATTAATGATCATTTTCGATGCAAACTTTACTTTTATAGAGACGTTAACTAGTTTTTCTTCTTCTTCTTTCGTCTCTTTTTCATCTTGTTTCCATCAGTTTTTTTTCTGTCGGCTTACCTAATAGCAGCCCGGTTCATGGTCTTAGCCATCTTGTTTTTTGTGGTTGTTTGTGTGGAGTTGTTATATTAGCAAGGTTATCAGATCTATGGAAGTCACAGCAGTGCAACAACGCTGTTGCTATGGTGCGGTTTAATAATATCTGACCACAAGGCCCCCTTGTCTCACCATCTGCTCCTTCACGAGATTGTCATCAGTAAGACCCTTGAATTCGTCTAAATCCTCGAAATTGGGTCTGAGATTATGGTAAAACTGACGATTGGCTGAACTTTCAAGTGAGTTCTTATTACAATTTTTTTTCCACTGTGGGTCCGACCATACAAGGGAAAGAAGAGAATTAGCCCACCTTCAAAAACAAAACAGGATTAGAGGGCGAGATGACAGCCAACGTCTCACATGCCTCTGTGGATTAATTCAGGTCATGAATATACCAGTGAACCAAACCGTGCAAAATTTCAAAAATCGAATTGTACATGGAAAAAACAACATTACTCAGTGTCCAAAAGTAAAAAAAACAATTTGCTGTAGAACACACACGTACATAAACCTGAGGCGTTAGGCAGCCGCGCTGCAGGGGCCCGGCTTGTTTTATGGCAGCGGGATGATGAGAATAATATTTTCAATCTGCAGTTGTTCAGGTGCAGTTTTTCTATTCAAGTTTTGCACTCTAGCTTTATTTGACATATACAATAAATTATCCTTGTACCTCCACCTCTATGCTTCTAAATATATATTAATAATATTTCATATATAAAGTGTTTATAAAGTGTTTAAATATATAAATAATTTAATTAGTTTAAATATATAAATTACTAAATGTTTTTTAAATATTCTGTTCTTTCAAGATTTTTCTAATTAAAGTGAGCTGTAGTTTGAGCAAAATTTCTAAAGTTATATTTAAAAGATAATCTTGGTTTTAATTTATTTTACATGCCAATTATTTCCTAAATATTTCTTGTAAGTTTCATGAAAATAACAACGAAGTAGTTTTGGCTAAATTATTGAAAAAATTATTCTGACCGTTTTTATACTTTATTTTAATTTTAATACAGTTAGTCCTGTTCACTATTTAAGACTTGTAGTTAGATTTCAAGGAAAGAAACTCATTTATGGAAAATGTATTCCTCATTAATGCTGAATGTGTTTGTTGACATATGTCACATTTACCATGTTCAGCTGACCCCTTTTCCTGTAAAAAAAAGAAAAGAAAAATCATCTCAACGTTATATGGTTCCTCCCATGAAATATCTTATTTTTGTTGGAATTTATTATTTGGAAATAAATTTACAGCTTAACTGAAGCATATCTGAAATACATGGATCCGGATCTGCAATAGAAACTTTATTATTTACTTATTTCCTCACATGGCATTATTCACTTACATGTGCGCAGAAATTACATTTCATTTAGCAGAAGCTTTTATCCAAAGCGACTTACAATAAGTGGATTCAACCATGAGGGTACAAACCCAGAAGTACAATTTGATTCAAGAAAGCCAAACTACAAAGTGCTATAAGTGCCATATACTGCTGTCCTGACGTCAATCGGGGGCTACCATGGAGTTTTCAATGGTGATAGTCAGATCATGGGTGGGAGTGCCTTTCCCTGGAAGGAAAAGTAGTTCGGTCTTGTCAAGGTTGATTTTCAGGTGGTGTGTAGACATCCACTGAGAGATGTCCTTCTGACAGGCTGAGATTTGTGCGGCTACCTGTGTTTCAGATTGGGGAAAAGAGAGGATTAGTTGGGTGTCATCAGCATAGCTGTGGTAGGAAAAGTCATGTGAGTGAATGACAGAGCCGAAAGAGTTGGTGTACAGAGAGAAGAGGAGGGGACCCAGGACGGAACCTTGAGGGACCCCAGTAGTGAGAGGACAAGGTTCGGACACAGATCCTCTCCAAGTTACCCAGTAAGTGCGGCCATTGAGGTAGGATGAGAGCAGGAAGAGAGCAGAGTCTGAGACACCCAGATCCTGAAGGGAGGAAATAAGGATCTGGTGGCTCACTGTGTCAAATGCAGCAGAAAGGTCTAGAAGGATGAGGACAGAGGAGAGAGAGGCTGCTCTAGCAGTGTGGAGTTTCTCAGAGAGAGCAAGGAGGGCAGTCTTAGTTGAGAAATGTTCTTACATCGGCATAAAATAAGTGCGTGTGCAAAATTACCACCGGTTTCATGATACGTGCGCACCAGCTGGTTTTGTAGTCACCACCCTGCGTATGTTTGCGAATCAGAATCATTCTCAATCGATAGGCGCGTGTCCACTCTCTGCAATTAGCATACTGTCACGCCTCTATTTCTCCGTATAAGGACATCCGTTTGCCATGAAGGGAGCAGTGTGCTGAACAGAGAAGTTGAAGTTATGAGAGAGAAAAAGTAAAAAACAGTAGAATTCCACAGCGGAAATTGAAGTAATTGTGTCGGCGCCACAAAAGACACATTTTTCTGTAGCGTGTCCTCCAGTGTGACAGTGTTTTAAAAAATAAACCTGGGTTGCAATAACTGAGGGGGGGAATTCTGTGTCCTGCACAGCGCTTATCACTAGAGCTGTGGACATGTCTCCATTCTTAGATGCATCGCCACGTTGACGTGGACTCCGCCGAATAATCGTGTAACACCACTGCTCCAGGATCAGACAGACACGCATTAAAGGACCGGTCTGTGTCAGAGTCTCTGTCAGAGTCTGTTTCCTCCTCACTCCTCCTCTGACATGCGCTCACTTTACACTTTAACAATAAACACTGATCACAAGTTATTAGGACACGTACAGGACTGACGGTTACTTTGTGTTTGTTTGATTCGCTCCCGAGTTTATGAGACACATGTTTAAACCTGCTACACAACACGAGACGTGACGCGCACAGTCAGGAAATCAGGGTTAAAGTGATCATTGATGAATAACTAAATACATGTGATTATCAGTTTGTGTGTGAAGAGGGACGGAGACGAACACACGCACACGTACACGCACACACAATATCAACATTCTCATATACTCTATTGTAAACTAAGTACACTATCTCAACTGGTATAGTTAGTTAGATAGCATTAGTAAACAAAATTGTTTATCAAATATTTTAGTAGAGTTTTAATATATTATTCATCTAGTTAAAAGGGTTAAAAGGTGTGTTTACATTTTCCAGGACAGCCAGTCCTTCATCATTTGTTCATATGCATGGTCTGAGAAGGATCTAAATTTGTTCATACTCTGCTAACAAATTTAGGTAAGAACATATTAATGAATCCCAGATTTGTGCGTCAAACCTTCGTACGCACAGTTTAAGCTTAGTACAGAACAGTACTTTCCATACAAACAATGTAACACAAAGCACTTTCCAGAATAAAAGCAATATCAACAATATATCTCTTGTCCGCACCCCTCCACCCACCCTCATGGCAGCACGGAGCAAATCAATAACAGGAACTGAGGAAATGCTATTGTAAGTCTCATAAAATTGCAAATAGGAAATACCGAAGGCAGGTAAACAAAGAGACCCGAAGGAATGAAGATGAAATACTAAAAGAGAAGAGAAAAATATAAAGATGAAATAATACACATCACCAAAACAGACTTTTGTATACAAGGTAAATGGTTTAAAATTATCATTATCATTCAACATTTCCAGGCAAAAGCCCTTGTTATTTTTTAATAGATAAGCAAGTCTGCTTTGGTCTTTTTCTTTTCTTTATTTCAGTATTTTTTAAAGCCTGTTGATTTTCATCTGAAAAGAGAAGTACACTAAACAAATTTGTCTTCTCCTTCATTGTCTTTTTCCTGAATTTGACAAATCCACAATCCTGCTAAAAAACTGAAACTTATTTTAAGTCATGGTTTGATGAACATTAATTCTCCATCCAGTGCCGATTTAGAGCCGTTTATGCCCCTATGTCCCATATTCATCTGCGCCATATCAAGCACAGCTTATACTTGCTCGACCTGTATTTGCCGAGAGACGCTCTGACCTTTTCCTCCAAAAACCTCAGAGGGAATAAAAGAAAAAAAAAAAAATCAAGTTGCTAAATTAAAGCCCAAATTTAATTTTTTTAATCTTACACAAACACACGTGTCCTCATTTTAGGGTCATTTTGTGTGTGGAGGAGAGTTCAAAACCGTGCCGTGTTCTTCATTGTGCCGCCGCTCGGCCTTGAGGAGAGACATGGCAGGCACTCCTCCTCCTGCGATTATGTAAACGCTTCTCTGAACTGTTACATAATTCCAGGAAGCTGGAAGTAGGTCAGGCTGTAATGACCTAGATGTAAAGTGTGCGAGGCTGACGAGTGGTGAGCCGCAGATCAGGAACTGATGTCAAACAAATAGTAGTGGAAGACAAATACAAAGTAGTTTGATAAGAATGAAAGGAGGACAGTTGTAGGGTTTGCATTTTCAAATGGATTGTTCACATATTTTCATGTTAGAAAAGGAATTAGATTGTGCTCGAGTTGTTTAAAGTGCAAAGCAAAGAAAGCACTTTACTGCTTATAGTTGACATTAGATTCACTGTTTATACATCAACCTTATCAAAAAAAAGAAACTTCCGCTGAGTTATGATTCATTTATTTTACACATTTTATAAAGTTGCGTCATTGTCTGCTTGTGGATTCTCCTTTCCTCCTACATTTGTTTAGTTATACTCAGATTCCAGGGTTTCTTCTCATTGAAAAAGCTGAAATTCATATGTGATTTCACACTGTTTGCAGACAGTAAATGTAGCTGATTCTGCCGCGTAGCGTCTTCATAGCAACTGTTATCAAAATGCCTCAGTGTCTGCAGGAGAGCATCGTTAGAAAATTTGTGCGGCTGTCGCTGCCGGTCGATCTGTCAACCGATCCGAGCACAAAAAAAACGCCGCTAATTGTCGACCTGTGCCGGAGCATGTTTTGAAACAAACTCAAGCAGACTGATTAATAAGGATGAGGTCTTCTTTGTATGTGTGCATGAGCATCAAATCTGTGTAATTGTTTCACTGCAATGAGATAATCAGCGAAGAGAAGTGTTCACTTTGCTGCCTCCTTCTCATGCAGACCGAGCAACATGAAATCACTTGTCTCTCCCTCCGGCCTACCCCCGTCATTGAGTTTATTTCGGTCTGCCCCATCTCTAGATCTACAGACTTAATCTGATCATTAATGAATTGTGTGTGGTTAAGATTAGAGTGAATTGAGTTTATTTTTTCAGCAAGAAAAAATAAATAAATAAAAAATGTCTTCGAGAAAAGGACGATGCTGATGGATTCCCTCAAAAGCTCAGTGTCTCTGAATCCGTATATTCCTAAAAGCCTGTGTTCCATTTTTCATTGGGATTTTGACATTTAAAGTACGTGCAGTGCAACTTGGTCTTTGTGCAGAGTGGACGGCCATGAGCAAAGCTGTGTCTGAGGGTCACAGGAGTTTTAAGGATTGGTTTTAAGATGGATTACCCTAAAAAAAAAAAAAAGAGTGATTTATTTCTCAGCTGTAGGGTAAACACAATATTTTACAAGTGCAGTCCAGATGCGCCAGAGAGAGCATGAGACAGTTTGTGAGAGTTTGTGAATGAAGTACCCGACTTGTCAATTTAACACCTACATACTCCTTTGACTTTAAACCATCAGAAACACCCAGTTATGATGGCAACGCTGCGACACAAACTTTTTACGTGCACTCACATTTTTTTGCCCCATCATTCAAACCTCGCCTCTCCTCAGTCAAGTCTGTGTTCCGCTGCCTGTATTGACTGACTGCAGCGAGTCGCAGCCCAGTAATTATCCAATAATTTCCTAGTAATTAAGGTCAATTTTCTTGATTGACAGTTGGACTTGTCATGCAGGTATAACAGCAAACATGTTCCTGGAAACATTGTGAGGGCTCTGTATAATTTAAGTGACCCAGAAAGCCAACGTACAGTGAGTGATGTAAACAGAAGGAAGCGTCAGTGTCAAATTCAGAAGCTCTGACCAGAAAATAGATGTTGAAATACATAAATTAATAAAGGTATTAATAATTATTAGTATATGTACTTCTTTTGATCAAAATAGTAATTATAGACACACTCGTGTAAAAAAAAGTTTGGGACTTGATTCATAAATGATTGAATCTTTAAATGTATTAGGAAAATGTAAACACTCATGTACACAGATCTATATCTTTCACAATGATCAGCTAAGAAAAATACAAAATCCAAATATCAATTTTGTATGTGAGTATATAAGTAATTTGCAGTCAAAACTAAAAACAAAAACTAGACTTAGATGTGAGTAATTCATATGGTAACTTTCAATTAATATTTTTCCTCAGAAATTGATAAAATAGAAATTCTTATTGTAAACTATTCTAAATTATTTTTTATCCTGCTTAATAATTAACAGATTATGTTTCATACACACACATTTGGAAACAAGAAGAGCATCCTCTCCTTTAATCTCCCTGTACTTATTAGCTGTAATATGAGAATTGTTGAATTGATACGATGTCTGAAGATGACTGCAGGTGTGTTTGCTTTTCTTATGTTTTCTATCATATTTTGCTGTAATATGAACTAAAGCCACAGACCAATTAAAACCCCCTGCTGATTATTTTCAAAGAGGAACCCAGAATTTAGAAATGTTAACAGATGCCATATTTCAGAGGAAAGTATCCAGCCCTCTGCTGGAGCTGCTGAGTGTCTACAGCTCTCATGCTTTGGCTGCAGCTGTGACGTCTTCAGGGTTTTAATGTTCTCCTGCAGGCGTGTTTGTCTCAAGACAAATAATTCAATTAAAGGATTAAAGGAAGTCGCCCTGCAGACAAATATAATTGTGGGTGTTGTTCTTTATTCTCTTATTCATTTCATGGCCATCATGGTTATAAAGATGGCAAACGTGTCAAAAACTAACAGTAATGTAAGTTGTATTTTAAAGTGAAGTGGTCGCATAGTTACCTCTGCCAAGGATGCTTTCACTTCTGTCTGTTGATTTGTGTGTTTGTAACCTTGATTACACAAAAGCTACCAAACTGATTACCAAGAAACTTGGTGGAGGGATGGAGCCTCAGTTTGAGAAGAACACACTTTATCTGCATCCACGTGCGGATGCAGTTAAAGGGGCAGATCCAGGAATATTGCACAGGTCTTTTTATTTACTTTTTTATTTTTTTAGGACTATGTTTTATGACAAATAAATTATTTATGTTATGAGAACACTTTCTTTTATATTTCTTCTACATACTGGGGGAATTGTTTGTCCTTGGCGGACGTACTCGTCTATCCATCTTGTACATGGTGAACAATTCAAAAGCAGTTTTTAGGTATTTTGGCAAATGCTACCTGGATCACAACAGAGTGCTAATTATACAAATTAGGTTTGTAATTTAAGAAAAAATTCCTTGATCTGCCCATTTATCTGGATCTACTCCAAAAGTTACCTCTCCAGAAAATGTAATGGAAATTGGTGGAGTAGTTTTTGAGTAATCCTGCTAACCATCAATCAAACACAGACAAAAGTAGATGAAGAGGTAAATATAACTCAGCAATCATTACACACTACATGAATAAATGCAACACACTGCACTCTGGGCATAGCTGGAAAAAAAATCTTTACTGAAAAATGACTAAAATCTATTTATTGTTGGATATCGGAACATTCCTGCACCTAGGAAAACGTATGTGTAAACAAGAAAACCGACAGTAAAAAAAACTGCACTGTATGATTTGACAGTATCATGTGTCTGGGCGGGGTCAGATCACAGGACTTCATCTACATCACAGGCAATTCTCTCCCTTACTGAACAACAGGCGAATCCTTTTTCGTGCTGAATCCAGCCTTGAATAAATCCAGTTAGAACAGATCCAATAGATTCTATATCATCACCTGCGGCAGCCTTTGACTGGAGGAGATTTTCTTCGGCATCTGGGTTTTGGTCGTACATTTTCTATCACCAGGAGGGCAAACATTGAGAAAACGCAGGTTATAGATAAAGCATTCACGTATTCTTTGACCACAGTAAAAGCTCACGCTGTCCCAAATGACAACATAAACACGATGTCTTAGCAAATCAGAAATATCGCTGACCTTTGGTGTTGTATGGACCTAAAGTAAAAAGTTGTAGGGGTTGTGTTAGCGATGACAACAGGTTGTTAGTTGTGTTTAACCTTTGGTGCCCCTGTGTTTTCATTCTAGGTCAAAGTGTACCACACTGCTCAGTGTGTTTAGTGGATGAGAATGTGTTTAGAGTTTTGCCAACTGTGTGATTGATTCGATGAAGTCGTTTTGCCAGTTGACAGTTTTGCTCAGAGAATGGGGTGTAGTGTTTTGGCGATTTAGAAAAACTGAAACACAGATCAATGAATCTGTTGTGTAAAAGACCCAGCGAGGGCCTTACCAGCTCCATCTGGATCAAATGGCACGGATGGCCTGTCGTCAGTTTTATAACAGTGTTATAATGAAAAGGGGAAACCTTTAACTCTCTTGTGTGACCTGGGACAAATTTCCTCACAGCAAGAAGGCCTTTTACGCACAGTTTCTCATTTTTAGCAACTCCAGGGGCCATTTGTTCACATTTAAACCATGCCCACTCAAGTATGAAGCTTTATGTAATACCATAATCCTGTTTATCACCCTCTTCTGAGGCAAAACCAGTATTTTGCTCTCCATGCACACTCTAATTCTACATAAGGTCTTTTATTTGCTCATGGAGCGTCTTCGTCCTGCTGCTCACAGGTTCGAGGACACCCTGCTGGCCCAAGAAGGATACCACTCTCAATTAATCATTTCCAGGTCAAATGTTCTGTTGGATGGTTCTGATGTGTATCCGCTTGAGACAAAGTTAGAGGGATTACATGATTTTTTTTTCTAGGTTTTATTCGTAGTTTTAATGTCTAATAAAACTGTTTTCCTGGGGAACTTTGATCTAATTGTAACAAGACAAAGTCTGTTTTCTTCCATGCTTTACCAAAACTAATTCGGGCAATCAGACTCGTACAGTGCCCCATGTGTGGCTGCCATGTGACGTCTCTTCATTGGACACTTCTGATTATATTACAGTTTGATTGGCGAATTGGCCGGACTGATCATCACAGCTGACGTAAAACAGGCTGGCATGGATGATTGCAGCACCTCGACCTTGGTTCTCCTGCTGTTAGATCTTTTCTTATATAACTCCCTGTGTGTGTGTGTGTGTGTGTGTGTGTGTGTGTGTGTGTGTGTGTGTGTGTGTGTGTGTGTGTGTGTGTGTGTGTGTGTGTGTGTGTGTGTGTGTGTGTGTGTGTGTGTTCAGGGGGAGTGCCATTACGAACAGGAGCTTCTTCCTTACCTCCACAATGCCAACACAGGTGGCGACATGAGAAAAGGACAGAAGAAGCAGAAGAGTGTAAAGACCAGCGCTCAAAAACCCAAACCGTCTCATTCGACATCTGATCTGGAATGTATGGAGGAAGTCGAGAGCGACTTCACAGATCACCCAGCGCCTGACGCTATTTGTCCTCTCCCTTCGAAAAATGACTGTCCAGAAGCTGACCTGGATGATGACTGTGTCATCATTAAAGAAAGTGTCATAAATTCAGACATTATTTCCCAGCTGAGTACAAACATTGATGAGGAAGATGTTGAGCTTGAGGCCATGTTCTACCTTCCGAAGTGGGATTCAGCTCCTCCTCCCTCCTCGGCTGAGCTCCTGCCAGGTACATGTGAGCGTCTGAAGGTCATTCTGGCCAACGTAGCCGAGCTCCTCTCTCGACCTCCTTTATTGCCGCCTGCGGAGTTAGAGGCCGATATGGCAGCTCCGTCACTTCCTCCCCCTCATCAGCAGCTTCTTCAGCCATTTCACGTCAGCTTTACCCTGGATATAGACGACGACGACGATGATGATGAAATGCTGATGAGCGAAGCCGACAATGCCTCTCCGAGGACGGTCTCATACCAGCATCCAGCAGGTGAGGAGGACAGTAAAAACTGCATTGATCCGCCTCATCAGGGGCAAACGCCTGTTCGTGTAGCAGCCATCAGTCCCACCTGGGATGAGGTGTTTGGGGAGGAAGAAGCCAACATGGAGGCAGACGATGAAATGAACAATAACTTCAAGAAGCAACAGATTGGCGAGGAAGCTGAGAAGAGCAAGGAAATAAAGAATAACTCCGACAACACGAGCGAGGAAAAGGTCCTCTGGGATAATGTGAGGACTGAGGAAACGCCACACTCGACGGTTGGAGGTGTGAGCGTCAACAGGGCCTCTCGGTGCAGCCCTCACATGGACGACAGCATGGATCTGTTTGGGGACGACGAAGCCTTCCTTCAAATGACCATCCCAGACATCCCCACTCCTGGCGTCACACCCGGGAGGTCCACTTGTGCCGCAGACGTTTCCGACAACATAAAAAGGAAGTCTGACCCGTCACAAATGCAGAACACAACAGACCTGTTTAGCACTGTGCCCACAGCAGACAGCAGACAAATATTACACACAATGCAAACGGATGGTTTAGAATGCACGAAGCACGTTACGCATACTCCGCATGCCAAGCTAAAAACTCATGATGCGGCCGCTTGTAACAATAGAGATAAGTTAATTTCAGCTCACTGCAAATCTCCCACAGTGCAGCAAAACGCTGAGTCATGTGATAGGTCCCATGACTACTTCTCTGTCAACTTTGACCTTGGTTATTCCCTGGAGGACTCAGAAGACGAAGCAGACGTAGAGGCCGTCCCTGCCTTGTGTACGTTGTCCTCTCCAGAGCCTAAAAAGCAGGCAGCTGACTCCCCAGCTTCGTTGTCGACCGTTTCTAACTCCTCCACTCCCTATAACAGGTTCAGTGCACAGAGAATCCCCGCACAGTGCCATGAATCTAAACTGTCCACACCCCGAAAGTTTTCAGTGCAGAGGAACAGGGAAATGTCGCCTCTTCTGACGTTTAAGAGTGGCGCTCTCCCCTCTCCCATCACATCAGTGGGAGCGAGGAGGACGCTCGTGCCCGGTCCATTCAGGCCTCACGCGCCCTCTTTGCTCTCCAGCTCGAAACATAGACGACCGGCGGGTTGCGCCGCTGAGGTCAAAGGAGGGTCAGGTGCGGAGAACGAGTCACTTCAGGAATCGGTTTGGGTGTCTGACTCACCCCCTCATCCAGGTTTGTTTATCCTCAAAAAATATGATTCATGAACGTCGATTTCTTTGTATTTAATCTTTTAGTTTTGTAAACCTGGTGTCAATGTCCCTGCATTTCTCGGTGTCTCACTTTTCTTAGAGGGATCCAACAATGACAGTGAAGAGGAAGTTGTGGTTCTTAAAAGAAGACATCAGAATGTATTCAACAACTTGTCGTCCCCAGAAGTGGTTAGCAAGGCCTCATAATTTGTATTTTATTTGATCTTATTTTATTAATCTGCTACCTGAATAATGTAGGTAGGTCAGGTCATTTGTTTTCTCAGTTAATTGATTTATTATTCAGTCTATACAATTTTTTAAATTGTAAAAGAAATGTCCATCAGTTTCTTGTATCCTGCAATGTGTGACCTTTTTCTAAATCCCTGTCTGACCGACCTGGTCTGAAACCCAAAGATAGTCCATTTTCTACTAAACTAAAAAGATCAGACTAAGACATTTAATTTGCTAAAATAATTATATTTTGTATCAGTTTAGATTAAACTGTGGCTCTTTTTGATTTTTGCTCGGCCTTTCATGTCATCAAAACACGCTCACACATTGATAATCATTAGCTCACCTCATCTGTGTGATGCCACAAAAAACAGCAACCTAGACAGGAGATATCTGATTCAGACGACACCGGTTGCCTCTGTCCATCATTTTCAAAGGTACATGCAGTTGTCATGACAACCAGTCTGCAAGAAGTAATGTGACTGAAATGTCACAGCAAAAAATATCCTCGAAAGAGAAGAAAGAGAAGCATTCATAAACAGTGATAAACTTGCATTGTTGAGGAGTAAGAAAATGTATGTATGTATGTATTTGATAATGTTTTTTCTCTGTTAGTCCAAGATCAGTGACGTGGACTCTCCAGTGGTTGTGAACAGGAAACGTGCAGCTCCTCTTAACACTGTGAGAGTTTCTTGATTAGTACGAAAGTATTCTACACTGTTCCACCTATTCGACACAGCGGATTTCGATTTACATGATTTCAATCCACGTATTACCTCCTCAATATTTTCTGCACGTCCTCGTATGCAGCGTCACAAAGCATTCACGGTGCACAGTATTGGACTAATTGGCTCTTCTCCTTGTCCTCCAGTCTGATGAAACAGAGGGCGAAGCTGTTTCTGATGATGATTTCCAGAACGAGAGCGTGTTTGCACGGCGAACCCCAGCGCAGGGAGGCGAGAGGAAACGAGTCAGACGGGCTGAAGCCAAGGTCTGTGCAGCCACAGGTGGCTCAGTGTGAAGCTGTGATCAGAATCTGAAGCTCGTCATTTCCTCGCAGCTTCATGGAGGGAATGACACGTTTTCTGGCTCAATTATTAAGCCCAGACCTCTTTCAGCAGCTTTTTTCAAAATACAGTCATATCAAAGTTTCTGACGATATTTTTATATCTGTTGACACCTTCAGCATTGACATTTTCCATTGTTTCTTTTATCAGCACGCCGCGTGTCGCAAAGGGCGTCAGTTCCTGCAGGAAGAAGCGGAGCTGTCGGGGGATGAAGAGGGGGCAGACGTGTCGTCTGATGAAGAGGATGGAGATGATCAGAACCAGTCTCTTGATGGATTTGTGGTCAACAACACACACTTCTCCCAGGGACTGAATGGTACAGCACCAATGAATGTGCCTATGCTATAACTGTAGTGGATTATTCAAATCAGATTCCCTGAGCTGTGTCTGAGCGCTTAAGGAAGCTGTAGGAGTCCTGCTGTGACATTTTACACTTGTGCTTCCTGTCTGTCCTCCTTTATATCAGACTCAGAGATGCATGGGGTTTACCTGAAGTCAGTGAGAAGCCCTGCAGTCCACGGCAAGTTCAAAATGTCTTACAGAACCCATCGCACTGACATCTTCTCCCAGGTATACTTCATATTTTATACCCAGCTTTTCTATACTCAATGCAGTTAAAAATCTCCAAACAAGCAATCTACGCCCCTGACCTCTTATGCCCAGGTGCCTGAGTTGGATGAAACGTATGCCGAGGACAGCTTTGTGGTCGGCAGTGAGGTGGAGGAGGTGGAGAGCAGCGAGGAAGAGGCTGAGGACGTCCAGCTCATGCCTGACGACTCGTACGTGGACGGTAAAAGGCAGTATGCCACCAGGCGGCGTGTTTTACTGCACAACGTCAGAGCGAGAGCCAGACCCGGAGGTAAGATTGCGGCCGAAGCTTCTTCAGAGCAGAGAGCTGAGGAGAAAACCAAGCGTACCCGGATCATACGCGTGAATGATTCCAGTGATGAGGAGACGGGTGAAGTTAGCGAAGAGAGTCTTACAGCAGGGGGCAGTGTTGCTGTCACCTCGCGGCAAAAGGCAGCACAGCCGGAGCCCAGCAGGCATCAGCAGCAGAAAGCCCCCTCCTCCTCGTCGTCAACCATAGCATCTAAGGTCTCACTGTTGAGTAAAGGACGAAGGAGCTCCGAGAGTGAAGAACAGCTAAATGAGAGGTATGGAAACCGTTTAAAAGCTGCAAAGATCTTCAAACAGTTAGCAGTGATTAGAGAATTGTTTGTGCTTTCCTGCAGGTGTTGCCAGAGGTTAGAAAACCAGCATCTCCTCTCTGATGAGCTCGACTTTGAGAAGTCAGTGTCGCCGTTAACCTCCAAGAATCCACCCAAGGTAAAAGCAAACAAAATGAAACGTATACACCACAGATTGTAAATAAAGATGGACAACGCGTTTCCATTTCCTCCCAATATCCAGAAATTAAGCCAAAATATCCTGAATGAGACCGCTGCCATCTTGCGCATTTGGAGCCAGAGAAGGCGGAGTAGCCGCGGTAGTGAGCTCCTGTCGCAGACACGCTCAATAAATCACGAGACTGTCTCAGTTGTCAATCATGAAGTTTCATCCCGATTTTATAGCATCAAATAAATAATTCAAACCAAACTTACTGGAGAAATGAATACTTGAAGATCAGTGTGATATGAACTACTTGCATTGAAAGAACCAATCTTTGAGAATAATTGATTTGACTTTCGACCGCCTTTGGCTTCGCTTTAGGGCAGCTGTCATGTCGTCAATCTCTATATGCAGTCTATGGTAAACACACTTGTCCATAGAGTCATACATGTGGGAGAGAAGTAAATATCTACATTTCCTTTGTCCAGGCCCCACCCACCACCTCCTCAGCGCCTCAGCCCCGGGGGTCCGTCTGTCAGGGTGCGTCAGTCAGCGAGGCCCCTGCTCCTCCCGGGTCTGTTTGCATTCTGGTGGACAGTCGCTGCATCAGTACCGGAGTGGAGCTGATGACCAGCCTGCGTCAGCGGCACGCAGCCACCGTCCACGTCTGCTCCCTGGACGGCAGCTACTTCATCGTCAGCAACCGCATGGCGGTGGAGAAGCACAGCCAGTTGGATCTGGCAGCAATGCAGAACCGGAAGCGATTGGTCGAAAGAGTGAACAGCTTACAGGGATTGTTTGAGCGCGTTTGTCTGATTGTGGAGAAGGACCGAAGTAAGCCAGGTCAGTTTGTGTTTTAATACTATATAATATAATATATTCCTTTTTAAAAATCTGCCTTGTACTTTGTATTTTAAGGCTTTTATTCATGGTTTTTCAGAAAGTATACGAAAGCATGTACATCCACACTTTATTCCATCCACTCCAGAAGACAAGGAATGTCAGCTGAGGCTCCCACAAACTTTTTACTCACCTCCCTTCTTAAGGAAGGAAGGGCCTGAGTCCAAAACGTTTCCTGGGAAGAGAAAAAGATTTCTGAGCGTCTCAACTGCTGCGTGGACATTTCTTGTCTTCTTTTATTTGTGGTTTATAATGGACAACTAAATGTTTAAAGCACAAGTTTATACGCTTTTCTACCAAGAGGTAGTTGAAAAGATTGATACAACTCTCATTTAGTTTTACCAAATATGAAACTCACAACAATCAGACGGAGCCAGACTAGCTGTTATCCCCCGTTTCCAGGCTTGATGCTATGCTAAGCTAACTAGCATCGGGCTCAAGCTTCGTATCAAACACACATGAGTGAGGTATCAATCTTCTCATCTAAATGTCAACAAGACAGAAAACTATTCAAGCTATTAAATAAAGTAGCTTATTCCACAAATTTACACAAACGCAGTACTGAGAAAGTATATGTTTAATACCCATGGGTGAATAGATTAATAAATGAATAAGATGATTTCATTAACTGTGTGGGATAATGATTGTTTTTCATCTGTATGATGAACCGTCACTGTTTCAGGTGAAGCGTCACGTCCGTTTCAGCGCACACGATTCTATGACGGCACGTTAGCGGGGCTGGTGCGCACCGGGGTTCGCCTGCTGTGGAGCGACGGCGCCGAGGAGAGCGCCAGCTTGCTGGCGGACCTGGCTCGGCTGGAGCAGCGTAAAGGTCAGGGCATCAGTGCACCGCTGGAGGTCAGAGGGCAGCACAAGCAGCAAGCCCTGCAGCTGTACCTGAGCCTGCCTTCAGTCAGCTTCGTCCACGCTCTGAACATGAGCCACAACTTCAAGTCCGTCGCACAACTGATGAACAGGTAAAAGAAGAGCGTGTTTATCAATCATGATGCCGTCTTGTCCTTCTGGTTTACTCATCATAACATCTCCTCTTATTGCAGCTCCATTGAAGCCATACAGAAAGGAGGCTGTATGAGCACGTCCAGAGCTGAGGAGATCTACCGCTTCCTGCGCTACCCTTGTGACACTTTCCTCATGAACACATCAAAAGCAGGAAAAAACAGTTAGCAGCCTGGGGGGAGGCAGACTGTGCGAAATCCTTGACTGAAAACCATCTCCATCATTAATCACCATCAAGCTCCTTTTCTTTCTTCCCGCTTCTCCACTTCGTACATCATCTATCCTTTCTATCTCAGTACTCACCAGGGACCGGAGGACAACAGTAACTCGGCTGCGTACAGTAGCCGCTTTATCTGGCGCTGGGTCTGAGTGAGAGAAGAGCCTCAGGATACTGACTCAGCATTTTTGCACAAGAAATTGAAGGGGAACCCCGCTCAACTTTATATATAGAACTTTATATAACACAATGGGACATACATAAAGCACACTGTCCATTTTATGTTGTCGTACTGGCAGTAATCCTGTCAGACTGTGTGAGGAACCACTGTGATCATAGGAAAAAAAATCTGCATCTGACACTTGAATAACTTATTGTTTTTGTCAAAATAATGGACACGTACAGATATTGTGTTGAATTTGTTAAATAAACAGTGATATTTGTGTATGTGATTGTGTTTTTATGCTTGAAATATGAATGAAAGAACAAAACCTGTGATATTACCACCACTACAGTCCAGCCCTTTGTTACCTCATTCAAGAACGTTGTGTTTTAAGTGGTGTTTGTTACATTTCTTTGCAGGATTACGCACAAACCACTGAACTGATTTCCATGGAATTTTGTAGAGGGGTTGGGCAAGACCAAAAGAAAAACCCATCAACTTTTGGAGGGAATCCGCATCAGAGGGGAAATCCAGGAATCTTTTTTCCGCTTTCTTTTCCATGTGGAAAGAGGATGTTTGTCTTGTCGTATTCACTCTCTGAATACCCTTCTAGTTTGTTTGTCTGTTAGTTAGCTGGATTACGTAAAAACTATTGGATGGATTTCCACGAAACTTGGTGGAAGGATATGGTAAGAACCCAATATATTTTGATGGGGATTCGATTCAGGGGGCAAATCCATTTCTTTTTTCCACTTTCTTGAACATTGCAATGTTTTCGTCGATCTGAGAAAAATGGATTTTGCATTTGGTGCAGATCCAAATAAAAATCTGGATCTAGTGAATTCAAATGTTGGGACTGGGTGGAAGTATACGCTTTGAGTGCCCTTCGCTTATTTAATGGAACATGTGGATCAGAGCATGTTGCAAACATCCATTAATTCTCTATTCCCTTAGATCTAAAAACTTCCAAGGGTTAACATTGAATTGTATAGCTGCACTAAGAACTGTGTGTTTCAGAATGTGAGGAGGATAGTGGCTTTTATTTCAACATTCAACAGAACATGCTGCTTTGGTACAAGACAAGCACAATTAAAGCAGCCATTTCAGCAATCATATCATCCACCAGTAAAGTCAGACAAACCCAGAATATATACACATTAAAAGTCTTAAAACAGAAATACAGAATAGTAAATAAAATCAAACCTAAAGTTGAACACAAAGAAAAAATGGTAACAGAAAAAAGCCAAATTCACAGTATGTACATTATTTGAACAACTCCAGAGCAGTTTGACCCCACAGGACCAGTGAACACATGAAGATGTGCAGGAAGAGTAAGAGCTTCGACAGTTCTAACGTCTGTGTGGCGCCACCTGCAGGCAGATTGATGTTCGCTTGTCTTTTACTTGTGTCTCAGTTGACATTTTAAACCTGCAATGAAGTTTTCAGTATTGCAACTGTTAACCGAGTAGTTCACAGAGTTCACACTGCACCGAGAGACACTGTGTGTGCCCTTTGTCCTGTAGGTTAACATGGAGAGGAGAGCAGAGGGGTCTCAGACAGATTTTGGTTGAAGAAGCCAACAGAGAACAGAGCCATTAGAAGAGTTTGGTTCCGTCTTTGGTGCTGAAGCTTTGGACTTTAGTTTTAGGTTTTGTGGCAGATGATAAAAAGTTAGTGACAAGTGACCGAGTCTCTGAGGGTGAAATGTTATAATAATGTTACAGGTTCATCAATTTACAGACAGAAGTAAATGATTAAAATCAAGTTCACGAGATGAATTGTATTTATACTTGACTATTTCATATCCTCTGGAGGTGTTTGATCAGTATAATTTAGCTGACAGGTGGTAAAACTGTACTTTCATACACAAAGATAAAATAGGCAAAACATCTGCAGCTCAGTCTTACAGGGGCCATTTCTCTGCCTCTGGTTAGTGTGTAGACACCACCCCCTTGTGGACAACATGGCGCTTGATAAACAACAAAACCTCCAATCACAGGGAACTTAAAAAATTAAAAAGATTGTACTTTAAAACCCCCCTTTTGCTCAACACAGATTCTTGCAAATGTGACAAATGTGACTGGCAAAAATGTAACCGTATAACCGTATCATACCATAAGGTGCTTTCTTTGGACTCAACTCGGTTTGTGTCATACTGCAGTGAGTCATTGTCAGACCCTTTAATATTTTCTCTATAAAATGTCAGAATCTAAAGGTAGATTATTACCGTAGACAAAGAACCGAAGTAAAAAGATGGCTGCTGATTTCATAGCAAAGTTTAACTAAATACGCAGTTGTAACTTCAGAAAATGAATATCTACATAAATGTACATGTATAAGCTCTATGTACTTGTAACCACTACAAAACAATGTAAAAATGCTGTGTTTATATGAGGATAAAGAGTAAAGGGGACTAATTGACCTGGACGAAATAGATGAGGAATATTAGACCAGTTGTTGAATTAAGTTCCAGGTATAAGTCGTTTTGACCTGAACACAGCATCAATGACAAAGTGTTTGCTTGACTCAAAATATTTGGGACATCTGTAAGCGTGACTCTGTAACTGTCGAGTTTCCTGACTCTTAAGACTCAACAAAAACCAAGGATGTTTTAAAAAGAGGCCATATTTACAAGTGCCGATTTTATCTTAAAATACACTATATATTATTAAATACTACGTGGACACTTTGCAGGAGCTCAGTGCACAGATGTGTACTTAGGACCAGTTCATGTTTGTTACTATGGAAACCAGCTGAGGGATCAGACCTGCGAGGAGCTGACAGTTCCATCTATATTTGACAGATGAAACGTGGCTCACATGCTGGTCGGCTGTGTCTGTGGCTGCAGAGGCTGCAGCTGGACGGACGGTGGCTCAGGGTCCTGAATACGACACTCTTCTCCCTCGCGCATGTATATTAAAAATAGAGTCACGGTGGCAAACGTGGTGGCATTCACCGGAAACGCGCGGAGCAAAGTGGACGTGAGCCCACGTGTGAACACCCTCCACCCCTCCTTCTTCAAGCTCTGTCTCACACAGTCCATGATGCCGCTGTACTGGTTGACTCCGCCGACCCCGTCCGCCTGGAGGCGTGACTTAATCACGTCCACGGGATAGGTGGAGAGCCAGGAAGCGATGCCCGACATTCCTCCAGCGAACAGCAGCTTGGGGATCATGTACGGTTGTTCTGGCTCGCAGTCCAGGGCACGTGTCAACACGTCGTATGTGAGAAAATACACGCCGAAACCAGGTGTCTCGCGCAGCAGGGTGGTCACCATGCCGCGGTTGATACCTCGGATTCCCTCCCTCCTGTAGATTCTCACCAGACAGTCCAGGGAGTTCTTGTAGAGCTTCGTCTTAGACTTCTTCTCTCCAGTCCCCTGTAGTTGCATGCGTGTCTTGGCCAGCTCCATCGGGCAGCAGATGACACACTGGATGGTTCCTGCTGAGGCTCCTGCCAGGAACTGGTTGAGGGGTGTGTCACGGCCGAGCTTGCGCATGGCGTTGCCCTGGACACCAAAGACTATGGCGTTGATGAAGGCCAAACCCATCATTGGTGAGCCGATGCCTTTGTACAGGCCGAGCGTCTACAGACACAAAGACACGTTACTGGGACCACCAACATTATAGAGACACCTCTGCAGAACCACGCAAGTAAATCAAAAGTTCTGTTTGTGATCATTTAAGTACACAAACTTAGGATTAAGATATACAGTTAATTGAATTTCTGGTGGAAAGAGTAGGCAAAGCCCCTTTTCCACTTGTCAAAAAACCCACTACCAACTAACATCTGGCTTTTGTCAGAAATGGGAATGGAAACAATCGGAATCAACTCCCGGCTCAAACGACTCTGCAGAAGACGCAGGTTTTAAAATCGACTCCAGGTCTGATCAGCAATGATGGAAACATGACATCAGAGTTAAGGCAGCAAGGTGAGAGAGCTCCTCAGTTTTCAGTGCATTTGTGATGTTGAACTAAGCTGAATGTGTTGGTGTCTGATACATGTATTCACAGCTAAGGCTTTTGTTGCAGTCACAGGAACAGATGCTAGAAATTATGATTAAATCAGTTTTCAAAGCCCTGATCCCTCTATCGTCAAACTTTCAAGTTCACCGAATAAACCTTTTAAGAATTAAAAAATGTTTATATTGTCTTGGTGGAGGAAGACAACCTGACACCTTCATGACAAATCCACCAAGACCAAGCGTACACCACTAAGCTCAAATGGCAGGAAGTCCAAATCTTAATTTAGCCCACGCAGGAATATGGTTATTGCTGACCCTGGCTAACAGATGCACCGCCTCCTCCTGTCACCCCTAACATCCCATGTTAGGAACGCTGGCTGGCGCCGGGCTGATGGGACAGTAACTGGACACTTATGTCAGTTACTGTCCAGCCACCCCGTTGGCATAGTACAGTGCCCGGTGGAAACTGCACACAGGTCGAAACGCAATCCAGGAATCATGTACGAGAGCACCAGAGCTTACCGACTCCTGGCGTATGATGGACTGGAAGCAGTGAATTGTTCCACGGTACAGAGGTTTGTCCACATTTTGAACTTGAAGCCGCACCTGTGGATGACAGCGCTTGAATTAGATTCGTGCAATGGAGTAAAGAAGCCTAAGAGAATGACAACAAACCACATACTGTCATATACGTTACTAACAAAAGGAAACAAACGGGCAACAGTGTTTTGAAAAGGTTTCAGTTCAGGGTTAAAGAAATAGGATGCTGAAGGGGGGTTTGGGGGTGCAACATGAAGAAGAATAAATGAAGCTTTTAAAAACATTGATTTTCTGTTCTTTACATTTCTATAGCTCAAGACAGGACATAGGGTGAGAAGAAGAAAGACCTGGACCATACTTACTAGGTCACATTTCCGTGGAGAGGTTGTTTATTTCTCTCTCTCATCTACAACACAGTGACACTGTTGCTGTTAAAGACAGCCGCCCCCGGCCCCCACACACACACCAGCTCAGGCAGAAATGACATTTAAAGCAAGGCATAAAAGAGCTACGACCATTCACCGTCTTTGTGCATCTAGAAAGTGAAAGCTGCAGATTGGCACAATCCTATGCTGTATTTAAAACAGTTAAAAACATCCCGGCCTTTTTAAAACTAATCAAGTGGGTGAAAATATAAAAGAAAATCTTTCTGTAATGTTTATTTTTGACTTAAACAAAAGGATTTAATGCCTATGACACTTTCTTTGAGCTGCAGTTAGTTAGGCACTAACATCTATAAGGATGTCAGGTGCATGTTTAATAATAAATAACAGCTAAGTAGCAAGTATCTATTAGGCGGTTTTACTTTCTCTCTAAGCGATATAAATAGAAGATTTGATCTGTTTAATCATAAAGAAACTGAAAATATAAACACAACTTAAAACACACATGTACAGTATTTAACAGTTCTACACATTTGTCCTGATGTTGCTATGGTGATCAGACGGCTAATTCCTCTTGCTCAACTATGCCGCTGCTGTTGACTGTGTAACTTTAGGTGTAGCTTTAGGTGCTAACCCATGCTGCCGACAGAGTGGGCTGACTTACAACATCTTAACAGCACGGCACCGGATCATGTCGTTGCCTAACAGAAGTAAATATTTGGTACCCACCTTCACAGTGTCAAATGGATGCCCGACCAAAACACCAGCAGCACCTGAAGAACAGGAGACTCGATTTAAAAACATATTCAGACTGGAATGGCCCTCAGTAGAGCCCGTTCCTCCGCCGAGGCCCAACAGTCCCATTCAATTCAATCAAGCTGCACTAAATACACTCATAGATATTGGATCCCTATTGATTATTCGCTGGGAAAATGTTGAAAAAATGCCAAATTGTTGAGAAACACCTGAATCTGGTAAAGTTAAAGGATCTGACCCTATCTTCTTGACCTGATAAAAGCACTACTACAATACCGTGCATACCTAAAGCCACATAGTGTGAATGCAATGTAGCCCGATTAGCAAGCCATCACAACGACACATTGCAGAACACAGTGTGGTTTGGTTTGAGGGAAGGAACACATCTTATGATCAAGTGACGTAAATCATCTCGCAACGGCCGACAGCCCGCCCATCATGAGACTAATCAGCTGGTGACTGTACGCGGTGATGAAAGCTCAACGGTGGACCGTCCTTGACTTTTTTCCAGGGAGCCAAAACTCCACTACACGGCAGCACAGTGTCCTGATAAATCCTAGAAAGACAGTGTGTTATTAGGTCACATCAGCCCAGAATCGTCAGAGGGCATCTCTCCACATGTAAAGCTCGTATTCTTCACTGTTTAATGACATGTATGTTAGTATCATTAGGGCAGATTTCAGCCTTGTAATCCATCTCACCCACACGTTTACTATCTCGTCCATGACCTGACATCTTGAGCACACATACCTCTGCAGGCCTCTGTGGTTAATCATACTGAATACACTAACCAGTGTACCTGCAGGCTTGGAATGGCATATTTTAGTTTTAGTTTGTGGCAGTGTTTTAGTGAATCCAGAGAACTTGTAGGTTAAATATATTAGTGACGATGATGAGCACACATCAGGCCGTGCTGCACATTTAAGAGCCTGATATTTAGTTATAAGCACCATCGAGCTCCAGAACTGAGATCTGGAGGGTCTTCACCCTGTTGAATGAGACCGTGCAAACTTGAAAAAAAATGAAGATACAATGACTCTTCTCTCTGGACTTTAAATCACACACCAGGAGTAAGTGGCTCTTATCTGTGGCTCCATGGCGTGTTCGGGTTTGGGAAGATGTGGCCTTGAGCAAAGACAAAACAGGTGACAAGTTTCCCAAAGGGTCTGTGATTAGGTTTTTACTGGTAACCACTGTGGGTTCCGTTCAAACAGGAAGACGTGAAGTAATCCTACTTTAAGTCCTTTCCTGAGTTATTTAGCAAAACAGGTAATAACTATGAGAGAAGATGATGCAATAGTCTGCTCTAGTTTTAAGTTTTAACACCAAAACATAACTTTTTTCCCCTCCTTTTTCTTCTAGAAGTGAACCTGGCTAACACACATGGTCCTGCAGGTTTCATTCATGCAGATCAAACCACTCCCTGTGTGTGAGGTGAGGAATGTAACTCCACTAACTCCACCTTACATCCGGGATTCTACACATTAATAGCTGCTGCTGAATCTCAAGAGTTTCACTTTCTGACCTGACACGTTTCATTTGCTTCTGATGCTTCAACAAGAGGCGATCGATCCCTTTAAAAAGTCACAGCTCGTGGACTTGGGTGGAAAAATACAGGAGGCAGCTAATGCTAATGCTCCCCCCCCCCAACTTGTTAACCCGTGGGCTGCTGCTAACGTGGCTAACGACTTACCTCCCACGCAGCCCGCGGCGAAGTCCAATGCCATTCCCCCCCTAGAGACACCCTCACGGCCGGTACGGGTCGAGCTCACTCGGCGGTGGACAACCTGTGGCTCGGTTCACCCGCAGAGGGAAGTTAGGATTTCAGACTAGTGGTTTTTTTTTTTTTGACAGACAGAGCCGCGGCTTGGTGCTTGAGCCGAGCTGGTACCCTCCCTCTCTTTTTCTCTGTGGGCTACGGACGGTGCTGGTGCTGGTGCCGGGCAGGCGGAAGAAGATAGAGGGTCACCGGGGCTCGGAGCTCGGGAGCAGGCTGACAGGTTTATAACTCTCCGCTGGTGTGTCGCGCTCTTTCTCCCGCAGTCGGACCTCTTTTCTATTTCTGTACCCGCGGCGGTGGAGGCGGGGGCTCCGGTGAAAAAGAAGGAGCGTGCTCGGCCTTTTTAAAGAAGCCCAATCGGGACACTCGGTGGAAGACAACTCCCAGCGGCGGCTGTCCGCCCCCCGCGCCCATTGGCTGCCGCCGCCGGGCCGGGCCGCGCAGGACGAGGCAGCGGCCGATCGTCAAAATCAACAGTGTTATCACGATGGTCGTCATCGGCATGTGTCACTGTCTCACTGTCCAACTGGGAGACTGGCTTCGCTTTCCATGGCCCAGTGCGGGGCCAAGTTCAGGACACAACACCAGGGCCCCCTGTGCAGAGTGGGGCAACTCACTGAAGACCTTTTATTATCAAGTTGGAAGAGAGATGATTTATTGAAGTGAACTAAAAAGACTCAAAACAGATGATACGCATCTTAAAATAGTCGCAGTCTAAATAAATAGGTTCATATAAAGTAAATAAGTGTGGAAATGGTGCATTCATCAAAGCTGGATCTCCACCTGAGTGAAGGGAGAGACCAGCCAGGGGCCCCTGAAGCTTCAGATTTACTCCACATCAGTTAGGTCAATGTGGTTTATTTATTTATTTCATTTCTTCATTTCACACAACTTAAATGTAAAATGCACAAATGAAATGTAAAGGTATCTGTGGTCAAACAGTAACAACTGCACCAATAGGTGATAAAGAAGCAGGGAAGGAGGAGGTACTCCAACATTTTGTATCACATTCACTTTTCTACTTGAGTAAAAGTAACTACTTGCTTTTGAAATGTGCTTTAAGTATTAAAAGTAGAAGTACTTGCAGATCGTAGCCTTTCTCCTAACCCATAAGATTACTACTTCCTTAACTGTGACTATAGTCTGTTTAATGCATGCATAATACAGACTCATATTAATAAAGAATGCTGTAGATGGTGCTACCGGTTACCTGCCCGCTCTGATTGGATCATTGGGCCAATTCCCCTCTTGTTATTGATTATGTGTATGTAACACATTGGACATTAACATTGGAGTAGAAAGTACAGATATTTGCTGGTAAAATAGTGGAGTAAAAAGTACCTGAAAATAAATCTACTCAAGTAAAGCACTACCACAGATCCCTCCTCCTCCACAATGAGTCCTAATTTAGAAAGCCTATGTTAAAATATAGTTAAAAAACATAATTGTTTTAGTTGACACTCAGTTGTTATGTTATTTGGGTTCACACAAAAACTCAGTCTAACGCATTAATTTAGAACTTAGACATTAACTCCAACCTTCATGAACCGGTTTAGAGTGAATCAGTGGCAGTTAAAAGAAAACAGTTTTTTATAAGCACTTCCACAGATGATATTTGCTCATGTTATTGCACATTAGATTACAGCTCGTGTCTTATTCAAGCAAACACATTAGATTAGGAAGAGGCTTTAATATGTGTCGGCTTTAAACGCCTGGAGGATCATTTCCAACAATCGAGTGCCCACTAAAAACCTGTTCAGTGTCATTTGTGGTATTCTTGTTTTTTTTAATCATAGAAAAAAAATTAGATTGCATATTTATCCTGACTTGTCTTGTAATCTAATCTAATAAAATCTTTTCCTGTTTTATATGAAAAAGAGACCAATAGTGCAGTTATTGTATCACTAGATGCTTGTTTAATAAATTTGATGTTTGGGATAATGTGGGGAAAATTGGTATTTTTGATGTTTGACCATAGAAATATAAAGAAAACTAGAATCACCACCTTGTGTTCGTCCACCTCACAATATCCCCCTCTGCTCCTGAGTTATGTTGTTAAACATTGGCCATGAAAAGTGATTTTGTAGAACATTGATGATGTCCTTCTGGACCTTTGAACACCAAAATCTCATCAGGTCTTCCTTCAGTCCAAGTGGACATTGGTGCCAGATGTAATGAAATTCGTTCTTGGCATTACTGAAACATTCCACTCATCTGATGGTTAAGGCGAAAACCTAAATATCAACTAGCTTTCAAAAGAGAGAGGAGTTTTGGGTGTTGAAGTAAAGTTTAATGTTTAGCCTTAGACAAAGTTTAATGAAAAGGTTTGACTGAAGCAACTTTTGCTTCAGTTCTCTCTGTGAGGAGAGATGAAGACTTAATGGTATGTGCTCAGACTCTTAAGTGATGAACTCATGTTTCATAATCATTGAATCATCAAGTGAAATAAGACTTGCCATTATGAAAAGTGGGTGTGTAGCTGTGTTATTGTTGATCACAATGCAGATTTTGCAACAATGAACATTTGTAATCCACTTTAATCGTCTTCCATTCCTGAACCGGTTTCAAGGCGAGGAGCAGGACTCGCGTGATGTTACAGCAGCGCCGGAAATACAAACACTTCATGAACGTGTACATTTAACAGGTGGCATGATGATTAGCATGAAGCTGCGGACAACGCCATGCTTAGTTTTAACACAGAGGAGCACATCATCTCCAGTAATTTACATTTACACTTCTCTCCAGTTCTGATGCAAACTATGAGCAAATGTCCACCATCCATTTCGAAATGATGTGGATTTTAAATGGGAAACAGATGGATGCATTATTTGTTCTTGTCTTGAGATTCACAAGATGAAGACCCCCGACATTTCGGAAGCTTAAACAGGCTACAACTTAAAATTTAAAGGTCTCGGAGTCATGAACTGCTTGACTGTCTCGTCTGTGACTTGTTTGCGTCTCTCTTGGTGCTGGGTGATCATGGGCTGTAGGGTCTCAATCAAAAGCTTCTTCAGTTCTCCTGTGAGAAGATTTCCACTTGTGTAGTCCTGCAGCGAGAGGGGAGTGGGTGAGTGTCGGAAAAGAAGTAGAAGAGGGGGATGGGTGAGCAGAGGGTAATGATTAACAAGACAAAGAGGTAAATGAGAGACACAGAGAGCTTGTTGTACAAACAAACAAAACACAGAAAAGAGTGTGATAAGCAAAGGAAGCGAAGCCCTCACCTGTCTGATCTTCTCCAGTTGCTCATCATCCTCCAGGAAGAAGGTCAAGTACATGAAGGAGACGTCTACATCTGCGTTTCCACCGTACTTCCTGTGTTCTTCCACTGTGTCTTTACCTCCCGAAAATGCATGTTTGTTGATCTGTGAGTAAAACGTACACAGGTCAGATCAGCCATTCATCAACTATTGGCCATAATCACCTGTCTGGTAACTATTGACTTGTAATAACTACTAAAAGCAGCACCTTGTTTTTGATCTGCTTGGGTGTGTCCGTGAGGAAGATGGAGGAGTTGGCATCACTGGCGCTCATCTTGGTCTGCGCCCCCTGCAGGGCGGGGAAGAAGGTGGAGTGCAGCAGAGCGGGTTTGGGATAGCCGATCCTTGGCGCTACGTCACGGGTCATCCTGAAGTAAGGGTCCTGCGTGAGAGGGAGGATGGGTCCAAACACATCATGTCATTGTAAACCATGAAAGCTGCTTTCAGACATGCCCTTAACTCTGGATAATCTCCAGACATTCTCCGGAGGGGCTGTATGTAGAAACACTAGTGTCCATGTGAGATGCTCTGGACTTTCTCCGGCCTGCTCCCTCGTAAAAACTCTGGATAATGTCAGAATGAGTTTTGAGAGAATGAGAATTGTTGCAAACACATCTGGGCACAGAATCTCTTACTGTGTCCTTCATGTGGAAAAGGCAAACTCCAGAAAATACACAGATTCAATTGTGCGTACATTCTCCATAGTTCATGTCTGAAAATGGCTTAAGTAGTACTTTCATGTATTAGTGCAACGCTGTTCTGACCTGGTCGATGGCACAAGGGATGAGGCACTGAACGTCCTTTCTGCCTCCAAAGATCTGTGGGAAGGAGTTACTGAACGACGGGGCTGCCTGGATGGCCGGGAAGCTGATCTTTCCTGGATGGATACAAAATAATTAAACATCATTAAAAATGTAAAAATTATTCATACAATCACACTTCAGAATCAGGACATAATGAAGTAAAAACCTCAAATACAACATTATACTTAAACATTGTAGCCAAGTATAGGTACTAAACATTCACTGGTCCTTTGTTACATATATGCTGAGATTCCTTTATTTTTCTTGCTCATATAAAAACAATAGCACTTTGTAATTTGTCCGACACTAACCTGCCAAAGAGCATAATCTGAAAACACCTCTATAACCACTGGCAACTAGTTGTGTTTAAATCATTAATTAAAATATAATTAATCCATCTGTAACAGACAAAATTTTCATTTGCACTACATTTTACTTTAATATGGGAACATGATGCTAAAAGACAGAATGGAAACTGTTATCCCTGCATTAAACTGTTTATTACTTGTTACTTCCTCTTTCCAAAGTGATGAATATTTGAATGACTGTTCAAAGTCATATGGTTTGTTTATTTTAAGTCACTTTTTAGTTGTCTTACCGATGCAGTCACTGTCTGTAAAGCCAAAGATGCCTTTGACCTGGTTAAATGTAACGTGCTTCTGGATCTTAACCACGTTCCTGTAGAAATCGGGCGAGGCACTGTGGATAATAAATTGAAATTAACAGATTAAAAAACAAAAAACACTCCAATAAGATATTGTATGCTCACTCAGGTTACATGAACAAATATGGGGGATCTTTCATGGCTAAACGTTCATCCTAAGAAGCCTCAGCAGCAAAGTTGGTCCGACAGGAATGTGAGATGGTATTCTGTCACATTTTACCCCATGTATTCGAGGTCAGAGAAGATGAATGTCTTGTTCACATCAAAGCCACAGGCGATTATGTCCTTAGCGTTCTCCACAGCGAAGCGGTGGCAGTCCTCCAGTGATAGATCCTTCCACAGATACTTTTCATCATCAGTCAGCTGGATCACCAGCGGGATGTCAAATACATCCTGAAGCCACCTGGAACAAGGAAGAAAGAATCAGTAAAAAACCTACAAGTAATATCAGGTTCAAAATAGTGAAGGACTAAAATGAGGATTTGGGAGAACTCACTTGGTGAAGATGAAGGGGATTAGATGACCAACGTGCATGGCTTCAGAGGACGGACCTCTGCCCGTGTAAAGGTAGAAGGACTTTTGTTTCTCATAAGCATCCAGCACCTGATTCATGTCTCTGCCAAAAAACAGCAACAAGAGGAAAGGGATTTATTAATGAGTCATTCTCCCACAAACTCTCTCCTTTCTGACACTGGAAGGTAACGATGATGAAATATTTCCATTTCCTAAAATACTGACCTGTGTGAGAAGAATTTTCCTCTTCTTAGAAAGCGGTGAGGTTTCTGTCCAGAGACTTTTTCTACTCTGTCCACCAGCTCCTTTTCAATTTTACTGCTGCCAAACCTCACTGAAGAAAGACATGGGACAGATAATGAGTCAGAATTATTCATATCAACTTCAGCTCTTTAAGTGAGAGCCACACTTTGTTTTTTTAAATCTCACCTATGAGTTTGTCGTAGTCTACCCCCTTGGCGTTGGTGGTGGAGACATTCCACGGGTCAACTGTGTCGTCGCCGCCATCCCCATCTGCTGCTGGCCCATTGTCAGTGACGGCAGCGTTTTCTGAGGGCGGACATCCTGCTTTGTAATCCTGACCCGTCGTCTGTTTGTAGTCCACTTTCAACTTTAGCAGCATCTGGACAGCAGCATCGACTTCAGCCTGGGGAACACAAACACGCTGCAGTCAGAAGAACCCAAAGAATTTAAAGCAGCAAAGCCCCACCAGAATCAAATATCACTTAAAAAGGATCAGTTCACCCGCCTCTACTTCCAACCCTATTGCAGTGGATATTCACTGAACTATAGTGGAGAAGTGGAAGAAAATCCCAACAGATGTTTATCTCAAAACCCAATCTGGTTAATTACGACAATAGCAAGTAGTAGATGTGTTTTTCTACTTTGTTTTCATTTCATGTCAAATCCTCACAGATCTTCATAAAATGTAGCATGCTGATTTTGGTTATTTGAGAAACCTATGGAACCTATGGACTGGTCATATCTGCCTTAATACACGTCAGAGAGAAATGGTTTTGATATCATTTAAAGTTCTTTTCAAGCTCCATATTTATAAACTAAAGTAAAAAAAAATAATATCATCATGACTGATTAATAACAGTTGCCCAAAAGCTTATATTTTAAAATATGTTTTGAGTTGTTGCTGAGATACCAAGACTTGAAGAGGCATCATCATTAACTCCTTAAAATATTGTTGAACAGCAGTCAGTGATCAGTACATGTTCAGACACATGCAAAACACCATCACACTAGAAATACAACATGTGTGGAATCATCATTTATTTAAGCCTAATGTTAAATCAGTTTATTTCACTTACTTTCTCAGCTTTGGCTGTTTTCAAGGTTCTGACTTCTTCTCCCTGAGCTGTCAGTTTCTCGTACAGCTCCATTGGACTGGTTGCTCCTTCTGCCTGACTGTCTGTCATCTTCTTCACACTGTGCGAGGAGATGACATAAAAATGATTAGCAAAGTAAAAAAGGACAGTTGAAATAGCAAACAGATCCAGGTGTAACGTTATCAGTGGCACTGGGCTGTGACTCCTTCCCTCTGCAGTGTGAGAAGACTCACACATGTGAACACACAGCTGCTAACTTTAGCTACTGAGCAGCTAAGCGCCGGATATCTACATTTATCTTTATCTCGATAGTTACCAGACATGACACGGATAGAGAAACTATTACAACTTATTGAGCGGCTGCCGTAACAGGAAATAAAATACCGTAAAATCCTCTCCACAAAGACAGACTGACAGCTTGCATCAGCCTGAATGAGGTAGTGCTCGGATCAAATTCTTCCCGAGAAACCCGGCTCCCTCAATAGTTCCGCTATGGATTTGATGTGCATAACAAACCAAAACACCACTTTAAAAGCTTCGTTAATTATAACACAGACTTCTTGTATTTTATGATATTCACTTCAAATGAAACTAAACAGTAGAATCTCACGTAAATAAAGCTAACGCCGCATGTCGGAAGTGAGGGACAGCTATTGGGTTCCTACCGGCTGCTTTCAAAATAAAGGTATTTACGCGTCAAATGACCCAGGCACGATTGGACAAAACGGAAACATTGCTTTATTTTGAAACGTTGAATGTACTCAGGTGGTTCTGCGGGATGTTGTTAGCAGCGTGTTACTGATGGACTCAGAAGTTGGATAAATGATCGGTGTTATTCTGGACTTCAGGTGTAACAGGTACAAACACACTCACCGGGTTACTGTACTCTGCTTTTAGCATTAAATAAACTTGAAGTCAGAGAAGCTAAAGACCAGCGTTAGCTTAATTTGCTACACTGGTAGCACTTGCAACACTAATGTAGACGTATAGTTAAAGTTAAAGTTAAGGTTTGAAGTGACAGTGTCCAGTCTTTACGTTTAAATGTGAAGTAACTTAAAAAACTAACTGTATTAAACAAAACAACGATAGCTGCAGCTGTTTGTTTGGTTTGTATGAAGCTATTAAATTGACCTAGCTGGCTTATCTGCTCTCTTTCCGCTGTTGGCAGGACAACTACGCATGTAGCGTTTTAGCGTTTATTACGTAAGTCTAAATTCTGCTCTCTCACAACAATGTTCTTGTCCTTATTGTTATTATTTGGATCACAATCAGCACATAGAGGATTTTCCTTCCTATATTTCTATCACTTGAAGTTTTACACTTCCCCTCAAAAGTGACAATAAATCCCCAAAGAAAACATTCACACATTTGTGGTTAAACCTCCAGATCAGATCATGTGTATGTCAACAAATCTACTCTAAAGTTACTAGTGTGTTCTGCTGCTTGTAGGTGCATGAATCCAAGCCACCACTAGATGTCACCTTCGGGTATCTAATGGAATACGTGCCTCTCACCTGTTGTCTCTGTGTGTTTGACAGACTCATGAGAAGATGTCTTCATTAGTGGCCTACGAGGACTCAGGGTCGGAGGATGAATCCTCAGCTTCTGTTCAAACTGGATCCTGTGACCCAAGCCAGGACGTTGTGTTGTATAGTAACTCAAAGGTGACACCCAGCGCTCAGGGTTTATACCCAGACCCCGACTGGACATTGTTGGAACATCATGGAAATATCTCAGAAAGAAGCAGCTCCTCATTACACCTTCACCCACACCCCCATTTTGATCAGAGGATGACATATTGCAGCAGCAGGGCAGCACAATATAAGCATTTTGGAGATACTGCAGCTCCTCTGAGTTTACCTGCAACTCAGGAGAAGATGGCTCCTCTCCATTCTCTTCCTCACATGCCACAAAGCTTTGGTGATGGTTTGAACCAGGCAAAAAGACACCACAGTGTCCCGTCTGGTATCAGACCGTACGTCCCCAAGAGACAGAGACTCGCCACTTCAGTAGAGACTTGTGACCCAAAGCTATCGGCAGAGCAAGTCCCAGGGAATCGGGCCGGGGAAAGCCAAGTTCTCTTAGATGTGTCGGCAAGAGTGAAGCCGTATCTCACTCAGAAGCCTGACGCGGCGGGGATCCCGAGGAGGCTTCTGATGAGACTGGGAGGCCACCAGGGCCCAGTCAACACTGTGCAGTGGTGTCCTGTGCCTCATCTCAGTCATCTGCTGCTCTCTGCCTCCATGGACAGGACTTTCAAGGTAATGACAGCTCCAACAAGGGTATCACTGTCTTCACAAATGTTGTGCATTGATACTTAAGATTGCTTAGACTGATGCAAGCCCAGAAAGAGTGTTTTCTGTAGTGCTGTGATGTCTGCACACTCAATTCTAATTTCATTCAAACTGGCTTATCCAATTCAAGTTTAAGTTATCCCTCTGATGTCTTTTTTCTTTGTGCTAAAATCCTTGCTCATGCTGCCTGCTGCATAATACGTGTGCGTGGTGGTCTGGAACACGAAAATCCATCTATCAGCACAGTTCCAGGCAGGTGCCAAGTGCATCGGGGAGGTCTAAGGGGATAATCACTTTACCTGACATTCATTGTAATTGGCATGCTGTTACAAGCAGGAGGATAATATCTGCCCGGCTGCCTCCATTTATAAGTGCACCATAAACCACTTTTTTAAAGAATCATATCTGTCACTGTCAGTCGAATGTATGTCAAGACCCGTGGGACTTCCTGTTTCCCTCACTCTCATTAATTCTGATTCCCTCTCCCCCACTTCTTCTTCCTCGTCTTTTTTTGTATTTCGCACCAGGAAACAATCCCTCATTTCCCTACTGTAAAGGTCAAGCAGTGCAGGTGTCTGCCTGTGACTAGATTTTTCTACCCCAGTATGAAATCTCCCAACCCTCCCATATCCTGAAAGGAATCTGAATAATTAAACATTTAAATATTCACCAGACCATTTGCATAATCATACAAGTGCAGCAGCAGCATGGCAGCCACCTCTTCCCCACCTGGAAAGGGCTGTTTGGAGCAGATGGTGGAGACTCACAGAGAGGGGAGGGAGAGAAAAGACTTGGTTGTTTGTATGCAGGGATTTGTCTTCTTCTCTGTCTCAAGCTGCGGAACCGGTGCTCTGTGAAACCAGGGGATAGAGGTGCATGCGATATGCTCTTACTTATCTGTGCACATGTCTCATGAGCTGTTTGCTTATTTTAAGTAATGGGGTTTTCAACAGGTAATTTTATTTCTCCTCTAAAAGTTCAGATTGAACTCAGACTTTGAAGTTTCAGTTGTGAAAGCACCTTCAAAACACACATTTAGCACAGAAAATACAGTACAAGAAAGTGCAGGTTACCATAGCAACAATGTTGTAGCTTCTCACTGTGTTAACCATAGACTGTATATAAAGATGGACAACACGTCTCCACTTCTTCATCTATCCAGAAAAAAAGCCAAAATATCCTGGATACGAACCCTGAAATTTTGGATGGAGCCGCGGTAGCGAGGTCCTGCCGATACATGCGCTCGACCAATCATGATGTTTCACCTAGTTTTAATAACTAATTAAAGCCAAATTTACCAGAAAATGAACACTTACATACATTAGTGTGATAAGAACTTCCTAAAATGACAGAAACAATCTTTGAGAAAATTCAATTTCTCATGCATTTTTACTTTTTGGTTTGGTCAATGTCCCATCCACTAACATGGGTGAGGCAGGACTTATGACCTATACTGCAGTCAGCCACCTGGGGGCAATTGAGATGATGGTTTCACTTTGTTGGAGCAGTCGTGTCATCCATCTTTATATACAGTCTATGGTTGAAACCAGTAAACTATTAATCTAACCATTGACTATACTATAATACTATACTAAACTTTGAAAAAATGGAGAGCTGCAACTAACAATTATCAGTATTATTGATCATTAGAATATTAATTCATTATCTGATTGGTCTATTAGAAGGCAGTGAATAATTACCATAACATTTTCTCACTATCAAAAGTTTCTCAGCTAATGATTATTTACATGAATTGATTATTCTGATAATCTACACATTATATTCTTAATCACATCGCATGTTCAAACAACTTGTTTGTCCTGATGGGCCACATTTCAAAGATATAATGTTCTAAAAACACTATGGAAGAGTGGGGATTAGTGACTGTCTTTCATTTTGGCTTGAACAATGACATAAATGATTCATTGAGTATGGTGTATTGATGCTTTTGCTATCTATCACTGAGTTGTTTCAGTTCTAGTCGTATTGCTTCTATTGTACAACCTATTGTCCACAAGTTCAATATATTGAGTTCACAAATCCTCACAAATGAAAAGGTGGAATGAAGGAAACATTTTTGTATTTTACCTGAATAAGTTGGACAGTTAATAGATATTTAAAATGGTTACAGATGAGCTAACTGTCTTAGATGGAAAATAAATCCATATGTACATTTAAACATAATTCAAAAACAATTTAATGTGTTAGTTTTGGAAGCAGCCCTAGTATGAGTCCATTAATGCACTACTGTGTCCTGGTACAGGAAAATTCTGGTCACTTCTGCAAATGTCACGTTGTTTTCTTGCATCACGACAGCTTGTCATACATTTTTCTTTTACTATCACTTCATAGTGATATTAATTATGTCTTTCAGCTCTCTGACACGAGCATTTCTGTTTCTTCTGTTGTGCTCGGCTGCAGACGGAAGAAGAGCGGGGGGGCGGGGGCACACACACAATGAAATCTTACGCACTCGCCCATGTGCTTCTTCACAGACATCCTTCAGGCTTCAGAGTCCTCTTCTTCCATCCTGTCAGTCAGTCCCTCAGAGGCAGAGGCACACTATTATTATTCCAGCCTGTTTGCAGCCTCATGTCGCCATGGCTACGGCAGGTGTAAGGCAGCGGGTTTAGGTTGATAACACGAATACCAATTTAGTTTTAATTACCGACAGTCATTTAGGAAAGAGATTACCCCAATGAGTCATCGTCGAGGATCCGCTCTGCGTGTCTGTTAAGTGGCCGGTGAAATGAAGGGGGATGCAAATAAACAAGCGCTCGTTCACACCCATACACAGGTCTCACATTGTACGGAATTATTGCGATTGTGTTTGCATTGAATGGTGTTGTTCATGGTGTGTATCGTTTATGTCGTCATTCCCAGCTGCCTGGAGACTGTGCAGGCAAAACAACAAAGTCTGTGTGAAGTTTAATGTTTTTTTCTTTTTTGTGACCATAGATCTGAGCATCAGTTGCTGTTGAACAGATATTTACGTTACCTTGAGGTGGCAGCGTTTCCCCAAGATTATACAATGGAGAGTCCAATTTTGTTCCAGGATGAATGGAAATAGTTTTAATAGATGAATCTCCCTGATATTTATCTTTTTAGAAATCAGAAGTTTTTACTCTCGGTCTCTGTTACTTCTCTTTTTCACCCCCGGAGGCATCTCTTAGCATTCTGTTTGTTAAACCGCTGCCTGCTGGATTGATATGTCACTGTCCCCTCCGTCTATCTCTCTTCCCTGTCAGTCTCCAGTGGGAGCCTCAGCACTTCTCTGTGTATTTCATATGCTGTATGGAGGAGTCTTTAATAATGAAACACAGAAAAAGGCAGAGAGGGATCTGCGGCAAAAATCTTCAAAGTTCCTCTGTGGCTGTGGAAGCAAAAAAAAAAAAACACGTCTTCATTAGTGTAATATCTCACATCTCACCACAGTGGGTACCGGACCAGACCACCCACTGGATTTCAGGGAGAATCCTTTGTGTTTTAACATGTCTTGACAGAAAATCCTTTATCCATATCAGAACAAAGTCAAACGAAAACAAGTCACAATATTGACCAGCTTGTTTGCCAAATGATTGTTTGTTTAAACATTGTGGGGGAAAAAAACCTGCCACTACAATGATTAAAATCAAAATCAAGCAGAATGACCCTCAGTGGAGCACATATCTCTGCCAAGGCCCAATAAATGGGCTTTGGAGCAAATTGCACGCATCAGTTACCTACGTTTGCCTGATTTGTTTTCCTCCAGATCGAAGAATGAATCCCATCTCATTATTGAAAACATTTCTTGAATCTTCCCCCTGATCTAGATCTGCACTAAAAATACAATGGAGTCTTCCTTGGGTAATGCCCCACACCTCCACAAAATGTCATGGAAATCAGTCCAGCAGATTTTCTTAAATAATATGGTTCTAACTATAGAACAATGTGGCTGATTAACACTTAATTCATAAATCACTGTCTGTTTTTTTTCTTATTGCACTTTATTCGCACCATGATATCACATTTTCAACCAGCATGACGGTGCAGTTATGGATGTCACAACGACAGAAGGCAGCTGGCTGCTTTTCTCCTCTGCTCTTTATGTAAAACCGTTAAAGCCACAACACTCCACACGAAGTGGATTTAAAGTGACATTCAAATGAAATTAGTTAAATACTTAATTACAAGCGTTTCTTTTGCTTTCAAATCCTTTTAAATATGTCTGATTTGTATAATAACATAACATTTTATTAGATACCTTACAATACATCGTATAGGATAATCCAGAGGCTTCAGAATCTACATTAAAAAACCTTGGATAATGCTAAGAGTCTGAAAAAATATGCCTGTGAGGCACAAGTTCCCAATTTCTGTCAGCAACAGCTATATTTTTTCAGAGGAAGAGAGTCAGTCAAAAGCAATGCCCATGAACCAGAAAACCTCGGTAATCGCAGTTATCAATTATTTCGTTTTATCCAGCAGCACTTTTGCTCAGTATTTTCCTTCATTACAGTAGACTTCAGGAGAGGAATGCTTATATTGAAACTTCCTCAGCTTTCAAAACCAGACGACCTCTATTCACTAGTTCTTGTTCTCACAGGAACGATTTTTTTCAGAGCTGGAGGACACCTTGTCTGCATCATTTGTGATGGCTCGGTAGAAAGTTTTTATTTATTTATTCATTTTGTCTCTGTTCCGAGCGGAGAGCAGTGGCCGCCAAGTCTGACCTCCGCGTGTAAACTGCCTTGTCACCTCATCCAGAGCACAACAGTCCTTTCCTCTTGTTTATGAAAAGAAAAGTGCAGCATGTCAGTGACTTTTATGTCAGACTGTACGTTGTTACATCAGGTGTCAGGTTGTCATCGTGGTTTCAGAAATCTTAAAGCACATCTCCTCTCACATGAGCTTTGAAAAAGTATCTTACAAAGGCTAAGAACAAATTACTTTAATAATCCTTTGAATTATCTGATTGCTGATTTAGCAGCGCCAGTTCCTTTCAGTGGAAGCACACGCTGTGACTCCCTGCAGTGGAAGCAGAACCACAAAATCTTTCTTCCAGAACTACTCCAGCTTGTGCACCGTCAGTAACATTGCCGCTGTCGATGTTTGTTTGTGACTCTGGCTCGATGCGATGTGTCTGTGCCTTGCAGGTGTGGGATGGAGCAGAGAGCGGACGGTGCCTCAGGGTTTACACCTGCCATTCGGGAGCCGTGCGCGACGCCTGCTGGACCCCCTGCGGGCGACACCTCCTCACTGGGTCATTTGACAACACGACTGTGATCACAGACGTGGAGACGGGTGAGCGGCATCACTCTTCCTTCTGCAGGTCTCGAGAACACAACGTAGCGAAGCACTAGATTTCCGTTTTGAAGTGTGTCACTGTGACTTTGTCCTTAACTGAACTTGACACCGGACACAACAATGCATGTGTCCACAGTCCACTGCTTCTCACCTGTGCGTATAGGTACAGGAAACCAGAACAGCTGTGATGTGCCTTTATTCTTCAAGTAATGAAAGTTTGAGTTTTACATATATTTAATTTAAACTCAGCTTGAACAAACATTCTCCGAGCAGATTGAAAGCAGAGCAACTTTACTTCCTGCACATTTTAAGTTAGTTTAGTAATTTATGTGTGGAGTGTCTTTAAATTGCCTTGGGTCACAAAACCTGTTTAAACCTATTGTGTAAATTGCAAAGCTCTCTCTCTCTCTGTAGCCATGACCCATTTCAGGCACCACCACTTTCTAAATCCACATTTCTTAAGTGAATACATCACAAAGACTCAAATGCTTTTCTCTAAATTCAAATGAAACAACATTTCTGAGATTGCAGCTATAGTAATGTCTGCCGTTACTTTATCATAATGCATGTTAACGGTTTAAGCGTATACATGAAGCCGTTAATGTAATTTTATTTTCAAATACATATGTAATATTGGCATTTAGAATTGTTATTTGCTCCATTTTAGATAAGATGAGCTCTATTGATCCCACGATGGGGATATTCATTTGACAAGAGAACACGTGCAAGTACAAAATGGAAATGAAATAAAATATAAAAAATAAAGAAATATGTAGATAATGAACTTTTAGTACAGACAGAATATTATGGGAAGATAAATTACAAGAACAAAGTATTAGCTGCATATTAAATATACAGACTGACATATAAAAAGGTATTTACACCATGCAATTGTATTTTAATTTCTTCATTTCATTGTGTGCTGGAACGACCTGAAAAAAATCCAGTGACACTGTAGGGAATTGTCTGTCTCATGTAGGGAGGAGCCTCTAAATTAGGTTGGATGGAAGCAACATGTCTGCCTCAGTGGAGATGGACCCTAAATGGGCCACATCTCTCTCTTTCTCTGTCTTCTTCGGTCTCCCACACTTTACTTTCTGAAAACATTTATTTCGTGACATTTTTGTCCACACAAATTCCCCTCGGAGTTAAATCCACAGGCTCATTATGTTTGCTCGTGCTTCTGTGTGATCATAACAAGCTTTTTCAAGGTGACATATAGAAGAGATCAATACTTTGTTTTGTTTTTTTCTGTGGTAAAGCATACAATATTCAAGGATGGGAGCATTTCATACGGACAATCAACAATTTAATTTCTAGACACCTGAAATTCAAAATGTTTGTAAGAATTAATTGCAAAATTGATCAGATTGAAGATTCACCGAGAATAATTTACAGCCTCGCACTTGTGCAGCATGTAACGGTGACAGTGGATTCACACACATAGAAAAACCACCACAGAGAAGCTCGACAAAATGAGCCCGACAGCACAGAACAGACCTTGTTTTGAAGCCCTGTGGCATCTACATCTCCAGGGTCAACACGATGCTGTGATGACTTGCTGCCGTTTGCACTTCCCCTCTCAGCACGTTTGTCAATACTGCCAATAAAGCCTACGGATAATAGCTTGGCCAGCCCATTAAACACACAGGCAGCTCCAGGAAGGAGATCAATAATGGATACATCACCACGGGAGCAGCCACTATGACCTTATACCGCAACGTCACCTACTACAACCATAAACAAACAAAGTGTTTATTTTGGGCTTACACTTTGGTAGCCGCCAGTGCTTTGCTCAGCACAGCAGGACGTCCAACTGGGTTCAGATGTACAGCTTTGAAGTAAAGTCTAGAAAGCCCTCACAAGTAAAACAGTCCTTTTATTATAATAACATTTTATTATTCATACTCATATTCCCTCACTCTGCCAAGGAGGTAATGTTTAACACACTTTAAAACCCAATCATACTCGATGAGTTAAAAGAACCCAGAGGCCAGGCTAGATGCATAATTAGTCCCATCATAATTTGAATACAGACTGTGATCCTCATCACAGCATGGTAAAGCTAAGAATCCCTTCTTTCTAGAGGTCTTACATTCATTACCAAAACGACCAGGCTACTCTAAGGTGTTGGCGTAATCATGGATATTTGAACATTTAATGAAGCGCGCGACATTAATGCAGCACATGTGTTGTCACTCTCTACCAAGCTTGATGGGACACTGAGCGGGCTGAGTGTTTGCCATGTCGGAGTGTAATCAGAGTTAATGGGATCTTTACACTCTTCGCAGTAATGTAGAGTCTCTCAGGTCTAACAAGGAACACAGCTTGGCTCCTGTTCTGTTCACGAGAGGCAACAGGCCCTTTAATGATCAGCAGGAGTCTGAGTAGGACACCTGACGCCTTATTTCACCACAGAATACCCAACTAAATGCTGCATCACTCAGTGTGTTCAGACATAATTGGAATTATTTGAGACCTAATGCCTTCAGAATAGTGTGTGCATCTCTGCAGTTGTCCCCGTGTCCACTTTAGTTTGTAGAGTCTTATTTCCACTGCTCGCGGGCCACAGGTAAACTGTCAAAGCTGAATAGCAATTGTCGAGGGAGAGGACGATATAGAGAGGGAGTGCAGGTTAAAAGGAATAATGCAGAGAGAGAGAGAGAGAGAGAAAGGAAGGGGAGAGCAAGAATGCAGGAGGAAGAAATCAAAAGAGGCAGAATAAATCCAGAGAACGGGAGACGCGGAGAGTAGGAGGTGGGGAGTGGAATAAATGAATTTCATCTGTAAGGCATTAGTGTGAAGTGGCAGCTGTTGTCCAATGCTTTCCCTGCTGTCCTTGGAAAAGCTGATTGGTGGAGGTTGGCGTCGGAAAATATGCCCATATACCCCCACGGGCTCCCGCAGTTTGGCGTGTGAGATCATGCATGTGTATGCAGGACTCGAGTCATTTGTCCAGATCCCTCCAGGCACTGGCAGAAAGAAAACTGTCCTTGCTCTTCCAAAAAAAAACCAAACAAACAATAATACACAAAGATGGTGGCAGTGCTGGAGTGTGCATTAGCCTTCCACCTCACTCTGCCCCTGCTGAATCATATTTGATGAATGTTGCAAAAGGCTTTGATAATAGTTTGGTTTTAAGATAGAGCTTGCAATGCATTACTTTGAAAGATGAGCCACGAGCTGCACATGGCAGCTGTACAAGGGCAAAACAACAAATCACAGTGTGGTGTGAGTCTGGGGTCATTTCACAGAAAAAGGTTTGTTTAAAACATATGTCGGAGCCGGCTGAGCAATGCATGAGTTGCTCCTTGCTTTTCACAATAAAACTCCTATTAAGTTAGAGTTTGCACTGTATTTTTATTATGGACACCTCCGGCCTCTCGTTCAATAACTGGGTCAGGGTTTTGCTGCACTTACATCAGATGCAACACTATAAAAAAGTATTTGATACGTCATAGTTTTTTATGTTTTTTTTATAGTAACTACTGCCGTGCCTGTTCTAAACCTGTCTGTTTGGAATGGACTGTTTGCTTTGCCTGTGCTAATTCCTCAGGTCCTCAACAATACACATTCCAGGTGTGGCGTCGATACGATGAACAGTTCTCAAGATATGTGTTCCACATATGGACAGACAGCGATTAGATTGATAGATTGCTCAAATATAGTCATTTTAACTTGCACAAACTAAACTAAGATATTAGTGTGATATAATTATCTTAAGAGGGACATAAGTTGAGTCATATACTTTGTAATATTTTATCAGGTTAACAGGAAAACGTCAATCTTGGGATTTAGTTGTCTCCCAAACTTGCCACCTTTATTTATAAGAATGATTCAATGGTTAAAGTTTTTTCATCCACTTTTTTCCACATCCAATAAAGTTTAAACAATACTTTTCATAAACACTGCAACAATACAGTCTGCACAATGAATGCATTTTCAATCCCATTTTTCATTTTGCCTTATCCCCACCTTCTGGCTGTATAAACACAGGAGAATTAAGCATAGCTCACCAGGAGACGATGCAGCAGCAGCTCACACACAGAAGCTTTTACTCCAAATGCCACCGGCAAAGCAGATCTGCATTGTGACCTAGTTCGAAGGCTTCATTTTGCACTGGTTACCTGCTCGGTTGAAACAGCTCTTACCCTGTTATGTGACAGAAAATAGAAGCAGACCCTTGTTTCAAAATTATGATAGGTTCATTTATAACTTACATAAGTGCCAATCATCGACAACAGGGAAAACATGTGATCTAAGAAGCAGCCAACATGATATAGAAGAGGTTCTCAGAGGTTTATGTATGCAGTGTTTTTTAGCTTTATACAGTTTTTTTTTAATGTAATTTTTACCTTTCAACTGTCCTGTCTCCCCACTGCCTCCAGGAGTTTTCATATATTCAGCACAGAAGTCTGTGAGTAGTCACGTCTGTCACCCACAACTCTGGGAAAAAGAGTGACAATTTGACTGAATTTGTTTACACTTTTAGACTTGGTTTGTTTGTTTTAAAATTGGAGGACACAAATTTAGCTCATGATAGTTGAAAACTATTCAAGCTCAAATAATCAAGGAAAAGATGCATCCATCTTTTGGGGTGATTGAGATGCTTTGGCCTGACTTTTGGTGAGCAACCACGTCGTCCATCTTTACATCCAGTCTATGGTCGTGATCATTAGCCATAAAAAGACTCACTGTTGCTACGAGTCGTGAAGTTTCCTTGGTTTATAAAACCTTCTGTAACATTCTCTAACACAAACGCATAATTCATAATATTTCGTACCCTCTCGTTTACCAGGCACATACTTATTGTGGAAAAACTTTAAAAATACAAATTAGTTACAAACATGCCTTATTAACCCAATTTCCAAAAATGTTTGGATGTGGCTTTTCAAACAAATACCAAGTTTTACGCTCCTAACCTTTCCTCTTGTACTGTGACAGCACAGTGCTTTGGTGGATCTGGTAATGAGGCCGAATATCATTTCATCTGCTTCCCTCTGCTCTGAGACGCTCATCCCTGCTGTCCCAATCACCCTTAATGTCCTCGTCTCTGTCCTCCTCCGCTGCGTGTCAGCGCTGCAGTGTGATCACAGCTCTTTCACCACTACAAAGTCAACTACAGCGAGGGAGGGACAGATCACTGCAGTCTTCCCTTATCACCCCTCTCAAGCAAACCAATTAATCTTGCTTAATTAAAACATGACAAGGCCCCAGTTATTATGGGGGGACTGTTGGCTTCTCGTCATCTTGCCAAACATGAGTTTAAAAACTTGGTGACAGATCTTCTACCCACCATCGCTAGGGGTAAGCCAATTAAGCAGGAGCCTGATGAAATTACACATTATAACTTTGGATCGATGCAGTTGAATCTGGGAGCGAGCTGCTCCGCCATTAAGCAAAAGAATGTCCATTTCTGCCGTATCTTATCAACAGTGATTCGTTTTGTCCTTTTAACCAGACTTCGATGGTAAATCCTGGAACAAGTGTGTAATAAAGTGCATTTTAGTCGCGGCCTCAGACTGTTTTGGAGGTTGTTTCGTCGAAGAATTAATGAGGAGTCGTTGAGCCCTGAGGGTTGCTGCTTTGCATAGCCTTCGACAGAGCTGCCGGCTCGTCGTCTGGTTCCTCGTGTAGCCGTCTTTGTGGCTTCCCACAAAACTAATTTTTTGGTCGCACCCTGTCAGGCCTAATTATATTTAATCCCCTTACTGTTTTTGTTTTGTTTTTAAGTGTGGCATCCTTTAATTGATTTAGATAAAGCCGCCTGTAGCCAAAACAGTGGTTTCCTCTTTTCGACGTCACTGTGTCAGTTTACATTATCGTTTTGTACCTGAGTGGAGTTTAAGTCAAGTTGTTTTTCAGACGCTGATATCCATGACGTGCTGCTGTCACCCACAACTCCTCAAAGAGTGAGGATTCTTTTCGCCTACACTTTTCGGTTTTAATAATAATCAACCACATGATAGTTCAAAACTATTCAAGCTCAGATAATCAAGAAAAAGATGGATAAATGTAGGTTGATTTGACTTTGTTTAAGTGTGTGTGTGCAAACCACAGACTGTATATAAAGGTGCAAACATTACATCCCAACCGACTTGAATTTATTGGGGCAGATACATATACTGAAAAAAGACATTTTCAAATACTTATGACAGAGAAATGTAATTGAGGCTTGATATTTGAGTGTTTTTGTTATGAAGTGTAGCATCCTTCGATTGATTTAAATAAAGCAGCCTGTAGCCAAAACAGTGGTTTCTCTCATTGACGTCACCGCGTCAGTTTAGATTATCTTTTTGTCCTGAGTGGTGTTAAAGTCAAGTAGCTTTTCCGACACTGATGTCTATGAAGTGCTGCTGTCTGGAAAACACAGACGGGCTCTGGCACATATCATGCAACCTGCACACTAAGTACCAACAGCCATGCAGTCCTCTTGGTCAGTCCTATTACCTCCCATCATTACAGAGCGTTAGACTCACAGTTCAGCTGCTGAACTGACCTCGGACATGGAATGATAAAGACTAAAAGCTGTGTTTTATTACAAGAAACTCTCCACGGGCTTGTGTGAAATTTTCTGAAGTTTCTTCTTGTGACGGGAACACGTTTGATCAGAAACTGAAGCCTTTAAACGAGCCGATCCTTCCTCTGACCTGACATGATCACAGAAAGCTTCTCCTCTTTCATTTCCACGTCATACATTCATGAATTTCATGCTTCGCTCTGAGTTGAGAACACTATCTTCAGCAGCAGATTTTCTGTATCTTTTTTTTATTGGTTTGTTTTTGAATCGCTCTCTTTATCAGCAAAGGCAGCGGCACAATTTAATTACACACACTGTTTACTGCTCAGGAATGTAATGGGTGCGCTCACAAGCAGGAGTGTATCCTCACACCGAGCTCAATTAACTAAACAAAGAGAAGATTCAGAAGAATCTGTGTCACAGAGGGAATGTAGTTGAAACATATTTTGTGTAGAGTTCAGTCTGGAGACCTGAGAAACACATTAAATCAAACCTTTCATGATGCAAACTGTTATAGTTTTTCCTAATTTGTTAATTTAAGACATTTTTATTCTTTGTTGAGTTTACAGATGATGATGATGATGAAAGAAGTCTAACTTCATGTGGAGTGTATTGGTTTGTTCAGACAGATGTGTAAACCAGCAGCAGTTAGGGGATTGCTTGGCGTCTCAGTCAATAATATTTTCACCTTGACATCATGGGTTATTTAGAGTTGATGGAAAAAGACAGTTTTATCCATTTTTTTAATTAAATCACACCAAAATGTGGAAAATTTTAAGGATCTGACTATTTTCTGAATCCTCTGTATTGTTTATGAGGGTTGAATGTAGTGAGTGCAGTATGGTGTAAACTACTCTTATCCTAAGAATGTTCGCTGTTATCACAAGATATGAGATATATATATATATATCTTCTTCCAACCATACTTCAGTTCGTAGTACATCATCCAAAAGTCCAGTGCCGATGAAAGATTTATTGTTTCAAAAGGAGCATCGATCTTATTCTCCTGTCTTGTTTCTTCATGTGTGCAGGGCAGCAGAAAGTGAAATTTGACAACCAGTTCAAGGTGATGTGTGCGGTCCTGCATCCCAGCAGCCCAGACGTGTTCCTGTGCGGCGGTCACAGTTCAGTGGTCAAGGCCTGGGACTCTCGCAGCAGCAAGGTCAAACTTATTAAACCTGCTCTCAGTTTATCATTTTTATTGACTCTGGTTTGACCTTTTATAAATCTGAGCTGTATATTCAACACAAGCTCCTGGTTCACGACTCCCTCCTGCACACACTCCCAGTTACACACCGGTACGAACAAGGTGGTCCACATGCAATGACCTGTGCTATATTTCACTTTGTGGATCAAACTGCCGCATACAGAGGAGGAACACTGCAGGTTATCGCACTAATTATTGAAAGCAAATTTCTAATTTCCGTCTGGACTTAAATTGTTCCTATAAAGCTGCAACGTAATATTTCTATTAAGTCTAATGGACTGTTTCATATGGTAATCCTATTCACTTCCTCAGAATCTGAACACTTGCATGTAATTTTTACTCTCTGGCAAACTGTACCGTCTCCCAGCAGGGTTTTAGATTTAATACAGCAGGGAATGCCTCTGCCTGTGTGTGTCAGTGTGAATTGCAGAGTGTGCACAGACCAGTGCTCAGCAAATAGGTTGTTAATGTTGGAGCGTCTGGGCAACCTGTCAGTCTTAGCTCTGGCGTGCGTGCGTGCGTGCGTGCGTGCGTGCGTGCGTGCGTGCGTGCGTGCGTGCGTGTGTGTGTGGACAAGGATGAAATTACCCCCACTAAATAAACTAGAATGGTGCTCAGTAAAGCACATATCTCCTCCAAAGGCCTTAAATTCAATCAAGCAGCACCAAATACACACTTTTTTGTTTCTCCATCAAGTTTCATGATTTATTCCACGGGGTCTTAAAAAGTTTAAATCCAATCATCTGAATTTTAGGCATTAAATCTTATATATTTTTTATATATATGTACTAGTAGGTCTTAATTATGTTCATTCATTTAACACTACCTCCGTTGTGCTATAAAAATATTTTTTTCTGTTCAAGATACAACGTTAAACAGTCTGTCTAGAAAGACAGGGTACAACTGGAGGCATGATATTACTCTTCCATGTTAATGTTGAAAGTCTTTGTAAAGAGCAAAGATTTAGAAGTTCAGGTTACACAGCAGAACAAGAGCCGCTGCAGACAGTTTGGGCTGAAGAGTCACACGGTCTAATCTACCATGCAGCTTCTTGTTGCTCGCTCTGTAGCTCTGAAACGAGACCTAATCCGATCAAACACCCTGAGTTAATCTGATCTGATAAGACGGGGCGAGCAATGACGGCTGTAAATAAACCATTCTCTACATCACCACTGACTCCCACTCGACGTCCTCTCTCATTTACTACGGTTGAACACAACAGGTTTTAAGATTCGAGTCGTTTGGTGAAGTCCATGTAGGTCAACACTACATTGTTTTTTCCTGCTGCTATTTTGGTTTTAAAGTCTTTTAAAGCTTTTGTTGTTCATTTGAAACATTTTTATCTGTAATCAGCAAAAGGCTTTAATGATATTTGTAACTTACTACCTGTACAGTAGCAACTCACCTCATCTAGTTAACCATTAGTTCTAGCTGTATATCAGACACTTTTTGACGCACTGTGATTAACTGTACTGCTGACTGATATTTTTAAAGTAACATCAGGTCAAGTGATTGTGAGTCTTTAAAAGCAAGAAGTACCAATAGTTGGTTCTAGTTTGGTCCAAATGTTTCTCTTCTTTCTGTTAACTGCTTTTCTGAGCTGATACTCATGAACATTGTGCATTAAAACAAAGAAAATCCTGTGTTATAAAAACATCATGGATGACATCAGCGCATATTCTGATTAAATTGGACTGAGAGTGGTACAGTAGGTTTTTAACACTTCCTCCTGCAGAGAATGCGAATTTCTCGTGTGTGCGCGTGTGTCTCCAGATGGTTAAAACGTACAAAGCAGGGATCCAGCAGACATTGGACATCCTGTTTCTCAGAGGCGGTTTGGACTTCATAACAACGTCTGACTGTGTGAGCAGAGACTCTGCGGACCGAACCCTCATCGCCTGGGACTACCAGACAGCCGCCAAGCTCTCCAATCAGATCTACCATGTAAGAAAATGAGAAAATAAAACATTCAGTGCTGATTGGCACAATATGTTAAAATGATCTGCTTAAAGACTTAAGAAGCTGTTTGAATTTTAACAAGCGAATCACATTGTCCTTCTAAGGTAGATACCTGAAAATGTGTGAACCAAGTTGGTAATGAGGCGTGAGGAGCTGGCAGACTTTGACAGTTACAGCAGTGTTGAAGGACGTGACTGCCTCCTGTTTTAAATATATGTTTTTAATAACCTCCCTTGCTTTTTTTGTATTGAATAATTTCTCATTTCTAAATCAGTGTTACTGCAGCTGAACTAAGATTTTATTGAAGTCTGAGTAGACCTGCAAATTCTTCAAACTAGTCTGGATCATAGACTCTACTTCCTCCTGTTGTACAACAATTATTAATATTTGTGCTGCTGCCATCTTGTTTATATAGTAACAACAATGACAAGAACAACAACAATGATAATAACATTAATGATAATGATTCTACATTTTATGTGTATAGCACTTTTTCCTCGGAAGGCACTTAGCATAGGTTAAAAAACAGAGAAAGCACAGAAAAGCAAATTAGCAGAAACATAACATATAAATCCTGAATCACACATTAAAAGCTGTTTTCTGAAGAGGTGGATTTTAAGTTATGTTGCACTTTCGATGTTATTTGGAGCCAGAGTCTGCGCAGTAGCGAGGTCCCACCAATCAAGATGTCTCTCCCTGGTTTCATAGCATCAAATTAAAAACAAACTTATCAGAAAAATTTATTCTCATCAGTGTGATATCAACTACATAAACTGACTTAACCTTCTTCCTTACGTGGGGGATGTGGTGTATATGACCAGCCACCAGGGGGCAAACAAGATGCTTTGGCTTCACTTTTGAGGAGCTTTGATGTCGTCCATTTATTTTCAGAAGTAACAGAAACTTAATGCAACACAATATAATACAATCGGATACAACAGTCTCCTCACTGAATTACATGATAGTGTTTCTTCCACTGCTCCTCAAAACCTAAGGCTTCCGCAGATAAATAGGCTAGTTAGCATGTGACTGACTCGATGGTTAGTATTAGCGAGAAAAGGTCAAACAATGAATAAAATCACCCATTGGATTTTTCCCTTCCTCTCATTTGGCCACCAGGAGCGGTACACGTGCCCCAGCCTGGCTCTCCATCCGCTGGAGGACTCCTTTGTGGCCCAGACCAATGGGAACTACATGGCGGCGTTCTCCTCCCAGCAGCCGTACAGAATGAACAAGAGGCGACGATACGAAGGACACAAGGTCAGTAACGACTGTTGCCTCTGGGATGAGGATTCACGCAGGGGCCCGATCAATAAAACACCATCGGATGTAAACACACAACTTGGGCACAAAACTGTAGAGGCAGAACAAATAGAATCACTCATAATAATCTGAACAGCTCATGTAGATCCACAGTCTGCAGTGTTTCCTCTTTAGTCCCCCCCACCCCAATAGAAACACAATAATTACATTGAAGGGCAAACAGAGAATTTATCTGTAGATTATAAACATCACTGAAAATATGTGGAGTCTGGATTGATGATCATGGATAATTTCCAGAAATGAAAAGGAAACAAAAAATAATATCTTTCACCCTTATTTTTCTATTATTTGTGATTCTAGCTACAAAAAAAACAGAAAACATGAAAAGTTTTATTTTATGAACCACTTTCATGTTTTTAGTTTAGTTCAGTTTAGTTTACACAACATAAATACAAAAAAACATAAAGTAAATGTTAAAATACTTGTGTGGGGTTTGGTAAAAAACAGTAATAGCTTCTATGAAACCACACGCAATTATAACAAGTATATAGAAAATGTACAAAATCTTCAATACATATATTAAAGATACTTGTGCATATATACTACATGGAATCAAATACCTCTAGCAGTATACATGTGTTTGTATCACAGAGTGTATATAAAGACGGACGACACGTCTCCATTTCCTCCCACTATCCACAAATGAAGCCAAAGTATCCCGGATGCGAAGCGGCCATCTTGTGCTGATTCCTATCTTTTCATGGAGACAAATATTTTAAGTTTAAGGAATATTCAGATTTTTTCCTTTCTCTTTCATGTGATCAAAGGATCATGAAAGAGTCTTTGTTCCATGTAACAACTTCTCTCCTCCACACTGCAGAGATCGTTTCTTTCTGTAAATACAGTGGAACAGATGAAGAACGATATCTCCAGCCTCAGCTGTTTGAGTTCAACAAATAAAGTTGATATCTTCAAAAAATTAGTCGTCTCATGATCAGATTTCCTCTTCAGCCTGTTTTTACTTCGCTGCTGCTTCACTGAAGAGGAAACGACACCATCCAGCTCCTCAGCTCCATTAAGCTGCTGCGTAGATCCACTTTGGATTCACTCACTAAGCACATGTGCTTTTTGCCAGGAACACCGTGCTCCCGGTACATTCACACCTAGAATCTGAACTGCACAGTCCTGACACAACCCACTGAATTAGGGGTTTAAGAACCTTGCTCAAGGGCACGCCAGAGGTGATAATTAGGGATGTGGAAGTGAATCTCTTTTTATTCTCGAGTTTCAAGCATTGAACTGACAATCATCTGCTCACATTTGAGCCGTAATCCACTGGATCAAGATTCACCTCATTTACTGCGATTTTATTTCACTGCTGAAGGTTGATAAATTATAACTAATATTAAATAGTGTATATTTTTGTTTCCCAGGTGGAGGGGTATGCGGTGCAGTGTGGGTTTTCTCAGGATGGAACTATCCTCGCCTCGGGGAGCGCCACCGGCTGCGCTCACTTCTACGACTACCACAACGCTCGGGCGCTGCACACCCTGCGCGCCCACAGCCAGCCCTGTCTGTGCGTGTCGCAGCATCCCGTCCTGCCAGCGACTGCCGCCACCTGCGACTGGGCCGGGGAGATCAAGGTCTGGCACTGACGACGGCGAACGAACACGAGAATATGAAGCGCGGGAAAAAAAATTTAAGACGGAGCAGGTTTGCCAAGATGAAGATTGTATTAAACTCATGTGCACATCCATCCCTGAGACTTGATCCCCCTTAATCCCCTGGTATAAGATGATAAGAACTTTATCCACTGCCTTTGGAAAACTGTTTTTTAACACTGTGTATTTTTAAAACCTCCCACACTCTCATTCCCATTGATATGAACTGATCCTATTGTGTTTACATGTTTTTTTTTATATTTGGTCCAACTTGTATTGTTTTAAAATCAGGAAGAGTCGCACTGGGAGAGATCAAATGAAGTTTCTTTACAGTTCAAAGAGTGAAGTACTGCTTTGAGTTTTATCTAAAGTGGTGGGCGGTGGAAAAGCGGTCTCGCCACACACACACACACACACACACACACACACAAACCCAAACCCAAACCCAAACCCAGTGCTTTTATTCTCAGCTTTCCACTCCAAACACAGCCAGGGGGCATCATCATCGTTGTTATGTTATTCTAGTTTTTGTCAAAACAGAAAGAAAAACATGTCTTTGGGCATTTGTGTTTGGGCAAAAGTGTTTTTCATTGTGCATTCTGCGTACAAATCCCTTTTCCTCTGTTTGTTCTCCCCAGCTCTGGTAAAAAAATTTCCTGTCGCTCTGACAGCTCAGAGAATCACTGAGAACGACCACAGATCTTCAAACTTTACTAATAAAAATAAGCTGATGTCTGTCAAAGCTCCGCCAGGTGCTTCCACAATCCTGCCAGTGGACAACAGAGCGGTGCTGTGCAGACAGAAGCTCATGATCTTTATTCACTATCAAGTGGAACAGGCCTTAAAACGCACACAGCTGTTTAGCGGAAGGCAACTTCTAATGGCTCGATACTTTTTTCCCCTTCCCAGCCCCTGCAGTTTTAAATAGTCAATAAGAGTTAAATTAACACTGTAAAGGACGACTTGGCAAATTTCACATCAGTGAAAACAGCTGCTTTTATGTAGATTTATTTGGTTTGCAAATGTAGAAGAAGATCCTTGTTAAATGTTTTCATCAGACATATCAGGAGAGAATTAAGAAAAGGCCTTGGAACCTCCGCCAAGGCCGAATAGTTCCTTGTAAAATCTTGTAATGTTAAAGGAAGCAAATGAATCTGCCACTGTGTCCGGATTCACACCAAAATTGTATGGATTCTGTGTCTCGGCCCGTTTCTCGTTCTACCACCAGATTCGTGGAAATCTGTTCAGTTGTGTTTTTGTTACCATGCTGACAAACAAACAAACAAACAAACGGACAGGGGTGAAAACATAACCTTTTGAAGTGGAGATAATAAACTTAAACGCCATCAGCAGCAGAAAGAGAGGAACTTTGGAGAACCTCTTCAGGTAAGAAATGGAGGATGGACTTTTTCGGCAGTGAGTATCCAGATATTACATTTTTGGGATTAACCATGGGTCATTCCATTAATTGATAAGAGGATAAGTGGCAGTTAAAGACAAAAACACTTATGTTTAAGAGAGTGAGGAAGAAGTTTTAGGGAAAATCACTTGAGTCGACTGATGCCTTTGGCAGTTTAGGAAAAATCTTCTCTGTCACTGTGTTAAATATTAGTATCTCTATATTGTCCCTTTAAACTCAGAAGAACTAAGTTCTAAAAGGAACAGACTGAGTTCCTTTGGAAAAAGAGAAAAACAAACAACACAAGAAACAAACAGACGGAGCATCAGCTTCAAATCGTCATCACGGCTCAGTGGGGAAGGCCAGGAGGAGAAAATCGAAATGTTGTACTGAGATAAGACAATAAAAAACTTTCAAGAATAATAAGAAGGGTTCGATTATGTCTTAAATATATTTGCCATATTCTGAAAGTAAAAAAATTATTTTAAAGGTTGAAATCAATTTTGTTTAATGTTTTGAATGATGGAAAAATTGACATCCTTTGATTGGACGGTGCTACAACAGAGAGCAGACAATAGGTTAGGAGCAAATCAGTCCGCCTCCAGGAGTCCTACATTTTTCAGACCATCAGTGTCGGAGTTTCAGATCAGATAGATGTGGGACAACAAATCACGTGATTCACAAGCTCGTAAATGTGTCGGACAATCTCTGAAAACTCAAGGTCCGAAATAACAGACTGCAATAGGAGAGCAGTTGAACGTCCACACAAATTCAAAATAAAGATTCGCCCTTTCAAAACTCCCTAATGTACGTGGACCAGTTTTCTGATCAAGAGTTTACAAGGTTTCAAACCTGGAAAACAAACGGATGCACTGGGAGAACAGTGACAAATGTGAATCTCTGAAAATGTGTAAAAAGAAGAAAACTCAATCAAGAGTTTAGATTATTTTTCAGCCTATTAAACATCATGCACAGCTTCAAAACTTAGTTTCAATCATGCAAAACCCTTTTTATTCGATCTCAAACTTTCAAAGCTTTTTCTTTGTTACTTTAGGAATATAATAAATAAATGAATAAAACCAAAGTGACATCAGTCCATATGTATATATTTTGCAAACATTTTGTAACAATTGGAATTTCAAGAGTTGATGTGGGCGGAACTTTCAATAAATAGAATTTATTTTAAAAGTCTTGGATCATTTAGGTTTAAGGTCCTAAAGATAAGTCGGTAAAATACACAAGTAAAATAATATCTGGAGGTGTGCACTGTATTTCCCAACACCCGTCTTTATTAAGTAAATAAACATACAGCAAAAATATATAACCATGCATCAGACAGACACATGTTGACATTTGGACAGCTGGCCTGTTGTCATGGAACAGTGCTGGAGGTAGGACGGGACAGAAAAACACTTCAGCCTCTTCATTCAGGGTCAAAACATTCGATAAATAGAACATCAACTGAAAACTGCATAAAAAATAGTCATAGTGTAATAACTGTATGCAGAATCTACATCTCTTTTTATACATTATGTCCACGACAAAAATACCATATATCCTCTCACCTCACCCCCCCTTTGCTGTACAGTGGTTCAATTCAACTTCAAAACCTTTACAGCAAACCAAGTATTATCTGAGACTGTTAGTGGCCTGTGTGGTGCGGTTTCACCTTCATATACGTCACAAGGTCAATGAGAAGAGTTGCAGTATTGAAATCTGAATAAACGACCTCGAGCCAGTTTCCAGATCTGCAGGAACGGGAGAGGAAGGAGCGCGGCGGCGGCGTTCAGAGAGAAAACACTCGAGGGCAAAGCCGAGTTCCTTCCTGTCACCGTTCCTCTCAGATCTGTAGAGCTGCACATCCGTCACAATGAAAGAGGCAGCACAGACGTAATGTATTTAATATTGTACTTTTGTCTCCATCTGTACTAGTGACGTTAGGTAGTGGGGTTGCAGGGCAACCTGTCTTTACATTAAGTTCAGGCGACAAAGACAAGTAAGTCTTTGCCACTTTCCATGTAGATATACACACGCTTTGTCTATTGTCACAGTGTTTTCTCTAAAGTAGCCTAACTGAGCATGCTGGTGTAACAACAACACACTGACTGTACATTTTTGTCTTAAATAATATTTGTTTCGGTTTTTTTTAACTACCTGTTCAGTTTCCTCTGCTCCTTTTGTGAGTCTGCAGAAATTCAGCCAAATGATTTGTATACAAGAATTTATCCTCGTCATTTTCAAACCAAAACAGATTCCAGTGGAGATCTCTCTGCTGACAAATACCCTCAGTCTACGAACAAGACTTAATCCTCCTCTGACAAACTGGACGTGTGTGTGTGTGTGACAGGAAGAACGTACGCTGTATGTAGTAACAGTAGTAACAGTAGCAGTAATTGTACACGTACATTAACAGAACAGCAGATATAGACCATATGTGCACAGTTGTTAGATGCTGTAAAGGAGACCAGTCAGTCCACTGAACAGGATTAAGGCAATTTCACAAGTGTCCTGGTTGTATGTTAGTAACTACTGTGCAATTTCAGTATCACATTTCATCTTGCTCTGATATAAAAATAAGAAAAAAAATTACAGCTGAGTTATGATTCAAAACGTGGCAGCTCATATCTGGATCTATTACTCTTTAATTTATGTGTAATCATTTCTACTGAATGTACATTGTTTTGTTTGTGCAATTCTGGCAACACTATAATTAACATATACTTTTAAAAATACATATTCAGAACTTTTAACCTGTGAAATCTAACACTAGTATAACTTGTGTCTTATTATGTGTCATCTTCTGTCATTAGTGATATCTTTTAAGCAGCCAATTTAAAAAATATTCATAAAACATACCCTTCGTTTATAGATAATGTCCCTAAGAGAAACTATTCAGCTTCAAAATGTATTTTTTCATCTCACTTATGTGCATTGTTCAGCATCTTTAAGAGAAATTAGGATAAAACTCTTTAACGGCTTATTTGCGGGGTACATTTGGATAAACTCTCCCAAACATGAGTCATTTAAGTTCGCCCATTACACGCACTTTAGTCTATTCTCTGTTCTGTGTATATTAGAGCAAGACTTAATGGTCTTTTGCTGATTTTACTAACAGTACTTAACACCAAAATAAGAGTAAATTGTCGACGGACCTGTGTTGAATGTGTCAGTGAACTTTATCCGAGTGGCTCTAATCATCGTCCTCAGATAAAAACATAGTGAATAGCTGGTCTCAGGTAGCAACACTGTGTGACACACAATAGAAAAATTGTTGCAGGCTGTATGAAACGTGCCTTGGCTAAGAGATACATAAAACAGCAACATCTCAATATCCCGTCACATCAAGTATGTTTGCTGCAGGGAGACGTACAGTACAGTACAGTAAGTTATGAATCATCGTCATGCATAAAATGGAAAGCTCTCTCCCTGGGTTCAGTTCAGCAGTGTACCGTACAGCTGGGCCTTGGTCAAACTGTCCTTCCTCGTCAGTCCCGTGCTGCCAAATTTTTGGTATCTGAGAGAGGTCTTCTTTGGGAGCGCGGGGCCGACGCTGAGGGCGGAGCTGGAGCTCGGGCGGGGCCGGACGCTGGGTCGGGGGCTCGGGTAGTGTTGAAGACTCGAGGCCTCGAGGGAGCTGTGATGTAAGGACTCGGCTGAGTCCGCGCTCAGATTCACGTAGTCCTTCTTGGCGCTGCTGGCCCCCATGCTGCTCTCCTTGTCTTTCGAGCTCCCTGAGAGGAACAGGCTGCACTCTGAGTCCTGACTGTCGTCCTTGGCTCTGTACAGCATAGACGTTTTCTCCGGCTTATGGTGCTCCATCGGTTTGGGACTGCGGCTGGGCGAAGGGGGGCCCACAGCAAAACACTGGTCCAGCATGCGGCTATGGAAGACGTCATCTCCATCTTGGAAGCTGCTGTAGAGAGATCCCTTGACCTTACTGGAGGGGCCCATGGCAAAGTGGCGTTCAGAGAAGCTGTACGGAGAGACCCGCCCCGTGAGGTTACGATAGGAAGATGAGAAGCTGTTGATGTCTTCCACACTGAGCTGTCTCCAACGGCTGCTCAGGTCGTCCTCCGGGACTTGGATGTCACCCCGACTGTCCATAGCTCGGTCACGAACTGGGCCCAGTCCGGCTGTAGAGCCCATACTCTGGGAAGAGGCCAGTCGAAGGGAGCTGGACTGGTATGGTTCACTGAAGCAAGAAGCCGTCCTTGTGTACCCTGGTGACGTGCCCTTTGGTGGGCTCCTGGGGGCCGCCATGTGCTGGATGCTGTGGGACTTTGGGAAACTTGAGCTGTCTTTATCATAGGAAGACATGCTTTTGCGCTCATAGTCGCCACTGCCACCATCTCGCCAGTCCATGTAGAGCCCCTGGTGAGAGGAGGATAAAGTGCTGCTGGCAGTGCGCCCGCACCCAACGCTAACTCCACCCTTCTCGTCCGATGCCAGGCTGAAGCTGGAGTAAGAACTGGAAGCAGGGAGGCTACCAGTCCCAAACTCGTTCTGGTGGTGGAAGGTGGCTGGAGGTTCATGGTGGGAGAAACCTTCAGAGTTGTACGCCTCTTCCTCCGGGTTGCTGTCAGTGGAGTTCTGGGCGTGGAGTTGAAGCAGCGCGGTGCCATGTAGGTCGACGCTCTGCCTGCGCTCCGTCTCCTGCCATCGTTCAGGGCAGTAGAGGGCCGTGTCGCTGCAGTACAAGTCCGAGGATTTATAGGAAATGCGACGGTTCAGGTGGTCAGTGCTTCCCGATCCCGTAAGAAAGACTCCATCGGGCGGCAGCGGACTTGGCGAGCGCGTCACAGGGCAACTGCTTCCTGGCTCTGGCTTCTCCAGGACCTTGGCAATTACAGCCGTGGGCACGGCGTCGTTGTAATTGGAGTGGCACATTGCCATGGTGGCGCCGCTGCCCCGATTATGTTTCTCCATGTGGGAACTGATGCGTTCCTGAAAATCAACTGGCAGCTGGAAGACAGAAGACAGAAGGAGCTTGATGAAGAAGGGAAATTAAAGAATGTCTACACAGATTTAGACAATTTTGTTGTGGATCTGGATTAGGGAGGGATCCAGGATTTTTTACTTTCTTTAACATTGCGAGATTCGACATTTTCATTATATTCATGTATCTTGATGAAAGAAATCAGGCATGTTTAGGCGACTTATATTAATGAGTGTGTGCAATAAAAATGTTAATGTGGTTTCATGAGGTGAATGTTGGGTCTTGGTCGAGGTTTATGCTCAGAGCCCCATTCTAGTTATTTATACAATCATCTCTTACTCAAACTTATTCCATGACCTGTTCCTCAAGGATTTCAATCTATAGTCCTGGTTTAGAAAATAATTACATTTTTTCCTTCGCCCACAGAGTCCAGACAGGTCATGTATCTCAAGGGAAATGCACAACTCAGCCCCTGTAACAAACTTTTCCGCAAATTGCCCGTTCATTTATTTATTTGCTTTATTCCTATTAACAGTTTTTTTCCATTGTTTACTTCACTGAGATTTGTCATTCCATAAAACAGAACAAAAGGAGGTTGATTAATAATACAATAAAATGCTCACATCTCTACTTGACTTAAACATTTCATCTTTTCAAATGTTCCCTGTCTTGTTTCTCTTTCATGGTCTCTCTCTCTCTCTCTTTCTCACACATAATCTGGTTTGATTGGCTCATGTTTGAGAAAACTGTTCCCGTCAATTACAGACCGCTTCTTTTCTGCCTATTAAAGCTGGTCGGGGTCAGTAGGAGCTTTTCTCTCCTCCCCTTCTTTATCTTTCATCTCTCTCTTCTTGCCTTCTCAACCAAAGAGCCCTCATTTCCTCTCTCTTCCTGTCTTTTTCCCAGCGCCTCCGTCTTCTTTTACCATCAAACACGTATCAGTTCCACAGGGAACGGCTTAGATTTAAATTAAACCAGTGCTCTGGGTCTCCAGCTGGGAATAGGAAAAAAAATACATAAAATACTGACTTGGCTTTGTTAAGAAATAGAAGCTCCCTTCAACATAAAATAACCTGTATCTTTTAAGTCCGGGCTATTTTTAGCAGCCGCTGCCTCCTCCAGGGAATAGAGATGGAAAGTAGGTGAGGCTGTGGGGGGAGACAAGTCAAGTCAGCTAGCTCAGCATTAGCAGCTATATGAGGCAAATCTTAATTAACAGTCACATAGTTCTGCAGTGTTAATCCATGTGTCCACAGGTCTTATTGAAGGAAGTGGGTTAATGGTGTCTAATGGAACTGGCGTTTGCTATTTTAGGCGTTCCAGCAGTTCAATGTAAAAGGTTTAAAAATACTCCACATTAGAAGCAATTTTATCTTCATTTTAAACACAGTGAAACTATGTAACTTCAGAAAAACAGGGATCCTCTTACAAAGGAGTTCATTTCACACTCTCATTTCTAAGCTTATCTCCATTATAGCTGTGTTCATGTCCAGAAAACTGCGTGTCGGGACATTTTCCAGAGATTGTCTGAGTCGGACACGTTCACAACAGGAAAATCTGGAAACATTCAGGGGAGGGGCGGGGCCTGGGCAGAGCAGCAGGAGGCAAGACATGACGTGTACATTCTGCTACGGAAACCTCGTCGACATCCCACTTCTACGAGTATGGTTCCTCTTTTTCACTCTAAAGTGATGGAACTTTTTCTCGTCCGTCGTGTGTCAGAAGCGTCAAAAACACAGACCCTCACTCACTGGGAATTTTCTGGAAAATTTCCTGCTGTTTTCTCACATGGTCTCACTTGGACTCAGACATTTTGTGGACATTTTACTTGGGGGCTGTCAGGAAAGGCTACAGAGAATATCCACATTCTCACATACAGCCCCTCCACAAATCTTCAGGAACATATCCAAACTTCAGTAATATGTATTTCATGATGACATGGTAGATTTAGCACAGTGGCAGTTATCATTCCACAACATGCATAAACAAACGACATAATATAATTTCTTCAGAATGGTTTCATCAGTTGAAAGACCATTGTTGCTTCTAGTTTCTGTATGAGGCCAAGCTGTAAGTGCAAGATAAATCTAAAGCTAAAATTCCACGAGTTGATAGAAACTCTATCTGGTGTGTTGAACTAGTTAGCTCTAGTTCAGTTTACTTCAGTTTCTTGCCTCATGTTCATCATCGTGTTTGTTTCAATAGAATCTGAATTATTAGAAAAGCATAAAACATGATGTCTTCATACGTCCAACGAGTTGAGCTGATTCATCTCATCCCTGTTGATAACTACTGGATATTTAACGATGCAGATTGATAAATGTGTCTGTATTCAATACTTCAATTATCAGCCCTGTTTCATAACATAACTTTTCTTCTTTTGTGCATCAGGTGTCACTTCAGTTCAGCCTCCATTCATCCTCTCTCATTATATGCGCAGCCAGGATGCAGACAGATGGCACTTCAGACAGCAGACCTTCATCAGTCTGACTGAGGAGGCATGAGCACTGTGTCTTATTGTGAAAACCACTCGGCCAGGCTTTAAATGGTACAGCGACACGACGCAGGGAACATCTCTCCATTACAGGGATAATACATTATTATAAGCAGCATAAGGTCGGTGATGGATGATGTGGTTTTATCGATTCTGGTCTTCAGCCAGGGTTTTAGAAATAATAAGGTCTTGAGTACAACTTCCGCAGGGAACCCCCCCACCCTATTAAACTTTATACTATTTGGATAGGTTTCATAAAACAGGGATTTTGAATTATATTTCCAAACGTAACAATTTTAAAAGCCAAACAGTCAGAAATAAAATTCTCTAGAGATGCGGAACCTTGGATATTGAAACCTGGTCATTGAATCTATTGTATCAATAGATTTTTTAATCTGTTTAAAATCAGACAAATGTTCTGTTATACACTATATCCCATTTATTTATTATTTAACACTGATGCATTGAGGAGTTTGATATATTTTCCTAAATTAAAAAATTGTCAAAAACATGTTTGTATTCCCCAAGGAAAGGTTTCTTATATACACCAATTTGATATGCGAGTAGATTGAGTCTAATCATACTGGAATGAGTCCGTTTAACATGAAAAAAAAACGTTTTAATGGAGAATTTTGGTTTTAAATCCCAATTCAAGGTGTTTTTGCTGCAGCACAGATCTGAGCTGACACATTAATGCAGCAGCAGTGCAGGGGAGCTCACCTCAGACATCTTGTGTGCTCTGTAGTGAGACTTGGAGCACTGCAGCAGCTGGGCGGCCAGGTTGCAGTCTTTCCTGTACAGGTCCTGCAAAAAAAAGATAAATCACTCAAATCGCGCTTTGCAAACTTGTTTACTTTGGCAGCCTGATTGTCGAAGTAAGCTTTTGACCGAGGGGATTATGTCGGAGCAGCCCCTGGGGAAAATCTGTAACACTTTATAGCACAGCCCTTCTAATTGTGGTTTAATTATAGCGTAATAATCCGGGACTTGTGGGGGAAACTATTTCGGGGCCGAGCACTGTAATGCTACAACTGAGCAGTAGCAACAATAGGTCTAAAAATAAATCACCTCAATTTACTATTTATGAGGTTCTTATAAATGAATTATGGGTCATGGAGAGACAAAAAAGGAACCTGGCATGACTGGGGTAACAATTATTTGAGATTTATAAATGTATGAGGAGTTGAAAACATTGTTAACCAACCAGAGAATGAAAATCATTGATTTAGTGGCCCGTCAAATCGACGGAACACATTCATCCATTGAAGCAGGTCGAGAGTAATTAGTCAACGTGTATTTTTCACTTGACATCAAGCGTTTGCATCTTAATAACCAAACTTTCTCATTCGTAATATATCTTCTGTCTACACAGTCTGTGCTAATTTTAACAGAGTCGTCTGAAACAGTGCGCTCACTTATCTCCACCCTCCAGTCCACGAAGCTGCTGCAGCGTCATTTATCTCTTTCTCTCCGAGCACGTTCCCATAACGGGTGATTTTTAGATCTTTAGTTAAATTTCTTCCGGCCGAACAGATACTTGGTTTAGTAGTTTTCCGTGGTCCTGTGCATGCACGTGTTTGTGTGGGTGGTTAGTCGGTTTAGCTGGTTTCTTTTCCTTCCTCTCCCCCTTGTTCAATCCGTGCACATATAAAGGTCAGTGCGAGCCACCTCCCGACAATACCTCCGATCACATCAAAGCCTTCTCTTTGACAGTTTCAACTCCCCCACCAGTGCTTTTTGAATCACTTTATTTCTTTTCGGTCTGTAGCCAGGGGACATTCGTGCTCCCTGTAGTTTCTGTGGATGGTTCAAAAAGACTTGTGAGACCTCAGCGATGTCTGAGTTAACGTCAGCTGCGTTGGTGCGTTTCTCCACGGAGACACATCAGCTTTGATGCGAGCTGGTTATTTTGACGTCTGTATGTAACTATATGTAGTTTTCTGTTATGCAGTCTATTAGGTAGTAATAAGCATGGATGGATATCGAGACAATGGGCACCTGAGCACACACGTCAAGGCCCCCACACTCCTCCTCCTCCTCATCATCACCCTGACTGAAGCCATTTTCAGACATGAGCTCCACAGATTGTCTTTCACATATGAAGAACGCAGCAGGGGATTTTACGGGTCAGATGCTTTCACAACAACAGGAACACAACGTTCAAGTGAGGGATGGTGTCTCTTGGTAGACTGAGCAGGAGGCAAGACACAACGTGATCACATGGTTTTGTTAATAGCACATGGACACCATCATTAGCCCCTTATCACCAAAAGCTCTCGAATCTTGTGGTGTTTTCAAGTTGACATATTCTTCTATGTATGTGGCATATTCTTCTTGTTTTTCCAGTTTGTTTTGGGCTCAGTTGGACATTTTGCTGGGGGGCTGGCAGGAAATGTTTTCGGAAAATATCTGCAGCAACAGACTCGGATGGTTGTGTTCTTACGTACAACCCCTCCGGTAAATTTCAGGAAGATGTTTGCATGTCTGCACTCAGCTTAGAAGAGACATAAAATGATTTCCTGTAAATAAAATCTTTTTCCTTTATGTCATTTTGCATTTTTTGTCATTTTGTGTCTCCTTTTGGTCATTTTGAATGTCTTTGATGTATTTGATTGACTTTCGTAACACAAATGCCCTACATTAAATGTGATATGATGTATTGACTTCTCATGGATCTCAGGCATGACACATGGGAAAGGTTACTGGATTTCTTCATGTTATAAGCTTGCTTGTCAAAGCTTGCTCTCTGGAGAACGCGCCTGTTTCGCTGCTGCTCGCTCTGATGGGACAAATTCTCCACCCACTCAGAATGAACCTTGACTCCAATCAGCCTGGACGGATCTGGAGGGATTGTCAAAATACTCAATAGCTCAGATGGGCTAAAAACCACCGTAGCCTTAGAGACAAGAATCTAACCTAACCCGGAGCCCTCAGTAGAAATATCAGTAAAATCACTCTAAAGAAATTGAGGCAGCAGATTGCCACATGGCCCCTGAGCTGAGATCCACACGGCCCCGGCTCGAAATTGTGGCAGCCCTGAGGATGCCCATTGATTTCAGGATAATCACGATAAAACACCCAGTGGCTTAGAGCTAATTCCTCTATCTGCTGTGGCTCCGTGATGCACAAATATCCAGGATGTTGCAGAAACACGGTCGATATGAGACTTTTGGCAAGATTTGGTTCACACAGGCTGCTGCCAATGTGGCAGGAGAACGTGTTTCTATCAGGACAAACAGCTTTTTGAAGAGCTGTCACTTCAGACTTGCGAGCCAAGTGTTTGTTTGTGCTGATGGAGCCGGGTTACTGACCAAGCAAGGAAAGCAACTTCCCACGGCCCCAGATTTCTGTGGCTCTTAAAGGTAGGTTTGGTTGTTTCTTATTTCCTGCAATAAACTCAGCCTCTAGCAGTTGCCAGTCAGTGCACGTTCATGTGTTTTTGGGGGTGTAGCTTTGAAGAAACGGCCGATGGGAGGAGATGGGATGTATCGGTTGCACATTTTCAAAGTGTGGGCAGCTCTTGCTACCTTTTCTAGGATTAACAATCCCAGCTCTAATGCCCCAGGCTGCTGCTTAAACCTACAATATGTAACTTCGGCCGCTAGAGGTCTCTATCAAAAGACCTTGTTCGATGATGGCGTGACGCAGCGTGGCATCATGGGAGTTGTTGTCTTCATGACCTTTACCGCTTGTGCTTTACTGGGAGAGCTTCAGCCACGCGCAGAAAATGGCAATGAATAATCATGATCCATTACCACTGACCAATACAAACGGGAAGGGAAACACAAGCTAACTGGTAAAAGGCGATAAATATGACACATCCTGTTCCCTTGAATAAAATTGATTTCTCTGAGTTTGAATATTATTAGAAAAAGTTTGGATAATGCAAATACTCGAGTCAAAAAGATTTATAACATAGGTATAGTTGTTTTTAGACACTTAAATGATGAATTGTATCATATAATATCTGTTGGCAGTATGAGTAATGCTTCACGTAAAACTGAGTTACTACAAACTTATTGCACACTTGTCAGTGGGGGCAATTATTACACGACGCAGCGCTGAGAACTCACATTGTCCTCTCTGAGTTTATTAATGGTGATCTTCGCCTCCATGAGGTGGTTGTTGAGGACGATGATCTCCCGGCTGAGGGCTCTCTTCTCCTCCTCGTGGTGCTGGGTCTGCAGCGAAAAGAAAAAGAAAGGTAGAATCAGCAAGGGAGAGGAGACATCAGAGAAATAAAAACAAAGGATGACAGCGGTAGACAGAATAGGCGATAAGAAGAGGGGAACGGTGTTAGAGGAAAGAGTTGAGTGTTGAGATAACAAGCGAAGGAAGAGGGAGTCAGAGTTGGAGGAGCAACAGAGGAAAAATAAGATGATATAGAGGGGGAAGAAAAATGAGAGGAAGAGAGCTGTAAGTTACTATCAGGCTGAAGCCAGTGCCAGCAGCAGGTCTTAATTAAAAGAAGATTACACTTGCCAGAGTTCATATCATATCAATTACTCTGGGAGTAGGAGGAAGAAAAGTGGAGGGGGAGAGAGGAAAGAGGGAGAAAAATGAGGAGGAGAGAAAAGACAAATGAAGAAGAACTCGTTCCATTTTCAGTGATTACTGTCAAAGGAATGTAAAATGACTGTGCTGCAGTGACATTTCAGATCCGCGCCTGGTGATGTTGACGTCTGGCCGTCGGTCTTTCTGTGTGTCCACATTTATCTCATTTATCTCAGCAGCTTCTGCTCAGACGTTCCTGTAATGATTTGGATGGCCCTGACCTTTCATCCACGACAATCAGCCCAAATGTGGAGGAGAAACTACACCATCAATTACACATGAACACGGACGACAAGACAGTTCCTCAAAAGTGAGGCCAAAGCATCTCCATTGCCTCCTGCTGGCTGGCTGCAGTGTAAAGCATAAATCCCGCCTCCTCCATGTTAGTGAATTGGACATGGACCAAACATAAAAGTCAAAGTATACGGCAAATAAAATGTTCTTAAATCCGGTTACTGTAATATATTGAAGCTTTAAAGCTGCGATAGATTTTCTTGAGACGTCATTATTTTGTTTATTTTGTTTCCCATCACTTTCATATTGCACTCTGCAGTTAACATTGCAGCCTCTAGGGGCCAGTAATGGGTTCTGTTGGCTAAGAGATTATTAGGGCCCGAGCACCGAATGGTGGGAGGCCCTATTGAAATTGTAAGGATTATTATTATTATTATTATGACCAAAATGAATTGGCTTTTTGAGGGCTTTAACATGCTCAAATTCTTACCAAACTTTGCAGAAAATTAGAAAGTGGTGACAGACCAAGTGGTGACAGATTTTCGTCCGTCTGTCTGTCCGTATTAAAAATTTTTTTTTGGGACGGACAGACGGACGGATTTAATTTTTTTAATTTTTTTAATTTTTTTTCGTCCGTCTGTCTGTCCGTATTTTGTTTTATTGAGGGACGGACAGACAGACGGAATTTTCTCGCGTCTGTCTGTCTGTATTTTTTGAGGCGGACAGACGGACGGATTTTATTTTAAGTCTGTCTGTCCGTATTTTTTGGGAGGCGGACAGACGGACGGATTTTCGTCCGCCTTCTATATTTTTTTTTTTAGGGACGGACAGACGGACGGTATTTTTTTAATTTTTGTTTTTCCGTCGTCTGTCTGTCCGTATTTATTTTTATTTTTGGGGACGGACAGACGGACGTGATTTTGTCCGTCTGTCTGTCCATATAAAAATTTTGACACAGACGAACAGACGGATTGATTATTTTTTTATTTTTTATTTTTTCATCCGTCTGTCTGTCCGTATTTTTTTTTTTTTGAGGACGGACAGACGGACCATTTTCGTCCGTCTGTCTGTCCGTATTTTTTTAATTTTTGGGGACGGACAGACGGACAGATTTTCGTCCGTCTGTCTGTCCGTATTTTTTGACGGACGGACGGAATGGATTTTCGTCCGTCTGTCTGTCCTATTTTTTATTTTTTGGGACGGACAGACGGACGGATTATCCGTCTGTCTGTCCGTATTTTTTTTTTTTGGGACGGACAGACGGACGAATTATTTTTAATTTTTTTATTTTTTCGGCCCGTCTGTCTGTCCGTATTTATTTTATTTTTGGGGACGGACAGACGGATAATTGTCCGTCTGTCTGTCGTAATAAAAATTTTTTTTTGGGACGGGGACAGACGGACGGATTTAATTTTTTTTTTTTATTTTTCCGTCTGTCTGTCCGTATTTTTTTTTTTTTTTGGGACGGACAGACGGACGGATTTTCGTCCGTCTGTCTGTCCGTATTTTTTTATTTTTTGGGGCGGACAGACGGACAGGCTAATTCCGTCTGTCTGTCCGTATTTTTTTTTTTGGGACGGACAGACGGACTAATTTTTTCCATCCGTCTGTCTGTCCGTATTTTTTTATTTTTGGGGGACAGACTGGATTTTCGTCCATCTGTCTGTCCGTATTATTTTTTTTTGGGACGGACGGACGGACGGAATTTTGAATTTTTGAATTTTTTTCCGTCTGTCTGTCCGTATTTTTTTTATTTTTTGGGGACGGACAGAGGGAGATTTTAATCCGTCTGTCTGTCCGTATTTTTTTTTTGGGACGGACAGACGGACAGATTATTCACCGTCCGTCTGTCTGTCCGTATTTTTTTATTTTTTGGGGACGGACAGACGGACGAATTTTCGTCCGTCTGTCTGTCCGTATTTTTTGTATTGTGGACGGACAGACGGACAGATTAGAATTTTTGAATTTTTCGTCCGTCTGTCTGTCCATTTTTTTTATTTTTGGGGACGGACAGACGGATGGACCTATCGTCTGTCTGTCCGTAATTTTTTTTTGGGACGGACAGACGGATGGACTATTTTTTATCCGTCTGTCTGTCCGTATTTTTTTTTGTGAGGACGGACAGACGGATAAATTCATCCGTCTGTCTGTCCGTATTTTTTTTTGGGGACGGACAGACGGATGAATTTAATTTTTGAATTTTTTTACGTCCGTCTGTCTGTCCATTATTTTTTATTTTTGGGGACGGACAGACGGATGGTTAATTTTTAATTTTTTAATTTTTTTCGTCCGTCTGTCTGTCCGTATTTTTTTATTTTGGGGACGGACAGACGGATGTATTCGTCCGTCTGTCCGTATCTTTTTTTTTGGGACGGACAGACGGACGGATTTTATTTTCATCATCCGTCTGTCTGTCCGTATTTTTTTATTTTTGGGGACGGACAGACGGACTTTTAATCGTCCGTCTGTCTTTTTTTATGGGGACGGACAGACGGACGGTTTATTTTGTAAATTTTTTTAATTTTTTTCGTCCGTCTGTCTGTCCGTATTTTTTTATTTTTGGGGACGGACAGACGGACAGATTTCGTCCGTCTGTCTGTCCATATTTTTAATTTTTGTTGGGACGGACAGACGGACGGATTTTATTTTTTTTCGGCCGTCTGTCTGTCCGTATTTTTTTTTTTTTGGGACGGACAGACGGACGGATTTTCGTATATTCATATATTAATATTAGTGCAGGGTCATACTGATCAGTGTGAATATTCAGTTGTGCTAACATTGTCCAATTGAAACAAAATTGCTCACGCTACAGCAGAGCCCCTACTTCAACAGATCTATATGTCTGTATGTAATAATAGTGATGGAGCCACCTACTGGCAACAGGAAGTAAGCTTTGTTTTACAACTATCATTCGATTTACATGTAATTCTCACCGTGTGATCTGCAATTGATTGCGTGGACCGTAATGCGCAATTAGTAGACAAGGATCGACGTCGCGTGACAGACGCAGGAAGTGAAGCGTTTATCCTTCCCGCAGTGTGCAAAACACATGCAACGCGGAGCCATGTGCCCGGTCACGGATCGCTCTCTCCACCAACAGGTCCCGAGTTGCGTGTGCTCGGGCCCGTTCAGTGCTACAACGTAGCCCTAGTTATTTTTGAGTTTCTCAATCTCTCTCTCTCTCTCTCTCTCTCTCTCTCCCACACACACACACACGCACGGCAGTAATTGTGAAACCTGCCACACAGCAGCAGCTGACAAATGATACAGCTCTGAGCGCACGGCTTGGCCTCCCACTCCTCTCTCTTCTCAATGGCGGTGATTGTTTTGAAATACAGGGGCGCATAGCCAATATGAAAGGTGGCAATTAATGTCACTTTAAGCAATAGGCCAGCTTTGATATTCAAATCTAATTCTGTTATAGTCTCATTAATCAGCCGTCGAGACACGCGGCTCTGTGGCGCTCTTTCTCCACTCATTACACCGGATTTCTATTTGTACTTTTGTGATGCTGACTGTGCAGACGTCCACATCAGGATGTTGTAATTTTAAATATGTAATTGCTCCCTGATCCGTCTTTCGAGTCAATTTTGCTATTTTAGGTGTTTTAACATCCACCCATTATCTATTACGCTTATCCTTTGAGGGTCACTGGGGGAGGTGGAGCCAATCCGACCTGACATTGGGCAGGAGGCGAGTACATCCTGAACTGGTCACCAGATTATCACACAACCGACACACACAAGACAAACAACCATCACCAGTCACACTCACACCTGCTGGCAAAGCTGCTAACCACAACGCCACCACTTTACTGGTTCTTATTTTACCCTATTAGTAGATTCACGAAATGGGGGAGGAGGGATGCAGCTCCTTTACTGGAGTAAATATAGCAACACCACTATGTTTAAATACTCAAATACAAGACAAATTTGGAATTTTACATAAACCTGCGTCAAAGTCATTTTTTTGGACACTTGGGGGCAGTGTAACAAACTTTAAATACATCATTGGCAGATTATCACTGTAGAGAAATTGAGATTAGCTAACGTGTTGCTATTACGATCTCAAGCAGACATGTGGAAAGTGTGGAGTTGTGATTGTGACAATAAACCAAATATTCACTTTTCTTTTTAGCTCTGCTTTTAGTTTTTTATCACCTCCTGAGAGGAAATATCTGGCTCTTTAACACTTAATGCTGTTCACCAGCAGCTCAGTGCAGGGCAGCAGCCAACTGTGAGTAAGACAAACAGTTTGCTGCATTTGAAAAAGTGACAGTGATGAGAGTGCAGGCTATAAAATCTAAACAATGAACTAAAACGTGATAATAAAAAAACGCAGATCTGGAGAACTGAGGGGTGTAAGTCTTGGGTTTGTCAACATGAACGACCTCTTTCATATCACACATCGTCATTGAATAAGCATTAATAAAAAATATTGATAAGTGCAGCTTTAAAATCTCTTTTAATGTTTCTTTGAATATATGTTTGAGTTCTTTGGCCACTTTTTTGTGATTAACAACAGAAATTAACTTATTAATATTATTAATGAGGCGAAGGAATTTGTACAAGTTGTAATAGGAGTATATATTGTATTGATTTAACTAGAGTAGCTTTAATATGAGAAACAAGCACGACAGTGTCTGTTTCCTTCTTTATCTCAGACCCAAAATATCTGATTAATCTATCATCTAACATGTCTCTTGTGATAAAAGTCTTTCAAATTTGAAGTGATTTACACATGTAAAAACGTGAAACCAGTATTGTACATCTTTTACATGAATCTACCACTTTGAAGTCAAGTGTAAAAATCTTTTTTTCTTCTTTCCACCCTCTGACTCTGATAACTTTCAAATATCAAGTAATTGCTCGGATTCTCTAACGCGCTGATTCTCCTTTTGCACATGATTAGAGGCAAAACTGTCGACCTATTGATTTAAAATGAACAGAGGGAAATTTAAATGGGCTTGATGAGATGAACACGATCGTGTGCTGGATGGTGGAGCGAGGGAGGAAGTGTAATTTTAATTACAGCGTTATATGGACAGCGGAGGAATCACAATGCACACAGTTTTTTTTCTCCTTCAGTCACATTGTGTCGGATACACAGGCTGTCACCAAGACGTTCTTATCAGTTGGTGAACAGAACAGCATCAAGTAAAATTAATATGCAAATTACAACTATCATATCTTAAGGAGATCGACCCTGGGGAGGAGGATATTGTTCATCAGAGACTCACTGCTGCCTCTGTGACCGTCTTCATGTCCACGTGTCTTAGTGAAGGTAAACCTGAAGAGTGAACACACCTTTGAATCGGACTCAGAGAACAAAGTTTACTTCTCTGTAACGCAAATATGTGATGGACTAAAACACTAACAACAAAACACAAAACCCGAAGAGCTTGTTTCAATTACATATTTGTATAATTGAAAACTGAAAAATGTGTTGGTTTCTCCGAGACGCCCTGGTTTTCATTTAGGTATATTCTGCAGGAGATTCTGCCTCCTCACTGGACAAATGAAGCCTGAATCCCATGAGATGCAATTACTGCAAACGTGGGTTTAGAGCAGAGAGCAGAAACGCTTCACTCCAGCTAAATACTGTCTTATTTTTGGGGGCAAGAAAAAACAAGAAAAATAACAAATCAGATTTTCTCAACCCCCGAACAAAGCAGATTCTGAGTCCAGTGAACAGCAGTTTTCAGTTGATCAGCAGACACAGTATTGTATTGTTTTATCCACATATAACTTCCCATGTGATGCTAACAATGTCAGTTTGTAATTAAATGTCTCTCAGCCAGGACTATTCTGATGGTTTATAAATCACATGCACTGTGTCTCATAAAAAGTGGTGATCATTTTCCAAACAGAGTAAGTTGATTTTTACCTTTCAGAGCCAATAGGATCAGTGTGATTATCAACTGGACAAACATACTGTAAACCTCGCTGCACAATATGTAATCGATCATGATCAATATGTGCTCCACCTAATGAGGCTTTTTCTTGAGGTCAGTGATTTTTGTTGGAAATAACACAGACAATAGTAATTGTATATTCTTTTTTTAAATGATGATCTATTTCCAAAAAGCTTTGGAAGCAAACATGGCCATCGACTGGCTGTGTCCAGAATCCACTGACCCCAACTTCACTACATAGGGACTTGAATGTAGAATGTAGAAGAGGACTATATAGTGGGATCATCGGCAAAAAATAAAAAAAAGCTTAGAGACAATACTCGGTGCATTTTCTCTGCGTCAGTAATTAGGTCGCTGTTGCAGGATTGTGACGTACAACAACAACAGCATCGGCCCAGTAGAAAATCTCACAGTAATTTTAGTTTTTTTTACACTTGAGTATTAATACTTTTAGGTGAAAAACATGTTGATTGACCATCTTTAAATGTAGAAATAAACTTGTTGCTTCTCTGCTCTGCTCTTATTACATATTTTAACACAACCACTCTGGTTTGTCCTGTGCTGCTCATAAAAGAACTTACTACCCCATAGGAAATATTAAATGTGATTAAAATCGGTCTTCATGATAATTCAGATACATTTGATGAGCATAAGGAGGAGTAGAATCGCCAGAGAGAGAAGGCTGAGACGTGCTGAGACGTGCTGAGACGTGCTGAGACGTGCTGCCCTCTCTCCTTCCGTCTCTGCCATCTTTCCTCCTTTTATTATGCCATGAGAACAATGCACGATGGTATGTATTGCTTGGTTATTGACAATTGGTTGAACGCTACTTTTACGATGCATTGTGGGAAACAATGAGCGCATTACATAGGGTATACGAAATTCGGACAGCGCTGCAAAACGTTATAGTGAATTGAAGAGTGATTAGTGAGGGATTTCAGAAACAGCCTATGTTTCTTTATTTTACCTCATTGTCAAAAATATTATAGAAATACCCAAAACAGAAGTGTGTTATCTTTATTAGTTAAACTACTTTGTAAACATTTTCTGAATTATCTACTCTGCTTGTAACACTTTGCCCATTGGGTCAAGTAAAAAAATAGGCTTGATAGTTATTGAAAACATCGGGGCATTGCTAACGTTACTCAAACTTTTGTTGGGGACTATTTATTGCTGTTGATTAACACATATGTGTCGCTCTGTTGAGTAGGATCATGAAGGAACCTTGTACAACAGTGTGGATCATTAATGTGTTTATAATAGTTTTTTTGTATATGCAGTATATGACACAGAGCAGTAAACTATATTAGGATATGGTCACAATGACAATAAGTGTTAGTAGGTTAGGTTTTTAATCTGTGTTTGTCTGTAAATTAGCAGGATTCCACAAAAACTACTGGAAAAGTATCAATAAACTTGCAGGAATGATGTGGTATGAGACATTTTGTTGCAGATCCAGATCAGGGAGGTATGCGCTCTACTGACTGCCACACCAGCTATAGCATGTACTAAAATGAAAGGATAAATGTCTGGTAAGATATGGAATTTGTGAGTAAAATACTATATTATACAACATTAACACGGGGAGTTAATAATTAGGGGTATTTACATCTGCCTGCTTTCACTTTGCTGCTTCTGTCCTGTGTGTAGTTTTCACACACGGTTATGATTTACGACTGTAGCGTGAATGGAAGTAATTAGTGCGCTGCGGGCCGGCCTCGCTGCTGCTCACTGAAGAGCAGTGAACCACACGTACAGGTACAATCACAGAGCGACACATTAACACGGACACACAGACGGCCCTCTGACACGTTTCTCATTCCCCACCAAGGTTGTTCTTCCCCTCACACATCTCACACTGGTAAACAAAGATGAGCATAGACGGAGAAGAGATCATTTGCTATTTGGTCTGTCCTTCTTTGGGGAATCTGTGACTTCAAAACAACAACAAATGCCTCCCTACCTCAGGTTTCCATGACTACTCTGTTCCCCGACCACATATTTCTAACAGAACGACACATACAGTATTTATGAGCGTAAACCTCCATATTCTGTTTATTTCTCCTCTGTTTTTCTCACCAGCGTATTCACGTCTCCGTGTTTCAGACTAAGATGTCAGCCTTACAAACACTTACTGGACTGATATTATCATCCATGAAACTGAGCAGCTCAAAGGCATTGATCCTGGATCGAACAATATTGATCATTTAATGCTTTTCTTTATAAAAAGAACAGATCAGAGACTGAGCCACTGTGCTTTATAAATAAACATCAATAGTTCAGTATTGGTTATGACAGGCAATAGATTCATATAACAGGATCATATAATGCACTCCAGGATGCTTAGAGGAGGGCTGCCACTAGCAGTCATATTTCATTATTGATTAGCCAATTGATCAGTCTTTCAAAGGAGAAATGATTTAGTCTGTACAATATAGAAAAATAATGCCCAATGACAGATGCCCATTATCACAAGTTAGAATCGAGAGTGGCGTCTTAAAATAGCTTCTTTATTCAGACTAATAGTCAGTTCTGTAACAGTTTCCACTTTCTAGCCCCCGAGGAACAGGAACAAGTCATAAATCTCAATGTTTGAAAATAGGCTGGTTTACCAGACTGATGACTACTTTGTTATTTATACTGATCATCGTGTTGTTTTTGCATATCTTTCCTTCTATTATGTCTTAGTGAATCCTTTTGTTATAATTATGAAATGATGTAGTTATATCAATCTGAATGGGATTCACCAGATAAAAAAAAAACAAGTTAAAAATTCAACAAAAGTGGTGAAAAAAAATAGTATGAAACTGAAATCAATTAATCAACGTCTTCAAGAAACACAACCAAGTCCAGTTGCCTAGGTTCATGAGAACAACTCCTGAATATGAACAGGTCTGTGGTTAGTGGTGGACGGCTGCTGGTGAATGGGACCTTATCCCTGTTAAGAGGGCAGTCACTGGGCAAGACTTTGATTTCCTGCCTGTTCCGGGGCGGCTGTTAGTTCACTGACCCTGCACAAGACAGATTGTAACGAGGCTTCAGAAAAACAAAGGCTTTCAGCACCACGGACAGCTCCTCCACCGCTGAAGAACCACAGTGTGACATCTTGTTAAAAAACAGATAAAGATCATATCAAACATAAATGAGTCATTGAATAAATACAATCAAATTTGTAGTTGACATTTTTAGTAGTTAATTAAGCTTTCTTGCAGTCAGTGCTCGGTATGAATCCTTGATGTTTCCTCTATTCTGATTCCGTCTGTTTGGAACAAAAAAGCTACAAGCTACAAGTCAGATAACGTTTTATTCTGTCTGTGCCGACTGCTTCATCTGCTGCACAGTTTATCTGCAGATCAGATCCATGCTGACTGCGAGTACTTCAATGTCATCACAACACGCATCTTGTCAGCTCTTCCCGTTGTTAATCTCTGGCTCTGCTCTTTATGAAACAGGTTTATTCTTCCCTGTTTTCCCGTTGACCTTGACGGTCCAGGCCCCTCAGAACCTTTAATTACGCGTCAGACTTGATTGAAGCTGCCTTTGTCACTGCCTGACTGCCTGTACTGTCTTCTACAAAGGAACATACCCCCCCACACCCCCACCCTCCACTTGAAATGCCATTGCATGACATGACATCAAAAGAAATGGCAATCCCAATGAGGCCTGCCTCCAAAAAGTAAAAAAAAGCATACTTTCTGAAGCCATGAAGACCGATTTGCTTCACAGAGACTCTGCTAGACAGACAATCCCTTTTGAAAAGCTACCAGTTTTCACATTGATGTATGCGTGTAGCATATAAGAGGAATGAGCCGTGGGGGGAGATATTCCAGGCTCTCTGTCTGCTCAGGATATGACAAAGCAAGAAGGATTACATTGGAACATCACAAATAATAGGCGGCAAATACCGTAAGACAGATGGTGTTGTGAATGGCTGTCGTCTGGATGTACAATATAATACTGTATTCCATGTCCGGGTTGATTTATTACAATTTTCACACCTCACTGGTTCACTTGCATGCACGAGTTCACTCCCTGGGCATTCGCAGCAGCGTCTGCCTACAAACTACTCATAGTGATGTCTTAGGGATCACTTTTGGAATTCTAAAAATATCTGGATTTCTAAAAATAACGTCCTGACCTGAAAATAAGAGTTTTTCTGTAAAAAGAGCCAAACACCAGCACAAGCACACAATGTTGGGTTATAGATTTTTTTTTACAGTCATTGTAGACTGTAGACTTGTAACTTAGTTTATATCACTGTTAACAGCACTAAGAGTATTTAGGAAACCCAGTTTAACCTACAGATGTTTCCTTTGATGTGTATTGCTGCCATGAAGGGAATAAACTCTTGATGAGTGACAATGAGTTCAAAAAGTCGGAAAAATGCTTTAAAAAACAACAACTCTCTTTGGTTTGGCAAATACGTTGCTGGTCTTTGAGAAGCTGCCCGTCCATCACCCTTCCTTCCACATTTTTTCCACCTCGCTAAATAAAGAGCACACTATTTCCAGATTTGTGAAATTATATTATATAGACAAATATAGGAGTAAAAACAATTGAGGTTTCATGTGGCGTAAGTTGTTGTATTTCTTGGTGAGGAATCTGGTGATGATTCCTTAGACATGTGATCTATTCTGTGTTAATAAACCTGGAATAAACAGGCGACCGGTGTTCTGTAGCAATGGCAGCATAAGTGACGTCATTGTTCACAACAACGGCAACAACAACTAATTCTCCGCTCAGGGTTCCGTGTACTGAGTCAAGCTTCACAGCACTTTGAATAAACAGGTGAGCAGCTCTTTGTGCAGCAGCAGTGGTGCAGCTTCATGGTTCAGTGGACTGAGTCCTGAAGTCGGCCTTTACTTGCTGTGACTCAATTACTGCAGGTTACTTAGACAGTTTCAGAGAGAGAGCAGCAACCAGCATCACCACAGCCAAGCAAACAGCCCATTCCAGACAGACTAGTCACTGTAATGTCACAATGCAACCAGCAGGACAAACTGTTGTTCGTCAAAAAGTAGTGCCACATCCATACTTAACATATAAATATGCAAGTATCCTAAAATGTAAAATGACTCCTGCCGCTTTAAATAGAAACAGACAAGAAAGTAATAAGCACCATGAAAATCTGCTGAATACAGGAATGCATTCATCGCACAATGAGTCAATACTCGAGCAACTGACAGCTTGCTCTCTATTATCTTTACACTCTTCTTCCATCAGTGTGTGTGCTGAGACGACAAGCTCCGTGGATCAAACTTCTGATGAGATTAAGATCCACTTTAATCAAGATAGTGTAAGTCAGAAGGTTGGCCGTCGCTGCACAGCCGGCACATCTTCACAGATTCTGGCTGATGAGTCCTTAACCTGAGGCTGTGAGGGGGGGGGTAACTCTCAGGGAACCTCTCAACCTGATGTGATTGGACAGCCGCTGCTGAGGTGATCAGAACAGCAGTTAGTTGTAATAGTTTTCTAACAGGGCTGCGTGGCAGAAAAGACCAATTACTTTGGACATTGATTGTGCTCCCTGCCTGTGATCATGTAATTGCTCTGAGAGAGATGAGAGTGGTTCTGCTGCTAAACAGGTGTGTTCAGATCGATCATAGTGCGTTTCTCATCTCTCAGACAAGAGATGGAGAGAGAGTGAGAGAGTGAGAGAGTGAGAGAGAGAGAGAGAGAGAGAGAGAGAGAGAGAGAGAGAGAGCAGGGAGAGTAAACGTCCTGGTATGTGTGAGACCATAGCTCATCCTCATATTGTTCATTATGATCACTGTATTTGAAAAAAAATAAAAATAAACTTGACAAATTGACAAAGTTGTTTTAAGGGTTTCCCTTCACCATCACTTTACAAATCAAGACATATGTTTGTTTGAGTTTGTGACAGGCAACATGTTGACACTGATTTGTAATGATATGTATTTAAAACACTTCAGCGAGACTCTCTTACCGTCCTGTGCATCTTGTCCTCCAAATCCTGATTGATCCTCTGCAGAGCTGCATAACTACTCTGGATCCTAGAAGAACAGAAAAAAGAAAGAAAGTGTTAAAAATGCAAATGACAACATATGTTTCAGTTAATCAGCACTTCAGTCGAACAACAATCATCATTCAGAGGGTTAAAATTAGGCAGAGAGCAGGGGTTGGGCTCTGCCAATCAAAACAAAGAGAGGGACGGGATTTGAGAACAGCTTGAGGATCAATCTCAGGGTGAGAAAGTCTCCTGGGCACATCTAAAAATGCTCCAAACTTCTGCTCTCTAAGTTTCAAAGTTTTTGTCCAAAGATTCAAAGAAGAGTTTCAAGTTTATTTAACCATTAGAATTATCACGTTTATTTATAACATGACCAGGGAGAGAACACGGGTCTGTCGGTTTGAAGCATTTGCTGTAAGTTTATCATCACACTAAATTAAAACTGGTATCTGGAGGCCACTCAACTATCTATTACTATAATAAATTAAGAATAATTTCAAAGTTATGAAAGATGATAAAATGCTAAAATGAGTTTTTCTTAAAAACATATTGTCCTTAAGTATCATTGGCAAGAGGCCACATTTCACTCATTGCCATACAGTGTAGTGAAGTCCTTAGATGACTACAATTAAAATGATGCATTCTTTTTTCAATAACAACATGGCTCATCGTGATGATAGATGGAAAAGTAAAAGGTCAACATGGTCAAGATGGTAAATTATGGTACGGTGTGGTCAAGGTGTGATAACACATGGTTATGGTCAGAGATGGTAGTTAGGGTTGATTAAAAAGGCTTTGAATCATAATTCCTTGAAAACACATAAGCTGCAAACTATAACTTAATACAAACTAATGATTCTCCTAATAAAACTATTTCTCCTCCTTATCATGAATCCAAACAAGTACAGAACCTTGAATGCCACTGTGGAGGTTGTCTGCACCATCATCCCTGTTTTAACAATTACTCAGATGGCATATTGTCTCGAATAAACACTTTAGCTTTAAAATGTGGTTGAAAAACAAACCTTCAAGTAAACAAAAGCATTAATGTTGCCGTTGAGCTGTCGCAGCTTTTAAATGTCAAAGCATTTGAAACCACTATTTATCTTTCACCTAATCTAAACTTCCTCAACATCGCAGCACAACTTTGTTGGGGTCCCTGTTATTAATGGGGAAGATTTACAGATCTGATGATCTTCACAGCACATGCAAACAAAACCAGCCCACTGAGTCATGTGCAAACACACGCACACACACACACACACACCTGCGTAATTTCTCTGTGAACTTCTCCAGCTCCTCCTGGGCCCGGCGCAGCTCCGTCTCCAGGTACTGCCGAGTTGAGTCAAACTCCGATTCCACCATTTCTAGTTTGTGGGTTGTGTACGACAGGCGTTTACGGAGGTCGTCCTTGTGGTCGTGTAATGAGCTGAACAGAGAGTAGAGACGGAGTTTAGAACACAGGATTGGATACGAAACAAGCACACGGATGATGTTACCAAAGTTTGTCAGACTTATAGAGCCGAGCAGAGAGAGGGAGGGAGAAAACAAATAGGCAATAGAGTGAAAAATGAAGTGTGCATGTGTTTGAGAGGGAGGGAGGGAAAGGGATGAAGTAGCTGGAGTGTAATTCAGTTTGGAGCGAGGGAGGTCCCAGGCAGGGGGAAGGCTGTGGGGCCGATGGGGAGGAGGAGATGGATGGAGGAGGAATACAAATCATGTCCCATTCACAGGGAGGGAGCAGAGCTGGGAGAGAAGCTCCCATCGGTGTAATGGTGAATTGGTTTATACAGCCCACCCCATCAAAACCTCTGAAAGAAAAGGAAAGGGTTCTTTTGCCCCCAGATGCAGACCGTGGGTTATTCATTGAAGTAGAGGTGGAAATAGGAGAATGAGAGAACGACAATGGACCACATCTTTGTGTATGAGCGAGCTTTAGAAGAGGGAGAAGCAGAAAGAGGATGAAAGGTTGAGAGGCCAGAGTAGCACAGTTTCAACACCACCACCATCACCAATAACAAATTACCACACAGCAATATTTTGGTTGTGCGGTTGAAGCATGTTTGAGCGTGGGGGATGAACACACACTGACAGGCTTCACTGAAGGAATGGATGAGGTAATGAAAGGTGAGAGACGGCGAGCAGGGGCATTGTGTGCTCTGGTATATTTAGCATTTTGCCAGACTGATGGATGCGTGGATGGCTCAGTGCTGCTGTCTAGCAGGCACAGCGAGAGCACCTCCATGTTCACCTCAGCCCAGAGCCTCAATTAGGAAGCTGGCACCAAAGAAGGAGGATATGTTTTCCACAGTCATAGTCAATACATGGGAGGGGGGCGGGGGGTAATGGACCAATGTTCTGACACTCAGTTTGATATCTCCACATCAAGCAGATTAAGCACAGTAAGCTTTACAGGTGTTGGTAGGCAGAGTTTAGCCGTTGTGTTGAGAGTACTGGGAGCTCAGTGATACTGCACGCCCACCTACACCTGCAACCTTCAGCCATTGGACTGCACTAGCTGTCAATCACATGGTATCCATGTCCCAATGTAAATCGTCTATTAGTCTATTAAACATAATTATCATTATCAAATGAGAAGTAGGAACACACTCAAAGACTTCTGTAGAAACTGACTTCTTTTTGCAACCAGTGGAGTCGCCCTCTGTCACTCGAGAGAGTTTTCACACTCTCCCGCATTGGCTTCACTTTTCAGACCAGGAGTCTACGATCAGTAGCCGTTATGCTAAGCTAAACTAATAGCTTCCAGAATCAAGAAATCAATCATCTAACTGTCAGCAAGAAACTGAATATGTGTATTTTCTAAATAATCAATTATTCCTCTGAGTGAGGAGTCGGAGTTAAGATACATGAGCAATTATGTGTGTTGCTTGTTCAGACAGGACATCAAATTCTCTTACTTGTGGCTTGTGCAACACTCTAGTACTCATAGCCTACAACTGCCAATTTATTCCATAGTCTGCTATTCCTGCCCAGTCATACAAGAATCTGGTAAATTTCTCGATTTCTTGATAGGCTTCTCAATTTCCAGACAGATTTCCAGATAGATAAGCTTTAGCACACTCCACTCGCCTGGCGTTACAACTCAACAAAATCTTTACAACCTCTCTGTTGTCTAACAGCCGCAAATGATGTTGTAAAGTCACATGGCAGAGGTCCAGAGAGCTGTTGGAGCTATTGTACGTGCATGTGAAAATTGCTCTGGGCTCTTATCGCTAAGTAAAGCCAGTTTAATTAGGTCTGAGAACACAGCGATTGATTTTTTTTTTTAGGGTATCAAAATTCAGTGCGGAGTTAACTTTGATGTAGATGTCAGCTGATACATGACGAGAGAGATACGAAGATGAATGATGGTAATGAATGCATGCCACATTATGTTTTAAATAGCTTTTTAATGGCCATGATCTCCCGATGAGAATCCATTTTCATTAGTCAAACTGAATGTGATGAATTCCCCAATAATGAGGCTGATGTTTGAAATAAAATCCCCAGTTTGACTCACCTTCTTTTCTGATGTTTGCAACCATTTCTCTGGGTTTTAAGGGCAGTTTTGCCAATATATATCTTTTTCATATTTTTCTCTCTGCTCCAGCTCTCATGTGTGTATCGTTGTTGCCTCTGATGCTGATGCTGATGCTGCTGCTGACGCTGACGCTGGCCGGCTGAATGTTGCAGCCAAGTTTGAACACTAACCACAAACCAACAGTCAAAGCTCTAAGTCTTGCCTGGGGAGGCAGATAGGAGTTGGCTATCTGTGTTGACCCTGGCAAGAGAGCAGAGAAAAACAGCTTTGAAGTCCCACAGATTTAGCAGCACATTTAGTTCTGTTGACTCCCAGAAAAAAGGAAAAGGAAAAAAACCACAGCGATTACGTATGCATTCAGAAAATAAGCCAGTTTGGAGCAGAGCTGGGGGATCAATTAGATAAGTTCGGTAAACAAACTTTAACGGTAGTTTGAATTATTGAATCTCCAGTTGAACTTTGCCCTTCCCATTAAGGGATACTTTCCCCTTCAATCAATCATCCCAAAATAGAAGCTTGTGACTTCTAAAAAACGTAACCGCGTTAAGAAACGCGGACTGTAAAGAAAAACATCAATCTTCCTATCACTCTTTTTTCGTTGGGAACAATTAAATGTGGTCACCACAAACTGCAGCACCTAATGGAATAGTGAGTTATTTACCAGCTGACCACAGAGGTTACTGCTCAATAAATCAGTCTTATGATGAATAGGTGTGCGTTTCCATTTTCAATCCTTCATCATTGCTTGGTGGAGCTGTGGCTTGAACTCGGGTCTTGCCTGCATCGTAACAACTTAATAACCTGCCACAGGCAATCATAAAATGCCAAAATAAAACCCGCCTAGGTGCATGTCTCTTTTTACGCGCCTGCATTTGACGAGCCTTGTTGATATAATTGCGACACATATTCTCTAAGCCCCTCCTCAAGCAATGATTGTGCAATACAGGCGCCATTAAAAGAAGCCCTGTGGTATCTAACGATGCTATCAGAGTTTCGGGCTTGTGTCTCTGTCCTGCGCTTTATTGGATTTGGGGAAGTTTTCACTCCTGTAACAGCAGCGTATCTCTTCATTCAGACCTCACCCTGAACACATTTTCTCTGCGTTTAAAACACGAATAATCTGCTAATCTCTGCCTTTCTAGTAAAATCAAATACCAATCTGATTTTAAATCTTTCCCTTTTTCCATGTCTGCTATTTGAGCCATCAACTTTTACAATTGCTACCTGTTTAACTGGGATGTGTATGTTGACTTTGTGAAACACTCACAGTGGACAGTCTTCAGCTAACTCTCACTAATCTGGCTGTATAAAGATGGACGACGCATCTCCACTTCCTCTCGTTGTACAAAAATTACACTTAAATATCTTGGACTCTGGTGCTGCCATCTTGTGCCGTCTGCACAGTAGAGATCGTGGTGTGGAGTCACTGTATCAAGGTCCCACAGTCATGTGTGCTCAACCAATGGTGATCCAGTCTCAGCTGTCAATCATTTCTTCCTGTTTCTACTTCCTCCTGCAATCCTCCTGTGCCACTGCACTTTACTTTACATCATTTCTATACAAACCACAGTGAAAGGTGTATATAATGTACATACTCTTTTTTTCTTATTTACTCATTTGCCTTTTTCAAAATATGTTGTATTCTCTTGTCTGCTGCTGTAACAACTGAATTTCCCCGGGGTGTGGATCAATAAAGTTTTATTTTATTTTAAATAACTAATTAAAACCAAACAAACACACTTCATGTTGATCAACCATCAGTGTGATTAACAACCTACCAACTGATGTTTACTGGGACTTTTTAATTTGGTCCATGCCCCATCTCCTGACACGTAGGAGGCGGGGTTTATGATCTATACTGCAGCTTCCCACAAGGAGGCGATCAACATGATTTGGCTTCACTTTTGGGAGCTAGCATATCGTCCATCGTTATCTACAGTCTATGGTTCGGGCATTAGCTTATGTTAGCTAGCGACAGCTGATAAAATCGAGTACTAGCAGATGTGTTGTCAACAAAATCGATGGGGGTCAGTGTTAGATGTTTAAGCTGCTTTTTTAAAAATACAGAGTGAAGTCAAAGACCCATAATGTCTCTACATCATGTGTTGTTAGATACGTGGTGTGTATCTAAGTTGGTACACAGAATATTATCATTGAGTAAGATTCGCACCATGTATCTTCCCCAAATATCACCAACTATAACTGGCCTATAAACATTTGAGTAAGTCGAAATGTTTGACTTAACAAACCCACCATATCCTGTGCTTAAGAGCTAAGTAAGCACAAATGCATGAGTACAGACGGGTTGCCTGCGGCGTAACTTTTATCAGTCCCTGCAGAGTGGCAGGGTAGCAGTTCAACAACAAACTGGAATGAATGTTTTGTCGCCTGCTGCAATTTCTAATGGCACCGGTGCTTATTATTTTTAATCTCCCTTCAACACTAGCTCAGGAAACAATGGTGGTTTCTGAAAACACAGTTACGGTTGCTACAGCCATTTTCTTATCTGCAAGTCACAGAGAGAGAGAGGGCGAAAGCGAGGACAGAAATAGTTGTTGAATTGGTGAGGAAGTGCAGCTGTATTGAATCCATCCCCACATGCACACACGCACAAACACACACCCTGCGGTGGATATGAAGTACTGTACCCTCACTGTATCACAACACCTTTCCAGGGGGATAAACAGCAGATCTCAGTGCCTCTGGTGTTGTTGGGCAAGGCAAACACAATCCACATGAAGGAAAAAAATCGGATATCCTCAGAGAACCCCATGATACGCTTTAGCTGCAGTTTCTCCATCGCACAGAGAAACTCAAAACAGTAAAAGATATGTAAATCAAACACACGTTCCTCTCTTCAGAGTTCCCTCATAAGAATTAAGAGGAGTCTCAAGATGAAAACACATAAACCCTCTTTACCTGAAACACTTTCCCCAAGAGTTACAACCTGTCATAATAACAGACAATGCTCACTACAGGGAGTACAACAAACAGACTACATACTTCAGGCAAAGCTTCACCATACTTTTTCTCTTTTCATGAGACTGGCAAGTGATTCAGATTTAATAAAGAAAATGACATAAATGTAAAACCTACTAAAGGTCAGCATCGATCTTGGATCCACAACAAGGAGCCTGTGTGGTGGTTGCAGGTTGATTTACAAGTAATGAGCCATGGGAGGTGAGCAGGGAAGAGCTACAGCCTGCCACATATACTATTCACAGGAAAGTATAGCGTGCCAAATTTACTATTCACAGAAAAGTATAGTGTGCCAAATATACTATTCACAGTGATCAAACAAGGGCATTATACTTTAACGGCCACGGTGCCATCCCTCGCAAAGTCTTCTACTAAGTGAATGGCACACAGAGACCCAGGCAACCTATCTACTGTAAACAACAAGCACTTAATGTTACAGTTTGGAAGGTAACTCCATATACAGTTATTATTATTAAGCTTTAGGTCCTAATCTCTATGGATCACGATGACACTGTATTAACCAAAGTATTGCTGAGCTCAAGGAAAATGGTGACATTGCTGCAGAGAAAAGTGCTGGGGAAAAAGACCAGAGACAAGACAACAGTCTCGCCAGATTGTAATCAAGTCCTCCAAGTCGCTTCTACACTTCGTCTCTTTCCTGTTCAGGACGAAAAGGTTTATTCTCATGTCTACTGTAAACTAACTGTAAGGCTACACCCAACAGCCAAGTAGCATAACTTAGCACAGAGCCTGGAAACAAAATCTGCCTTTGTATACGTTTAAAGATCCATGATTAACATGCTATAAGTCATTTTCTCATTAATGCCGAAAAACGTGTAACAATGGAAAGTATCAACGCATTCAGCAAATCATGGGGACTATTGCGTGATTACACAGGAAACCCCAAGTTGAACCAGGATGTCATAAACTGTGACAGCTTTGGTTAGATTTTAACAATTTTATATTTATTTTTTCTTTTAAATAACTGACTCACCATGTTTCTTGCCCTGCTTCACTTATTTTTAGCAATGTGCATTCGCAGATCCTGGCAATTAACACGCTGAATACAATGTGAGTATTACCGGTGGCCAAGACTACAAAATTAAGATCCGAGTTTTAATGAAGCAGAATTGACCCTCAGCTGCACCTGGACTGTTGCATGACTCAGAATGAAGGAACACAAGCCAAAAGTGACCAAACATAAGCAAAGATAATTGGTAACATTATTTTTAAGTTTTCAATGTTTTCCCTTTAGGCCGTAACACAGTGGATGAAGCTCTGCTTAGGAGCCATGTGTACGAGTGTCTCCTCTGATGCAACACTCCAGAAATACAACGGTCTCTTGAGCATGCTTCGCTACCAGCGGCCAGAAGCACAGCTCTGTGGATTAAGTCACCAGAGCAATGATGATGACTCGTCAACACATTTTACTGCCTGAAGACAAGAACGTCGACTGAGGCGTGATCGCAGCACTGTTTAGCCCTCCTTTAATTTCTATCTGCATATCAAAAGAGACTCCAACTTAAGTGGTTAAGAGGAAGTACTCATTGGCCTTGAAACTAATAAAACGTATACAGTTCTTCAACTTCTTTAACATAAAAGAAGAAATCTCTGTCCCTCTAAATTTAAATTTTTTAGTGAACGATTCATCCGATTCACTTCGAACTTGTGTTGCTGAGGACCTGCGGAAGAACTGTGTCGACTGTGAAATCTTTCGCCGCAGTAGCTGGGAGTCAGAAGTTAGCAGTACAGCTAAGAGAGCTGATGCTGTAATGCTCCTTTAGACTATTGGTCAGTAAATCAATGCTCAAGACCCAATGTTACGATTCCCTCACTGCTGTCATATGCCATGGATCATCAGCAGCTACTGTCAAATGTAGCTATGACAACTGTTTAATTCACTCACTATTGCTGCCACTGACCCACATGATGCAGTCTTCATCTCTGTGAGATACCCCTGTCTGTGACGCTGCTCTCAGATGCTCTTTTCTGTTCACGGCCCTGCTCTGCAGCTCTGGTTTTCCTTTGTGAAACACTCATGCACATGCCAGGGTTTTGAGAAACGCAGTACTCAACTGTGGGCTGTATTGTGTTGTGCACTAGACGTCTCACCTCTTTCACTGTGTTACGTTGTATTCTCGCGTGCTTTTGAAATGCAAACTAAGTCATTTGGAGCAGATGGATTTGCAGGCAGCGATCACAAAGCTGAGGGCATGGACTGTGAATCCAAGAGCCCGGCTTTCAAACACACAGATTTCTGCTTAGGCTCAATGCCAGGAGTTAGAGAGAGTCGTGCATTAACCAGAAGGTCTGTGGTTCGATCCCTGGCACCTGCAGTTTGCAATCCTAAAGTGTCCTTGGGAAAGAAACCGAAGCCCAAATTGCCCCTGACGGCTCTGCCAACAGTTTGTGAATGAGGCGTGATAGAAAAAACGATCTGAAAACGCTGTATGAATGTGTGGGTGAATGTGACTTGTATTGTAAAGTGCTCCGAGTGGTTGATGAGAATGGAACAGCACTATATAGATATGTCATTCCATTTACCATTTACATCTTTTGTTCCCTCACCAGCCCCAGGGGGTTCTCCATACCACCATACATTCTGTTATGGGAAATATTCCATACCAACACTCCTGAGAGGCACATTGTGAGTGGGCACTGCACTCGTATAATAAACACAAGAAGTGTCAGTTTTACAACTAAAGCCCAAGAGGTTGAATTGAAATACTTTAACTAACACAGGTTTCATTTGCATTGATTGACAGTCTGTGCTCGGGAACTCGATGTACAGTATTAGACAGAGGTATCAAACCTGACCATGTTGTTGTACGTCATGTCACGGCCACTGTCAGGCTTTTGAACCATGATGCCATGTTCCAGCACAAAAAGCTCATGGGGATAAATTAACTGATAATGAATAGTTTCCCCTGCTGCACTATGACTCATCAAACTCCCTCCTGCTCCTCGATGTATCCTTGGCCCTTTAAAGGCTACGTCAGTCAAAGCCAGGAAGTTTAATCTGTGCGAGTGGAAGCTTGTGTGTGTGACAACCTTCAGAGGAAACAGAGTTTGTCAATCAATTATGACAGTTTGTAGGCAGCTTTCACACTCTTCCTGATCAGATCAGATGACAGCAGGGGGCCACAGCAGGAGTCACTACAGGGGATCTCTCTCACATCACGCTGTGGTGAGTGTGCACAGTGAATTGAATCGAATGGATCCCCATCTGTCACAGAACAAATTTCTGATCAACAATTGGGATTTTCTAGACACACTGCACATTTTTTAAGGAGTAAAAATCAAGGGCAGAATGTTTGGGAGACATGGCTGTTTAGCATGGACAGTCTTACGACATTAGGTGCATTGTGGGTACTCTTTTGTTTGTTTAGAGCTCGACCAATACCAGGAATGAGTTTTCTCATTCTGTCTCTTGCAAGTCACCCAACATTTCAGCCATGAAATACTAAATTGTTGGAGACAACCTTCTTCTGTAAACTTGTTTTCCAAACCTGAGTTTCTTCTTCTAAAGGGAAAGGGATTTTAAAAAACTGGTTTACTCAAAAGTTGACTGTTCGCCAATGACCTCAAGTGGAAGTTTGTGGAGAGTTGATTTTCACATTGATCAGATCTTGTTTGTAACCTCAGGGTTTGGGTTTGACTATTTTCATTTATTTAAAAAAATGTCTCTTTGTCTTTTTGAGTCTGCCAATATCAAAAGGAAATGCATGTGTGGGAAGATAAAAAGAGACACTGCAATGGATGAAAAAAAAAAGAGAATATCTTGGGATTGCAGGGTCTCGACTTTGGCAGTACCAGTTTGGTGTAGTCAGGTTTTGGCCAGGTTCTCGACGCCTCATTTTTAAGTTCTGTTGAGTCTATTCAAAGTCAGTAGGAAATTGGCCTTTGACGAAAACACCAACTTTTTTGGGGAGACTGTATGCCCTATTTAAAAAATAACTTCCTCTTCGATTCAGTGTACTTTTAATAACTCCTCTGAGTTTTATATATTTCTCGATTTATTCTGAAGAATACATAAAAGACTGTGAAAAAGAGTGAATGCACAACAAACAACTAGGGGGATTGGAAAGCTGGACAATGTCGGTACAGCTGAACCACTTGCTTGTCCTGATTTTACCTTTTGTCAGTAACATTGTGTTGTGAAAAGAATTCCTTTGGCATTGAGTTCATTTCTTTAAGGATGAAAAGCTTTTCAGAGCATGCTGAGGATGACAAAACAAAACAAAGCAAATAAATGCATATTTCCAGGAATACCTTCTGTGCAGTAACTTGGCCAAGTAGCCTTCAGATTTATCAGCTCAAATTAAGTTAAAGTTAGCTGAGATGTTTACTTTTTCATCAAGGAGTTCAGCCTTCCTTAATTCAATTAGTTTTTAAAGCCAAGGACACGATTGTGAGATCTCTTTCAATTATGACCCTGATTTTTACTAAATCTTCCCGGAAGTAAAAACAAAGGATTAATCTGAAAAGCAGATAGAGTTTGTGTTTTATATTGCTGCATGTATATTTATCTGTGTATATCTATATTCTCTGTCTGTATTTCTAACTGATTCCGGAACATGAATCAAGATTATTATGTCTTCATATCCACACAGTGGCACAGTTCATCGTGCCCTTCACCCCTTCATGACCTGTCTAACAAGTGACAATAATCAGACCTAGAGAGAAAGACAGAGAGAGGCAGTGCACTCAGAGCATGATTCACACAATTTATACGTTTGTCTGTCAAGAGCACTGCCTGAGTTAAGATTTCTCAATTTCTCCATTGTTGAAATTCTGTGAAAGAGAATGGGTTCAGTCCTCTGTGAGGTTGCCACGACAACACAGTCGTGACATACCTGTGTACCCAGCCTGGCAGAGGAACAGAGGTGCTCGCCTCGCAGACTGTTAAAATACAACACTGCAGAGAGAGAGAAGAAGGGAGTTGTAAAGAAATTGCTCTTTCTGACAGAGTGGTAACTATTATTCAGTAAAATTAATTAGATTCAGAATGTGGTTAATGGAATAGTAAATATTTAACACAGTGATATGGTGCAGTTTAAAGTAAAGGGTTAATACTTGGTCTTTGTCTTGCTAACACATGGCTAACTCTAAGGATGGCCAACCCAGCGTTCCCACAGAATTCATTCAATCTATGGGGTTGCACAAGCACGAATGTCGCTCTGAAAAGAAACAGATTCCAAGTGACAGGTGCACACTTGAGGGAACGGGTATGTGCACAACTGCAGGTCTGACTGTCTGTGTGGACAGTAACAACTTTATGGACGTACACCAGTAGCCTGTGTACACATTCAGCCGATACAGAACAACTTTAGCCTTCATTTGGAGTTGCCGCTGTTTCTGGTGGCATAATGAATGTTAGGCTCAATATTCTCCTCCTCTAACCCTCTCCATTTAGCTGGGCACAACCGCCTGAGGAAAATATCTGGCTATTTAACAGCCACATGCTTCACTATGTTCACCAGCTAGATACTAACTGAGTCATTTGGTGCCAAACAGGTAGTGAACAGCTGATTTTTACAGCCGTTTGGCTGCAAACAGCTGCAGGCAAATATGAGGCTCAACCAAAAAAAACAGTGAAGTTCCAGACTGCTGTTCCAGGAGGATTCAGTCTGTGATTGTTTTCAGACACACAGCAGTCTTTGCTGACATTGCTAATGTCCACAAAAATGCTATAAAATTACTTTACATTGTTAGTGACTGGGTTAAATGCGAAATTCCCAAACAGCAACTCAACCTCCATCTTCATCTGCAAATGAAACCTATAAGAAAATAATCTATCTATATATCTATGCATAACATTATATATATATATATAAAGAAATCACTGATTGCTTTTTTGTATAGATCAAAATTAATCAACCCCTGAATCTGAAATTACAGTTTATATGATACCTTCCCTCCTGTAGAGCACAGTACATGTTGGACAGCAGTGCCGAGCAAAAGAGGTACAAAAGGACATGAAGACCAAATTCAGAATAAAGAATCCTCTACTTTTTTCTCTTTATCATCACGGCCCAGATTGGACAACCGGAAATCCACCATGCATTGCTCTGCGGTAGGGGACCAGGGGTTAGTGAGACTGTGCATGTAGGCTGAACATACGGCGGCATGCACGGCCCTCCGGGGTGCAATAAAGTATTTATTGAGGTGTAATGGGTGCAATAGCTGAACAGTTTGTACAACATGTAGCTCGTAACAGCGCTGTTTGCTTGTTTGTATGTGTTTCACGAAAAGGCTGTTGTCTGTTGAAACAGCATGTTTTCTTCTGCCCAACACAACGGAGGCTGTATCAACAAATTATTTTCGCTATAATAGGAACAGTCTCTGAACCATGACACTGAACAACAGAGATCAGGACTGAAGCTAATGAGCTGCATTAACAAAACAAAAAAAAACAATTCAGAGCTAAAATGCTCTTCGTGGATACAACGAGATCATGTTAAAGCTCTTATTTTGAATACCTTTACTTTCTCTATTTTATATGTGACATTAGAATGCCACACACATTCATCTCTTCTGACATACAGCACATGGACTTTGTGTTTCTATGACTCTTGAGGTCTACAGTATGTGGGCTCCAGGGGCTTAAGCTGCTCAGCTGACCCTGTCCTGTTGGCTTTGACAGAGCCGTAGAAATGCTCTGTGGCAGTGTGGTGTATCTCCAACGGTCCGGGAAGCCGTGAGGGTGGTGAGGTGGGAAGTCAAGGAGACACAGAGTCTTAGGACTTAGACACGTGAATCACAGGGGTCTAAATTAGAGCGTAAAGACACATGTACACACTCAAAGACAAAGCCAACCCCTTGAGTAAGCTCCGAGGCAGATCCCTCAACAGCAACATCCAGATGCTACAGTAGTCCACCCTCACAAATGGCTCCTGCATAAATCTCTGATTTCACTGTCTTAGAAATAATTAGACGAGCGGGGAGGTGGTAAAGTGCTCCGGGCTAACCTGAAGGGAGCCTTCGTATAGCATCTGCTTTTGTATGCTACATGCCTAGCTTAGGGAAAGACGAGAGATGAACAAACAAAGCCTCTTTAGGCACATTCCTCAAAGTCTGATTGAAGCAGAGTGGGCTACTGATGTCTCCCAGCGGCTGGTGCCTGAGGCAAAGGGGATCATTGGAAGATGCAGCTGATGAAGGTGGGATGAAACGTTTGTAGAGACCTAATTAAAAGTCACAGGAAGTCAAGTAAAGCCTGAGCAACTTTCTTTTTCCATGTTTAAAAAAAAAATATTCACTGTTTGTACTGTTTTAATCATTTTCCTGTCCTTGGTTTTTCCACAACTCATCTCAGCAGCTACGACTGTACCTTTGTTCGCTCAGATGTACCCACACACACGTTCACTAGACTTGGACCATATGACTGTATATGGATGGACTACTTGTCTCCACTTCCTCCGTTTATCCAGAAATGAAACCAAAACATTGTGGATAAGAATCCTGGAATCTTGCACATAGGAAGCCAGAGTCTGTGCAGTAGCAATCAGGGGATGAAGCCACAGTAGCATGGGCTCAACCAATCTCGAGTCAGTCTCAGACTTTTCACCAAATTTTTTAACCAATAAATTACTAATTAAACTCAAACTTAACAGAAAAATTGCACTTGAACACACATCAGTGTGATAAGAACTACCTAAAATGACAGGAATCATCTTTGAGAAAAATTTAATTATCTTCTCCTTTAATTTTTTTTGAATTTGTTTGTTTTGGTCCATGTCCCATCTGCTAACATGGACAAGGCATGTTTTATGGCCTATACTGCAGCCAGGGGTAAGTAATGAGCGGTAAAGTTGTCCGTCTTTAATATCTGTCAATGACAGACCCACAAAAAAGTCCAGATTTCTTTTTAAGACAGGGTTCGTGTGTACAGAAACTGTTGAAATTTTAGAGATGTAACTTCTTCATCTGTCAGTACAGAGTTGTTATTGCTATTATTTGCTTAGTTTTTTCCTTGGAGGGCACAATGTCCCTGTACATAATGTGCTTCACTGGGTGTGTCACTGATTTAAATATTAGTTTGACAGTGATGGTTGCATTGCAGTCTTTGGAAAGTTTATCATTTCTTTTGTCTGACTGGCATCGGTGAACACTCCCAGCAAATCACCTAATAATGAGGATATTAATCATTAAGAAATAAATGAAGAATAGCAATTACAGAAATCTGCCGTACATGGAACCTTGGAGCAGAAAATTAGCACGAGGTAGAAAATATGAGACTTAGTATGAAGTTTCAATTATCTACCTTTCTCAAAAACTCATAAATCTGACTTTTATTTGGCCGATATTACCTAACTCACTCACGTATGGTACTGCATGTGAAGACAGTGCATGTGAAATGTTTTGTCAGCATGCGATAATTTCAATTTGGTTGCATCGATCAACTACACAGCCGTCAGTGATGAGCTCTGGCTTATTGTTTATGACAAGAAGCATTTCAGAGAAGTGAGGCGGAGCAGTGCTGTGCTGCTGGGGGTTGATGGAGCTAATGATTTGTTTGGACAGCCTTCAGCACTTATTATATCACATCTTTGGATCCATTTTAAGTATTTAGCCATTGAAGTCGTCACATATGTCTGTGGAGCATTCGCTTGAATCACTTAAATAAACCCCATAATGAATTATTCATATAACTACTTTTATGGTGGGTTTGATTGACACCTGATATTTAAAAAACAGTAAATTATCATAGCTTGTTATTTGAAGCACAGCATAACACAATGGAGATGTTTGTGCCATTTTCAACTCAAAATACCTGAAGTCATCTTTACGTCAAATACTTAGATCTGAATAGGAGATCATCTTACATTTATTAGTTCATCTTCCGAAGATTAACACTCAACACTTCTCTTAAATCATAAGGAAACGGCGTAGGTGGAAGCCAAAGCTTAAAATACCAAACCCTCTACATTCACCATGACAGGATATAAAATTACAAGCCAACATAACTCAAAGTGCTGAAAGGGTTAGCAGCCATTGTTCACTTTTCTTTTGTTTTTATCCAACCATATTACCCAAAGCTCTTTCAGCCCTGCAGTAAGTTTGAAACTCAAAGTTTCCCTCTGGACAGCACCTTATCCCAAGTGCTGCTTGCTTTAATTATGTAACAAGATGCTGGGATCATCTCCAAAAATCAATGTTTCCTCACTTGCTGGGGGTTAAGACCGGAGGTGACAGCAATTAACTTCAGATGTTCTGATCATGTTAAGCTGACGTGCAGATTAAAAAGCCACCTAAAGGCATCACATGCAAGAATACTTCATGATTTACCCGCTGAATTATTAAGCAATCACTTTTCTCAACTCATCAAGTAATAGACAACACATTGAACATTTGGTTACCCATTATTCCTACGCCACGAACATCCAAACGACAGTTGGATCAACTGAGTAAAAAGAAAACCACAGATTTACTTAAACTCAATCCGATAGTCCTGAGCACATCCTTGCTGCAGAGATAACACTGACAAAAAGCTTCAGTTTACTCGCGCACGCAGCACAACATGCATTCATCTTTTCTTGACATACTGTACTGTTGAATGCACAACTGTCTGCCCACCCCTTTGTGTCAAGCCTCTCAGACTACGCAACATATGGACACAACGGCACAACAGCCACAAAAGAGAGAACTCACAACAGTCATTATTGTCACAAGTGCGGCAAAGCCACTACACACACTTATCACAGAGCCGCTAATAGCACCAGGCATGCACTTCTCCTCTCTCTCGCCTTACCGTTTATATGCTTTTCGCCTCATTTTCAGCAGATAAGATCACAATATTCATGTGCCTGTGCATCCCCTCAGAGTGGCATGCCTTTGGAAAAAGCCTCCTCTAATTCTGACTGGAGACAAGCTGGTAGGCAGAGAGAGAGAGAGAGAAAGAGCGAAGGGGAGAGAGAGAGTGAGAGAGAGAGAGAGAGAGAGAGAGCAAGTGAGAGAGCGAGCTGAGGACTGAATGAAGCAGGAGGAGGTGTATGGGAAGAGGAGGGGTTATGGGAGTGATGGAGTGAAGAAGAGGAAGAAGATGAGGTAAAAGTGAAAGTGGCAAACCTTGTGTCATGCTGCATCTCTCCATCAGAGTCCTGGTGGGAAGAGAAGAAGGAGAAGAAGAGAGGGCGAAATGATTAGATTTATTCATCAAGCAGATTTATCTGGCGCCGCCGCTGCCACTGCACGCTGCGGAGTGCCTCTTATCTGGTGTTTAACGAGCTCTCAGAGCGACTATGTCTCGGCAAACAAATATATCCATTATTTCTCACTCTCGGCACACATACTATATCAGTATTGAGAGCATTAAGGGAAAGAGGGAGGAGGGAGACAGAGGAAGAAATGACAGATTAGCGGCGGTAAAGAAAAATGCTGCGTACTGCAGAAATGGAGAGAAACTGCCCGAGGGCGATAGAGGCACACTCGCATAGCGTCGTTGTTCAAATGTTTGGGAGAGAAACAGAAAAAGTTAAATGATAGAACTTGAACAATGTAAGAAAGTACACAAAGTCAAATGTGGGACAGTCAATTTGAAAGAATTGTTTCACTTAATGGTAAATATGAAGCTAGCAAAGGGGGATAGGGACTACGTTTTTGTTTGAAAACGCATCAACCCTTCGATGGATACGCCTGGCGTCCACATTACTGCAGAATTTAGAGCCGCTGAAAAGGAGAAGTTTGGAAACGCTGCTGGCTCTGTTTTAGTTTGAAAACTCTGGGGCAGCGTTTTAGTCTGGACGAGCAGAAACTGAGATGTTTGGAAACAATTACGTACACACTCACAGCTGCTTGCTGATTGGGTGTTTTTGGTCACATGAGGCATTTTGTCAAACAAAAACGTAGCAGATGTAGTCTAGGTGTAGCATGAAGAGTGGAAACAAGGGAAAACAGCTAGCTCGGCCCTGTCCTAAGATAACGTACATCTGCCTAGCAGCGTCCGCAAGAGCTCACAAATGATCATGTTTCATCTCCTCCATTTAATCCTTGCAAAGATTGAAGTGTGAAAATTACAAGCTGAGTGTTACAGGGGGTTCCTGTGTCGCAGCTAATCGTATCCCCATGTTTCCCACTCTTTATGCTAATCTAAGCTATGTAGCTTCAGGTGTTAGATTCATATTTATCGTACGGACACCAGAGCGGTGTCAAACCTCTCTTCTAAGTTGTGCCAGAAACATGTTTCCCACAATGTCGACATACAACATGATTTAAAAAACATCAGGTAAACGGAGGCGACCTCCCACTTCATCATGTCTTCATCGCATCTTCCCTTTAATCCTCGCAAAGAGTGAAGTGTAAAAATTACAATCCGAGTTGAACGGGGAATCTGAGTAGCAGCTATCTGTGTCCAGTCTTTAAACTAAACTAATTAAAATGGAGGTGGCCCACACACACACATCACATCTTTCTCATGTGCAAACTCAAACAAAGATGAATGCGAGAACGGGTCCCTGTTGCATTTGTTGGCTACATATGCATTATGCATGACTCCGATTTCTCAGGAGAGTTTACCATTTACATTTACATTTTCACTTAAGCTTAATTCTTTGGTGCAGAACCAATCGCTCAGTGCAGTCTCTGGAGTTTAGACTACGTGGAAGAGCGAGCGAATATGTGCGGTCAAAGTCCGCCACACAAACTAACAAACAAAAAATGTAAATAAGTTTGAGATCACTGACACTGCAGTGGTCAAATCTGAACATGAACTACAGAGATGTCAGACGGTCAGATGTTGTTTCGGTGTCTAGTTTCTATCTAGCCTCAGGATTTATAGTTGGGGGTTCGATTTCAACATGCTGTTTGTGAGAGAGCATTTTGTGTTTGTTGTGGGCACGTGTGTGCTGCGCTTTGTGCTGTTGTGTTGATGTGTGGGTGTTACAAACAGTGCAAGTGATACAGCAGGATGACTCATACAGCTACTGAATGAGACAACGCTCAGTAATCCCCTCTGTCCATCCCTCCATCCCAGCATCCCTCTGTGTGTGGAGGGCAAGCCTAGAGAGAGGGAGGAGGCGAATTGGCATTCCTGGAAGGCATCACTGAATGACAATCTGCAGCCGCAGCTACTACACATGTACATTCATTCACTGAGAGGTGTTGGCCTTTATATTGCTGAATTAAACAGAAAGGTAACACACCACCATCAAACAACTGCCGGTCCCTGATGGTTTATCTCAGTACAATAAAACATGTTCAAGATGAGCTGAGAAACGTGAAAAAAAGGTGATGTTTAATGATTGACTAGGAAACTCAGCAGCAGCTAAAAGTCTTGTTTTTGCTGACCTCCAGTGTTTGAACTGCTCATCTCACCACACCCATCAGTGACGTTGGACATGTTCCGAGCTGCAAGGTTGTGAAACCTTGACAGTGGTTCTCAACCTGGGGGGCAGGTTAGGATTAGACACAGAACTCTCCCCTCTCCCCTCCTCCCCCCTAACTCTGTCTCTTCTCCATCCACCTCTCCTCTCGTCCCAATTTTCCTCCGCTCACCCCAACCGGTCGAGGCAGATGGCCGCCAACACTGAGTCTGGATCTGCTGGAGGTTTCTTCCAGTTAATGAGGGAGTTTTTTCTCTCCACAGTCGCCAAAGTGCTGCTCATTGTGGGAACTGTTGGGTTTCTCTATAACTTTTAAGTTCTTGACCTTCTATGTAAAGTGCCTTTAGATAATGTATATATATATAATATATATATTATTGGCGCTATACAAGTAAAATTGAAGTGAAAATTTAGATGCTGCAGGGGCATGGATACATGGTGAAAAATGTTGAATGAAATTGAATGAATATGATTTATGGACAGAGAATAAACACGTGTTTCATTCTTGTCTTCTACTTTGCCTGCACACACCCTTACTACACAGGACCATGTGCTTTCTTTCCCTCCTTCCTTCCCTGAAAGAATCACACTCCTTGTCTTTTGAATGACCCGCTCTCAAGGTACTAAATGTGTGAATAGCTGCCATATGCAATTTTCTCTCTCGATATCAAATATATTCCTCTCACTGCACACACTCAGCTGAACAGTTGCTAGGGAGCTGACAGCTGGGGAATATATTCTGATCAGGAAGCTTCCTCCCAAACACCTCTCTGTTTCCTTACTCTTGGACACTGGTCAAGGTCCCTCCATTTATCACAGCATTAGTAAAACAGTGCAGCATGGTGTGAGAGGGTAGATTACGATGGAGCCTGGAGCTCTTAAATACAGTAGAAATATAAAAAAAGGTGGAGAACAGTGTTTAAATTATTAATATATTAGCCACCTTTACACAGGCAGCCAAGCAGCATATGAGATTTGTTTGAAACCCAAGCCATCTTCTGCTTTTCCTCTCAGCTCTGAGTAAATTAAAAGTAAATAAGGGCTGATGTTTTCTAAATATATCACATGCCAAAGGGATCAATACTTTCTCTTTGGTATCTCGATCTAGGCTGGCTGGAGGGCAGAAAGATGCTAATGCATTTAAATGAGAGGTAAATAGACCTTAACAGGGGCACATCAGGTTAGAGTGAGGATATGTTCTGCCCTGAAACTCCACAATCAACTGTTAATTTAGATGTTTGTGTCACTGCTCATTTCAAACAGAGAGAACGTGGATCCATCTTTACCCTCAAAATTACAGCCTCACCTCCAAACTACACTTTGTCCCCAAAATTGTGGAAAAGGTGCAGCGCAGAGCTGCTATAAATGTTTTTATGAATCGTTGCTGACAAGTTTCACCCTCGCTCTTGCAGTTTGCACTCATCAGAAACAGCAGTTCTCGAATGATATTTTTATGCTAGTGACGCAGGAGGAATATTGTTTTCGGTGCTGTTGTTGATTCTGTGGAGCATCAGGGTTGATAGGCCTCAGTATTGTGTGGGTATCACCTCCGTCCTCTCTGATAGATGTTTTTGCAGTTTCGCGACCTCATCTGAAACTCGGTATTGTAGTATCCTTGGTCCTATTCTGTTTGGTTTGTATGTGCTTCCCCTTGAACAGTTAATAGGACAATTATCTATTTTCACTGTTACATAGATGATATCCAATTATATATCTCAGTCAGACATGTTTCAAATTACTGCCTAAAACCTTTAAGGCTGGATGGCCACTTACAGCACAGCTAAATGCTTTAAATACAGAAAGCTTAACTTCTGCACCTCTTAGTGATGAATAGTCTTTTTTCTCTCAGCTTGATGGGTAAATCATCCATAAGAAATCTGGTCTGTTTCTATGAACCAGGCTTTGAATCTGCACTTTCATCTCAAGTGATTTATTTGCTCTTTTCCCAGCTGAGCATGGGGGGGGGGGGGCTCAGGTCCATTGTGTCTCCAGCAGAGATGGACATGTGAATCCATGCTTTTATATCATCCAGTCTTGAGTAGCAGCTCCCTGTTATCCACCTGGGCAACACAAGTTGTCCAAAATGCTACTGATAGAATCTAGACCAGGTTCTATAGGTTCTGTGACCCTGATTCTATCTGCCATCTTGCTTTTCACTGGCTCCAAATAAAATTCTGAATTAAATGTAAAGTCCTTGTGGTCACCTTTAGATCTCTATACGGTGAAGGTCCTGCCAAACTTGCGCACAAACTTTGGGACTCTGTTTTAATGCAATTGGCTGTAAATGCTGCAGTAGACACAGAGGACACCCTCATAAACAGAGCTACACGTTGAGGCTTTCATTTGCATTTTTATTAAAAATTTCTTTTGTGATTACGCTCTATATCTGTATGTATTTATTTTCTCCTTTATCTCTTTTGTTACATCTCTGCTTCAGAAAGGTGCTATGTAAATAAAGTACTTTTCCTTCCATTTCTGTGCATGTAAAGCACACAATAAACGATCATTCTCCATTCACAGCACGTTAATGAATAATCATGTTGGCAGATTTGATTTTGTATGGCAAGTGGGTGATGTGACAGATGCAATTAAGCAAAACACCAAACATAAATGATTCACGTCTAATAAATCTGAGAAGAGCAATATTCAGCTAACAAGGAGAAATGTGTGGCAATAGACGATCTCAAAGCCTTGAATAAAGATTGAGTGAAATCATCAGAGGCTTGTGTAATCTTATTCATTTAGATCCTAATTTCCAGCAATTTACATCAGCACTTCCTGAATTAGCAGGAAACATGACAAACAGCTGCACAGTGTATGTTTCTCGCGGAAATCATTTCTTAGAATTACACTCGCAATCAGACATAATGAGGCAACCGTGCATGATGTAATAACTGCATATGATCTAGTAAAATCTCAGCTACGTGTCGTGCATACGTGCTGTCGTAAGCTTGAATATGGATGGGCAAGATTTAAAGTCAAACTGCAGTTTCAGCCTGCAGCTTTTTAAAATGTGGTTAAAAATGCAAATGTAGATTTTTTTGAACAACTTGTACCCTTGATCAAGAAACTAAACTAAGTCTGTAAATATCACAGTATCTGGCTTCGAGAAAAGAGTTTACACTTTTGTGTGCATGCATCCCATTTTACAGCACAGCAATTTAACTGTAGCATACATCCCACACAGATACACGTCTGGAAATGAAATGTGTCTTTGAGAACGTTAATAAAGGCAACATGAGAGGAGTGCTGATCATGTCATTGCAATAAGAATGTAATTAGGTCTCAAATATGTCTCTCCTCTTTTTTGTTGACCTGCATAGTTACTGGTGTTATTTGCCCTCAATATTTCCACTATGTTAATTAAATACGTAATCAAACTGTGCAACGTTGTGCGTAACTGGTGAAGCTCTCTTCTGGAGACAAGCCATATAAATAAATGAGGGACAATAATGAGTTATTGAAATAACATTTTAAATCCCTTAAAAAGCAGCTTTCCTTGAATGAACTATTAACAGCAAAGTGCACTCTGAAAGGGTTTTTAATATTTATGTGACAAATTCCCATTTTAACAAACTATCTTTTTGTTTTGTGTCATTTATGAATTTGTGTAAGAGATTCCACCTATGTGATATTGCAGGTTTGGATTTTTGCTACCACTAAAAAAATCTGACCAATTGTTCACAGTCTATCAATGGGAAAAGAAATGTTGCTGTTAAACTTTTACATTAACTTTTCTATTGCTCTGAGAAAATTAAATTAAATTAAAATTGTACTGGGGAGTCACCAAAATACAACCACTCACCACTCTAAGTTATGGAGAAAATATGAATTTTATACATTTAGGTTAACCAGCACTTCAGGGTACTCACAGGGATATTGACGGGCCTGGGCAGTGAGGTAGACCTGTACGACATTCTGGGAAATCCTTCTGGCCAGCTGAAGACAGGGCAGGGGTCACTCCATCGACTGGAAGGTGATTGAGGAACAGTCTGGTCATAACTCGTAGGTACCGCTTTCTTCTCCTTCTCCCTCTCCCTCCCTCTTTCAGCTCTTCTGTTATCCTCCCACCAAGGCTTTTCTCTCACTTTATCCTTTTCTTTTGGTTTCTCACCTCCTCTGTCTCTCTCCCAGTGGCTCTCTTTTCTCTTCTCCCTCTCCTTCCCTATCTCCATACCCAAGCCTCCATTTCTCTCCCATGCATTCCTGTTTTCCCTCTCCATACCCTTCTCTAGTCCTTTCTCATTCCTTTCTTTCCCCAGAGTGCCATTAGCAACCATTTCATCAAGCTGCCTCACTCTGTCAATGTCTGTCTCTAAATAAAGTCTCCCAGTGGAGGGCTGTGCCTGGACCTTTGTACATAGCTCCAGGTCGTGCTCTTGGTATGAGTGACTGTCCCCTTTCCCTTTCCTCAATGTATCCCCAGGTTCCAAGATTTTACAGCTCGGTAATGTCTTGCTCCACTGGTGGATGGAAGTTGTAACGTCCTTTGAATCATACTCCTTGATGGTGTGGAGGTTTGAGCTTGTCGGGCTGTACCACAGGTTTGTTAGTGATGCAGATGGTGGTAGTTGTGGGTTTATTGGGGTTGATGGTGGTGGTGGTGGTGGAGGAGATGGGTAGCGATGCCGGAGGGTAGATTTCTGTTGCTGCGGACCACCGTTAGATTTTAGCACCCTGTAGGTAACCTCATTCAGAAACTGTGAGAACTTGCGTTTGTCGTCAGTCTTCTCTTCTCGCTGATGAACTGTGGCAATATTCTTACTCAGGCAAGATGAGGAAGGACTCTGAGTTCCCGCGTCTTTCCATTGTACCGTGGTAGCCCTCTCTGGAGCAGCTTCTTCTTTGCTTTTAGCTTTAGGAACCGGACGTGAGAAGATAAGATTTTGGTAAATTATTTCAGGCTCAGTAATCACAGTATCGGACTCCTGGTTAGTGGTGCAAGACTTTACATCAAATTCCCCTGATGACTCAGTGCTGTCTTGCTTAGCAGGAGTCCTTAGCAGGCAGGTAGCTCCTGAGCTCCAGCTGTTTGTGTCCCAACTTCCATCATCATCACTGGAGCTGCCATTGCCGCTCTGTAGGCTCGGGCTGGGACCCCACTCAGTGGGGCTGGGGGTTGAGTTGTCAAGGCTGCCAAGAGATCGCCTCTTCATTCGAGACAATGATCCCGTCAGGTTGGGTGTGCCCTGGAAACTGGGCAGAGATCCTTGGAGACTTGATAATGATCCTTGGAGGTGATCCTGTAAGTTTGATAGGGACCCTATGGAGCTTGGACTGGCAGACTTGTGGAGACCGGAAAAAGAACCCTTAATTAGAGGAGAGGATTGGCGACGCAGTGGTGGCTCTTCTTCATGGTCACTGTATGGTCCAGAGAAAACAGGGCACGACGCAGTGGAAGAACAGGAGCCACGATCCTGCCGAGTTGAGGACGCTCTAGATCTCGGTTGGCGCCGCAGAGTTGCCATGTCAATTGCCTTCTTTCCCCTACTTCGCTCTGTCTTCGGTGATCCTCTCTGTACAGACTCGAGCCTAAGACCATTGTTTGAAATGGACACACACAAGTGGACCATGTCAGGCTCAGGAAAACAGATTTTTTTTTGTCCTCTGGCTTTGCCCAATTTCAATTGTCTGCCCTAGTTGACCGGGGCCACTGACAGTGCACCCTAGCTGTCGGAGTGTGACATACTTTCACTGTGCCGGCAAAGCACACAATGCGATCCTAAAGGGTTTAGGGTCTGATAGTCATTTGGATGTCAACTAACCTACATTCATTACCATTCATATGCTGACACTGTCAATTCTATTTTTTTTTCCTTTTTTTTAAGATAGCATTATAGATCAACAGCTGCATCACCAGTGCTTTGTCTGTGCGCATCATCTGTAATGAATTAGTGTATTGACACGAATAGTGTTGGAAAGCAGCTGCATCCAGGTCAGAGATATTGACCACAGCTACCACGTGAAATCTGCTTTGTTGGTAGCAGGCAAGCAAAGTGGTTACATATCGATCGGTCACACATGGTACTCGCGGTAGTTAGCTTGTATTTGTAATGCTGGGGTGCATAGATGAGCATACTAAATACCATGATCATTAACTTTATTTTTTAACTTCTCCCCGAAAGGCGTTCTATTAATTTGCCACTTCAATGTTTGCTTTCATCTTAAGATATAACATCTCTATGTTGGTGGTGCAGGAGCGGCATCTGTTGCCTCTTAGTTGGATGAAAAGGAGCCGCCCAGGCAGATGTTTCCTCGTCCGGACACCTGGCCTGTAAAGATACAGCTCTTATCAAAGGTGTCAGCTCTCCAGCTGAAAGGGTCACACAGGTTGGTTGTACTTTGAAGTATGAACACATCATGCCCTGAAGTCTCGTTCAACAATACTCAAGTCTCTTATGATGAATTATTCCTAAACAAATATTATCAAAAATCTTATTTAATTTTGCACAAATAGCATAAATAAATAAATTGACATAGAAGAATACAAAAAAAAAGGATAGGACAAAGGACTCCGCTGTACGTCTAGTTTTGAAACATCAGTAAGAACATAACGTCTTTGTCCCGATTTCCATGTGATTGTTTTAAGTGTATGATTTCTCACAAACTGTGTGGGACTGATTACACTACAAGAGGAGGGTACTCAACCAAAGCAGGGAGAGCACTGGCTCGCTGTGAGTGAACAGTGTGAAGCTACTCAACATGGCAGAGGGAGGAACCATTAAAGAAAACACCACTCTCAACAGCTGTATACCCTATTTAATAAAATGTACAAAAAAAGTGAAAGAGGAGACATGCTGAGTGATGATGCAGAGACAGAGCCTGGGGTGGATCTAATTAAACCTCGGTGTGTGTTAACATGTAGGAATAACGTGTTCTCTATTTCCCCTGGACAAATTAATTATATAAAGTGAAGCTTCTGTAGGGTTCTACTTATCTTTAAGTAATCAAATGTAAAATCCCTCTGGTTTGACGTTTGATCGCAATTTGCTAATAAACCAAGAGGTGATCACTTATCCAATACATGTTCCTAAGAGGATAAATCAAACTTAATTTGCTTTGGCCAATGCTTTTAGTTTTATGGATATTTGATCATTAACCAAATGCAGCCTCACATTCTCACCTGTAGGCTACTACTGTATCAAGTTATTAAAGGTTAGCATGCTAAGATTGTAAAAATGGCAAAACGTCCGCTTGTTATCTTTGTCACTCATGAGCATTTAAGCTATTAGCCTTTAGCTTAACAGAATAACTCCTAACAGATCTGCTAACATGGCTATGAATTAGTTTATTTTTAGTGCATCCCACAATTGGTGGATTTAAGAATATAGTGTTTGTTATGATGATAATTAGAAATGCAATATTCCTTTTCCTCAAGAATAATAAGTGGATAGAATTGAAAAATTAGAAATCAATTCTTATAAGTTTTTGATTGTGTCCGAAGTTTAAAATCAGTGTTGTTTCTCCAGGTGTTTTTCCCATTGTGAAACTACAAAGGAGCATTACTTTGCTTTTGCTGGCACAAGGAATTGTGAGACAGCTTTTCCTTCCATGAACGATGGTTCTGTGGGTGAAAATAAAGCAGGTAAGAAAGGAACAATTGGAACAATTAGCATGTAGAGAAATCAACCAGCTCTTATCATGGCTGACACTTGAATACTACTGGGTCATTTTACCCAGTCAAAAACCTTCCCAATAATAAAAAGACCACAGCGTGTCTTTTTTTTTCTACATTTTTTCTTCCACCATTGTTAAAAAGAAGCAATTACTTTCAACCATTTGGAATCTTATGACCAAATGAAACACCTCCATCACTTTTGAGCGCAGGTGAAGTATTTCTGTTCCTCCGCTGCGTCTTGACATTTAACACCTGCCATATGCTGTCCAAACTAAAATTAAGTTCACCAGGATGATAATACTTAAATCAGATGCAGCAACGCAAGCATCCCCCAGCTCTTTGAATAATAGACACTGGTTGCTAATAAGATCTCTGCCGACTTCCCATATCCTCTGAGTACGCTCTGATTCCCCAAAGCCTTTAATACTGAAACAAAAAGATAAGATTCTTCATTTCAGCCCTTCAAGCGGCTGCCTGATATGCTTCTCCATCTTACTCACTCTTTAGATTCCCTCTTCACTGGGAATACGTATTTGGTGTTTCCTGTGAAATTTGTTTATTACAATAAGTCAAACCTGCCTTTAGGGTGATTAATAGTTAATTCTGTTGCTGAGCATGAAAACGGTTTTGTGTTATCTCCCTGTATTTTGTGTCAGGGAGTATTTAATCCTCTGGAACTGTTGGCTGTTATAGCTCAAACAAGGCAGTTTGATTTTCAGCTAAAATCAAGAGGTGGCTATTTGCTTTGGGTTTATGACGTCTTTACAGAGGCCTGCAGGAATCTGCATTAGGACCCACTGCGATTCCACTCCTGGCAAACCCACTCAGGCCTGTGTGCATTTATACTTTCAAGACCGTCTGCTCAACTCAGCAGGAGACGATTCTCCCCAAAACGCTCGCCGAGGAAAAAACAGCAGATTGTGAGCGGGGCGACAATCACTCGTTCAAATGTAACGTCATTTGAGCCACTTTCAGTCGGTGCCCACATGTTGTTTTGTTCTCCTCTTATTAATGAGCACTCAGATGAATGGCAGACCCCCTCGTTTCCCTCTGGTGTCAACATTGATGTTGTCATGGAAACAGTGATTGTGATCCAGATGCATCTTTCCCATGTCTCGCTATGAGCCGGAGAGGTCTGTACAGCTTTCCCTCTTAAATGCCAAGGCAATAAAACAGACACCTATAGGAAATGTCAGCAGGGCTGTCTGACGGAGGATATGGAGCCTGACAGCCCTGCCGAGCTGTATTTTTCATTTCCATGTCAAGGCGAAACCCTGCGGTGATGCATCTTTTCCATTTAAGAGAGACACGACAATTGAAATGAATGACACTGCGCTGAAAGCATTGGATATGAGATTAATTTAAATAACTATGCCACATATTTGTGTATGCACATGCTCACTCAACACACTTATTCTCTGTGTGCATTTGCAGAGCGCCTCCTTTATCTATTAGAGATGGACATTGTTTATGTATGCAACAGCGCTCTCTAGTGACCAGAGAGGGTAAAGCAGAATCATTTTTGTTTAGCTTCTGTACATCGGCTTCTCTGCCCATTCACCTACTACTACTACTACTACTACTACTACTACTACTACTACTACTACAGCACTACTGCTCATTGACAGAGACACAGTCAGACGGCGGCAAAACTGCTGCATGATAACTTATGCCACAACTTGAAAGTCAGTCATAGTGAAATAAATTTGAAATGGTCAGAAAATGTTTTTAAATGATTCAAATATTTAATCATGGTTTGTTTGTTTGTTTAAATATTTTCTATTAGGGTTTTGTGGCCAGTGCCCTATTCCATGCTGTCAAATTGAACATATATTTAAAAGGTCTATGAATAGTATATTGCCACAAGACTTGTGCTTACATTATAGGCTGACTTTTAATTCGTTTGGCATCTGAGGTTTTGTTCGAATGAAATAGGAAGTTCAAGAAGTACTTAAGTCTGAGGGGAACCAACCTTTTGATGGATAGCAGAATAAAAAGTGTGCCAGTGAAAGTTATGGATTCCCAGATGCTCTACGGAACAATTTACATTTTAAATTTGCCAAACTTTTGAAACGCATAAATTATATTATGTTAGCTTGTTTTCCTGAAATGACAGTTGTATATTAATCTTATTTAATTGTTCTGTTTACTCATTTTACACCTCTGATTCATGTAAGTATCCCTCCTTATAGAATTTGCCACTGATTTCTAATAATAATAGATAAATACAATAAAATAGTCTTAAAATGTGTTTGTTTGCATATTTCTGTTACTACCATTGTCTTTCATGTGTTGTCGAATGTAACAACAAATGGGGAATAGCCATTTAACTGCAGGTATGTGCATACAAGTATGATTTATCTCTGCTGTTATATAGTAAAAGGATGACAATATTCAACACATATTCTTATATAGTGACAATGTATAAGTGCATGTTTAAACAGTTTAAATTACTGTAGGAGGATAAATGGGCGACACAACAGCATGGGGAACTCTAACCCATTGCATTCTCACTTGTCATGTGCCATTTCTTACTCCTCCTTCTCCATCATGTTGCTTTAATTAGTAGTTTGCAGGATGCATATTAGAAAACACAATATGTTTTAGCTTAAATCTACAAGATCTGTTGTTATTTTATGTGAACATGCATATTTGTCTGTTCAGAAATTTAAAAAATACCTTTCTGATAATTATCAACGGAAAATAGAAAGCTTCCAAACCTGCAGAAGATGGAATCACATATGCTGAAAAGTAATAGTGTTCAGTTCAGTCTTGCACAGGTGTTAATGGTCAATTTATATGTCTGAGCAGGTTTCATGAATATCAACAAGGGACCCACACGCGGCACATCCAAAGCACACAGGAGAAATCAGAGCTGCAGAGATGGAAATGGATAATGCTGGGATGACAATCTGAAGAGGACAGATTGTTTCTTTATGCACGGAAACAGCGTTAAGCCTGAATACTCGTGGGGGCGCCGAGATTAAGGATGATTTCATTAGTCTGTCAGGTGCAACGGGGCCTCATTTATAAAAGAATCAGGTTCACTGTTTAATTCTGTGCATAAAGAAAGAATTCAAGTTTTGATTTGTGAAAATATATATATGTGATATAGAACCACCACCACAACAACGAGCTGGAAACGAAAGGAGGTATTGCTACCTCTCTGTTACCTACTTTATGCTGTGTTTCATGCTTTCTCCAGGGACTCAGACAATCAGACAATACTAATTAGAAAATTAATTTGGAGAGAGTGACGCTGAGCAATTTGAATATAAAGATATTTCAGTGTTAAGATTCCAAGATGTTTAAAGGCCACAAGGTCACCTCACTTATTATAAACTCCATGATTAGATTCGAGACATTTTATCCTCTAATTTCACGGTTTGATATGATAGATCATTGGATTCGAACGTTACGGCAAATTCTATTTTGTAAACGAGTCCCGGGGGCATCTGGAATCATCTGGCACAACTACAAAGAGGGAATCACACACTGGGGGCAGGAGATGCGAGAGTGTGTTTATCCCTAATTAACTAATAACCTCCTCTGAGGGGCTCAGCTTCATAATCATTATCTGCATTAAAGAGACAAAACGACTGAATGAAATTAAAGCAGCTGCTGATGTGAAACTGCACGACGACTCTCCACGTGTGTGGTTGTCATGGAATTCCACCATAAATGAGGAAAAGCTCACACAACACATTCAGTTTGTTACAGGTTGTTATTGATCAGATTTGTATTGATCTCAAGTCATTAACTATTCATTGGTTTTATAAAAGCTGCAGGAACGTCCGCTTAATAATAATGATAATAAAAATAATATTGTCCCCTTTAAATTATTATAGAGTATAAGTTATTTAGATATTGCTGTTTTTTCATAAGAGGTATTTAGAAGTTTACAGTTTAATTGAAGAACTTTTACTTCTACATTCTAATAAACATTTTGACCGTGACTGACTTTTACAGAATATTTAAGCATTTTTTTTGTTTAATTAAAGATATTCTGACAGCAACAGTCCATCCATCCGTTCTATATCTACACAGTTTTGTCCTTTACACGCAGGGGAGACTGGAACCAATCCCAGCCTACTTCAAGGTCGCCAGCTGACATGTAAAGACAAACTGTGATTCACTTTAAACTACGGTCAATATCCATCCATTCACCCATCCATCATCTATACCGTTTATCCTTTCGCGGTTTGGTTTTGAGGGAACCAATCCCAGCTGACATTGGGTGAGAGGCGGAGTTCACCCTATAGACAAATGGCCTGTCCATCACAGGCCTGACAAACAGAGACAAACAACCATTAATGCTCACATTAAAACCTACAGTCAATTTAGAGGCTCCAATCAACCTGTTGAGATTTACATGTTCAGTGGGGGGGGCAATGACCTTGGGTATGACAAAGGTAGATTGACACCTGTTGAAATATTGAGCCTGCACATGTTTGGGACATCAATTCCTTCACTTGCTGTTTTAGAATGATATGCAGTATATTCCACAAGCAGTCAGTAATTTATTCTGGACGTGTTCCACATTAAACCCGATGATGGTTTGAAGATATAAAACACCTGAGCTGAGAAGACATCCTCGTGTGTCTGGTCAGGTTTTCACTGATATTCCTCGTAACTGGATTTTTTATTGTATTGTCATTACTCAGAGCGCCCACAAATTAATACACAGACGAGCTGACAGTGTTTTGTTGTACAGGGATGTTATAAATACTGGTTGTGTATGATAATGTCGAAGGATCTGACTGAAACATGAATCAAAATGTTCCCTAACTTCTAGATTTCTAGAGTGAAAAGTATACACGATGTTTTTATTGCCACAACAAAGCACATTGATATTCTTACTTACATTTTTTTTTTTGTAAAAGAAAATAAGTGTGGTCAATTTAATGACCTGGTTCAGCTGGAGTGAACAAGGCTGTAACTGAGCTCGCTCTCTGGCTCTCTGGCTCTCGCTCTCTCTCTCGCTCTCTCTGCTCATCTCACTAGGGCTTAAGAGATTTTTCTCAGTAGTGACCTTTAACTCCACAGTTGGTGCAACCTGCATCATCAAGTCATTAATATCCAGATTTAACCTCAAATCTCCATAGTGTGTGTGTTGTTGTTTTTTTGTTGGACAAACATTTTATAAGCAGGAGTCTCTACAAGAGACGAAAATCAGAAGGACGGACACAGGGAGTGGGCGAGCTGTGAGGAACGATACGCAGACATACACAGATGGATCCAGCAGCTTCATGATCTTATTGATGTATGTTTGCTCAAATAAAATTGGAGCATCAATGCATCTCCCGGTTGCCATGGCTACAGCCGATCCTCTCTGTGCAAATGTAGTGTGACGACTGGTGTGCGGCCACACAGGGACCAATTAGCTCTTTCTGAAGAAAGTTGGTATATGCCGTATTCCTCGGCACGCACACAGATACATGTAAAGTGAAGGTCATAAGTAGTAATTGTGCAGATTATAAGGACGTTGGTGGAATGAGAATGATGCAGAGAACACATGGAGGATGGTAGTTTAGAACCAAAGGTTTCAGGACTGAATGAACAGAGTTTCAAACGTGATGTTGTAAAATCGGTTCAGTTCTTTAAATAAAATCTGTGCTATTACTGGAGCTAGTGCTACAGACAATGAAGTACGCATTTATCTTCCATGTGTTTTGCATTATTATTCTCAACCTGTTCAACCACAAGTGTGAGATGTAGCAGGTGTGTAATTTTTAGATAATCATTCCTCATTCTTTCCTTCATTTCCTCTACCAGACTCATGATCATTACCACGAAGGGAGCAATGGTGCGATTGAATCACTGCCTTTGTCACCGAGACAATTGAAGTGGGTTGTGCTTGAGAGAAGTGGTTCATTATGTTTCTGTATATGACCTGGTTCAAATAAACGTTATTCAAAATGTTCTCTGTTCTTAAACAGGATTTATTCTTTGTTTCTTTAGCATGTGCTAATAACTGCTCGAATAAAGTAAAATAAATTAGTAAGATGAAGTTTTTCCTTCACATCACTACCCTCCACAAAAGAGAACATTACATGAGGCAAACAGACACTTATCAACCCTCATTGAACACTGGGCGGTGCAACATGATCTAATGGAAACACTCAGGATGAGGCGTCTGTGTAATTATCTCGATGGGCATTTTGAGGAGAATAACTTGTCAAATTTTGACAGCCGCTCAATAAAAACCTGCCTGAGACATGAGACTAATTTAAATAAGAAATACATTTTGTCCTGGCAGGTCCTTGTCCAGACAAAGTGAATAGGCAACCACTTAAAGTTACCAACGCACTGCTCCAATATCTGCTGGACTGCAAATGCATCAAATACAGCTCAGGGTTCTGCCGAGTCAGTCCTTTTAAACCGGGGAGTCTCTTTCCCCACAGACTGTGCGGTGAATAGAAATATGTGGAATAACCCAAACTTACACTTTCACTGGTATTTTCATGTAATTGTGATCACACGGTATAACATATACTGAATTGATCAATTAGGGCATTTTACCGTCAGCCAACCTCACTGTCCATCCTGTACATAGGGCCCCTGATAATTTGCATGTGATGTCCTCAGCAAATCAGCATGAACCCATTTAATCAGAGATGTTGTGATACTGATAATGGTTTATGAGATCACTTGTGTAATTGGCAACACTGGTCCATGCCTTGTAATTGAAGTTTTGCCTACGGTACACGTCACATGAGACTTTCTAGCATTAAATATTGCCAAATTGCTGACATTTTAGCATCTCTAGCTAATGCTACGCTACCAGAAAACCCATCCTTTTCTGCCCTGCCAGTGGCAGAACAGCCCAACTGCAGCAAAGAAGAAGTGGTTTCCGGGATTTCTGAGTCAAACTAACATACTTTAAAGGCGAGGTATCGGATGGGCAGTTTCGCATACTCGCTGATGCTGGACTCACATTATAATGGACAAATTGAAATGTGAAGTCATGGGGACTCAGTTAATGTAATTCATACAAAGAGGGCAATTCCAAGGCAACTCATCCAATCGTTGGATGGATTGATTGATCGATTGCCTCAAAAGCCATTGGCTGACCGGGCTGCAGCTGAGATCTGGAGGAAATTAGAGGAAGGGGCTGCCATCCTTCCATTCGGTATCCACTTCCCTGCATTTATTACCAAAGCAAGGCCCCAGTATGAGAAATAAAGGACAGCTTCTTTCTCAGTTCTGAATAAGCTGGAGATTAACACACACTCTCACCAGAGTTAATGGAACACCTAGAGACAACCTCCTAGCTGTTATCCTAGAGGGCATCTGGAGAGCTCATTGCGGCACACAAAAGATTGGGGCCAGAGTGATGACACAGCTGAACGCAGTGGTGAAAATCCTCTGCTGCTGCTGAGAGGAGGCTTTTTGCTCAGAGTCAACAGGGACCTACCGACACTGTGTGTTGTGAGTTGTTGACAGCTGTCACTGATGGGCCTGCAGCGAGAAATAATCTGATCTAGATATTCAAGTTTCCTCTTCAGCTGCTTTCGGACACGCACTGAACTATAGTGATTTTCCTGAAATTTTACTTAGTGGCAAATGTAAGTCAGGTGCTCCAGACATTTTCTGGAACTTTTCCTGCCATTACACCAAGTAAAACTTTACAAAAGGTCAGAGTGAGGCCACAAAAAAACAGCAATTTCCTGCTGCGTTCTTCATTTGTGAAAGAAGTTCAAAAATGTCCAGACCCAATTTTCTGGTGTTCATGTCTCAAAGCGGCTTTCCACTCGACCTGCAGGGTGTCTCCGACTTCCTGACTATTTTGTAGATGCCGGAATGAACTGCATGAGAATCGTGTTTACTGCTCCTCGGATGAAATCAAAGCCGCCACAAAGAACTCTCTTTCCATGAGAGGCCTTTGGACACACCACCACTGCACACACATCGTGACTTTGATGGATCAGAGAATGAACAACTTTGACTCCTGTGGGCTATAAGGTCCTTTGTAGAGGCAGCTGACCCGGCACACAGCGCCAGGAGGAGGCAGGAGTCTTGGAAGCCGACTTTATTGCTGTTGGTTAGTCGTGGCTGTCTGACTGATAGGGAGGCACATGCTGCCCTGGTGTAGAAATCTCTGAAAGGGCGAGCAGGGGCGTTCGGTCTATTAGAGGGACAGACAGGCAGGACTCAGGAGAGCTGCCCCCAAACTGGACCTCATTTCTCTGGAGAACCACAGAGGAAAATCACTGGACGCTGTCCCACTATTGTTGGTATTACACTCCACCCACTGAATGTCAACTGCAACGACCGAGACGTGACAATCTTCTGAAATCGTCATCCATCCGTGTCCTCTGCTGGTACCGATGAAACTAGAAAAGCAAAGATCAATTTATGTTATTTATGAGGAGTGATGTGGCCTTTTTAAACAGGCAACCCTCCCCTCATGGGACTGAATACCCTGATTCTGTGTGCATGCAAATTCAGATACAAGTGGATAACCCTGCTCCTCTCTACTGGAGGCGGAAGCCAGAGTGATATAGCTTTCAAAATAGCTATAATGTGCCATACAGTCCCTCAGCACGGAAACAGGAGGAACTTTCATGAAGAACGGAGATATTTATTCCACATCACTCCCCTTGGATTACAATTCTCAAGAGGTTCAGAGCAACAGCTGCAAAGCAGTGATGCTGTGACACTCAATCGCACAAATACAACAGCAGCAGTGAAGCCGAGAGCCGGCGAGGAGCTGCATTAAGGTACAATCTGATACACGTGTTTCTAAGCAACCTTTTCTTCGCATCACTTACTTTAACGTCGTGACAGTGGAATCTATTTGCAATGTGTTGTCTCAGCAGCGAGAGTAAACCTGCTTTGAATCTTTGAAGCTTTCACAGGCTTCGCACACATTTATCCTTGTGGAAAATTGACAACTTTTAAAAAGGCCATAACTTCCTGTGACAATCTTCCGACTAATTTCAAATGAGTTCTCACCTTTTCTTGTGAAATGAAACGCTCCGAGGAAAATCACCAGGGAGCGCTCATATGAATAACAACAGATTCATTTTGTGCTCCATGACTGAGGAGACGGCAAGGGGCACACTAATCAGATGCATGAACACATCAGTGTGTACAGGGCGAGTAAAAACACACAAACAATACATATGCTAAAATATTCTCTCGTTGAGTTGATGGCTGAATCTATTTGTATTATATCAGCATACTTCATGCCCAGTTCAAAGTAAGATGAAAGTGGGAGAGGATGACAAGAAAAGGGCTACATAACATGGCTCAGAAGGAATAGAATAATAATAATAATAATAATAATAATACATTTTATTTATAGGCGCCTTTCACAGCATTCAAGGTTACCTTACAAGTTAGAGATAAAAACAGAACAAAGTACAATATATCAAAAAGATCAATAACATGAACAGAGAATAAAACCTGTAGGTTGGCCAAATGGGAAAACAATCAAACCGAGTATGCCAGTTTTCAAAAGATGGGTTTTAACACAGGATTTGAAAATGGAGAGAGAGTCAATGTTACGGGTGTGATGGGGGAGGGAGTGCCAGAGGCGGGGAGCAGAGCGGCTGAAGGCTCTAGATCCCAGGGTTGTCAAGCAGGCAGGTGGTACAGTGAGGTGGAGAAGAAGAAGAAGAAGACCTGAGGGAGCGGGAGGGTGTGTCGATGTGCAGGAGTTCGGAAAGGTATAGAGGAGCGAAATTATGGATGGCCTGAAAGGTGAGGAGCAGAATCTTAAAAACCATGCGGTATTTGACCGGGAGCCAATGAAGCTTCTGAAGGACAGGAGAGATGTGATTAATGGGGGGGGGGGTCTGGAAATGATGCGATCGGCAGAGTTCTTGACTAGAAGAAGTGTAGTGTGAGGTAACGTGAAGGTATTGCAAGGTAATGTAAAAGTATTGCGAGGTGACGTTAAAGTCTTGTAAAGTAACATAATATGTATTGTGAAATAGGCTAATTCAAAGGTATCGTGGGGTAACGCAGGAGTCTTGCAAGGTAACATAAAACTATTGCGAGGTGACACAAAAGTATTGCGAGACAATGCAACAGTAATCCTCAAAAAAGTTCTCGCAGTGACCATTCGGGGGCTCCGTACTTCATGGCCTAATTTGGACGTCAAATTTTTGGGCATTTTGTTTGTGGGGATCGGGCGACATTGAGAAATAAAGAGCAAATCCTCTTACCCACAGGGAAATACAGGTCATCATGCACAAAGGTCAGATTGTACTTCATAAGCATTTTATCGGCTTATTCAAAAAAAGTATTCCCCATTTTATTGAGCGGGTTTTAGACATCTCTTTTCTTTTTTTTTTATGCAGAGTGGAACTCCCACCTTCACAGTATATTTATGAGATGCAGTGCAGCTGCCAATATGACACCTTCTATTTTCACACAGGTGTAATTTAAAGCCTTCACTATTATCTCTGCCACTGTTCACAGTTTTTAGAGCTGTGAAGGAATTCTTGGCTTCCAGAGCTGTTTCCAAGCGACAAAGTGAAACGGCTTCAACTTTACAGGAATTATAATTAGGTTATATGTCAATCAAAACAGTCTTTATATTCCGGTCGCGGCACATGGACTTGACCAAGGAAACGACACGCTGACTCAAGCTCCGCTATCATTTCTTACTTTGGCCTCAAGCTCTATGTTTCATCTTCAATTGTGATTAATGGAAAGACAATCATCACATTAAGCCAATGTCGTGTCGTGTATGATTATAAGCTGAGCGCAGAATTTCCAATGAAGGAAGCATGGTGGGTACAGTGGTTAACGAGAAGGATCCTGACTGAGTTACTGCTGCAATGGACTTTGTTTTCCTACTTTCATGCTGAGACGAAAAAAGCAGCTTTCATCCAGAAAAGGGTTCACAAATAGTTTAATATCGACAGCAACTACTGCTGCAAAGAAGGTGTTTTCTCTGCTGATTATCAATTAAATCTACAGGCAAGATATAAACAATGCAACGTGTTTTCCACGCATTGAACGGTGACACAAATTCATTAAAAAATACAGCAGTGTCTGTGATTCTTCAGCATTTCTGTGCCGGCACTGAGGAAACACTCAAAGGTCACCCAGCGGGGCGCACTGCCAAAGCTTTGAGCCGCTCGCTGTGAGGAAAACATGACCGCAGAGACAGAAACCCAAACCAACAAGCTCAGCGAGCACCTGATGGATGTGTGTGTGATATGCGTTCCTTCATTACCAATGAGGCATCGCTGGAGTTTCTGGGATAATGAGGGAGACATGAGCTGAAAATTAGGCAGTTTTGCAAAACTCCAAATGCCATTTGGAAAAGATTCTTCTCCACTGGAAAGGACGACTGCTGGCATGAACATAAAACCCAGCGTGAGTCATCTGTGAGTAGATTTTTCTCTCCCCTGTAGATTCAAGTGACAAAAACAGAAAATACGATTTTTCCAAACTCTAAAAGCCCAGAAGACTGTGAGTTATTATTAGTATTAAGAGCAGAATAAAATAAAGATGCCATCAAAAATTTTATTCATGTTTTATTCTGCAGAGGTAGACATATTTTTTTTTTTACATTTCCCAAGGTTTCATGGTGGGTTTTTTTATTGTGCGTCCATAAATTCATCCGATTCATCAACATTTGGCAGTTATTATGGTTATGAGCAGAGACACTGATCATTTGACTTGTGATTTAGTAAAAGTATAGAAATCAGTACACAGCAGGTCAGCTAGAGAAATGTTAAATAGTCTACATGCAACTGGTAAAATGGTAAATAGACTGTGTTTATTTAGAGCTTTTCTAGTCTTATCTAACACTCAGAGTGCTGTACACTACACACATACAGCATTATTATAGGCTGCACTTATTCTATTACACATCCACTCCAGCACAGGGAATTCAGTGTCTTTCACAAGGTCAATACATATAATGGAGGAGTCACAGATTGAGCCAACGGCCTTCTGGTTGGTGGATGCTCTACATCTTGGGATAGATGCCAAACTAAAAAGTACACATTAAATACATTTTTGTCAAAGATGGTTTCAAAGTGCCCGAAGTGCTTATTTTTACAGTAAAGTTTGTTGTAAATCTAACATATACAGGTTTTGAACTGTTACTTGCACAAAACTATGTGTTTTTTCGGTTCTGCAGAATTTCAAATTTAAACTTTCCTGGTCACATTTTTGTGGCTTCATATCTTTCAAAAAAAGGAATTATGGGCGGCTGTGATTGAGGGTAGAAGAGCCAAAGGCTTGTTTTTTCTATTAGTTTCACTTAATCTAACGTCAACTAAAGCTGCACAGTATTATTATTCTGCAAGAATAAAGCTTTTGTTGAAGGTGATACTGTTACATGAGGCTCAGCTTTGTATTGCAGCTCTCTCAGAGGTTTCAATGCAAAGTCTTTATCCCGGAACGAACAGAATCAGCTTAAAAACAGTCACGAGATGGGAGAGTTAAGAGGTGTGTTTGTTTATTCTGTTCACATCTTGTTTACCTCTCTCACAGTATGGCCATACTGGAAGTGAACCCCCTCCCCCTCTGTGTTGTTGCTCCTGATAGTCTAGTGATAGTGAATTTTCTCACACCAGGGGATTTGTGACTGTACCTTGTTATCTCTCATCGCTCTCCTCTAAACAAGCTTTATAGTAACGGAAGCCTCTAGCCATGTTCCCTCGCTCCCATTCATCTTCTTCTTTTCATTGTCTTCATTTCCTCATTAACATCCCTCCCCTCCATTGGTAGAGAACAACCAATTCCTCCTGTACCTTTTCATCGAATTTTTCCAGGTTCAATCCATTCACCGGAGTCCATTTTCAGTCTTCCTTCGCTTCCTCTGTTTTCAGCAGAGGTGAAAGAAATTGTTAGTGAAAAGAAAAACGCGAGAGAGTAAGAGAGAGAGACGTCAAGTGAGAAAATCTGAATAAATAGAGCAAGGTCAAACTGTGCCTTCGCTATCATGCACATCTGTCAGCCTCTCTTTGAGTGTTCCTGTCAATTAAGTGCAGTTTTCTCCTTGGATTTGCAATTTATATTTAAGGTCTTGTTTCACTTCGAATCACTGAGACACTGAATAAACCTGATCCAGTGTGTGGATGCTTATTCTCCTCAAATACGATGTTAGATCCACTGTAATCTTTATATTCACTGTAAAGATCTTCTCATTTGTTTACGGCGAGTGTCCTCCATGCAGGGGTGATGTTGTAAAAAAGGAATTCAGGGGTTTGTATCATTTTCGCTGAAATGATAACCCTCGCTGAGCACCTGACAGCACGGCTGCCCTGCTGCAACATGGGAGATGGGAAATGACAGAGGAAATTGGGTCCATCACGTCGGTCATAGTTGGAGGAGCGCGGACACTTTCATTATCCAGATCCGCTCTCTGTGAGGCAGAAAGTGATGGAAAGTTTCAGGAAGGTCATGACTATGATCTCTAAATGTCAGTGAACCGGAGCGGATCACGTGTAAAACTGTCGTCTCATTCATAAGTACAGTATGTCGCGGAGCTGGCGGAGAAGCCTCATAAAGCACAGGACGCACGCCGAGCGCTACAGGCGAATGTGTTCTTCTCAGAAATGTTTTAGATATAGTGGCTTCATCTAAGAGGCTGAGTTTATCTTGCCTGGCGTTGGCCTCTTTTCAGCTGTGACTGCGCGTGTGAATAATTCATAGCTGGGTTAGTGAGTGAGAGCGAGCAGAGAAGAGGCAATATCAACACTGTCTTAACCTTGGGGCCGGCAGCCACAGGTTTCCGTTGAAAGATGAAATTCAATTAGAAAAAGGAGAAGAATATCTTGTCCTCCGCATGATTCCTCCTCCGCCGCGGCTCAGCGGAGCACAGGAGGCCATCGTGAGGGGTTTACAATGGCAGCAGATAATCGATGATAAATAATGAGCATGTTCTGAAGTGCATCACAACGAGAAGCGCACCAGCAACATGGGAATGTGGAGTCTGGTCGATATCTTACGGTGTTATTGATTAAACAGCAGAGATGCTTAAATACATTTTTAAAAAACAATGTGATTTTCGTCTGAAAATAACATGAGAACGGTGCCGACAATTAAAAAGCAAAGATTTGTGTGCTCCCATTAAATATTTAACCTGCTACTTTAAAATATGTTGGGATTTGCAGCTTAATGACAAAATATGTTCCATTTTGTCAATGACGTTTCTTATACGCAAAACTGGAAGAACACAAATATTTCAGGATGAAAAAGAGGCGTCCTACACGTAGAAGAGGCAGAGGAAGACGTCACCTCAGAAGAAGGACGAGATTGTCTTTTGGTGATAAGGGCCGATGCAGGTGTCGATGTGCAGAAACAGAAACATCTGAGGTCTGCAGCAGAATTGATTCGTCATCCTGCCTCCTGCTCTAATCAGGCACCCCCGCTTGTCTGAAAGCACATTTTCCTGTTTTTGTGAATAGGTCTGTGAAAGGCAAGCTCACTTTTCATGTCTGGAAATGTCTTAAGTAAATCTGTTCATCAGGGCTTTTAGCATTATTTTCTGTTTTCTGATATTCAGTGTAGGATTTACTTTGGCTTACTTAGGCTTTGTTATCCCCAGCTGACTGGTTAGTGAAGAAAGCCAATGTAATGCATTAGTGATCACTGATTACAATGAAATGGCCTAAAGGGCTTGTTGAAGAGACATCACAGACTGGCTGTGGAGGAGAAGGCAGTTTTCAGAGATTTCTATGGTCATTTTGATAACAGCTCAACTACTCATATCTATATTACCTCGCTAAGGAGGTTGTGTTTTTGCCACCCTCTGTTTCTTGGTTGGTTTGTTTTCTCATCAGGATTGAGGAAAAACATCTGAACGGATTTAACGAAACTTGATGGGAGGATGCAACATGGAACAGGAAAGGACCAATTTTGGCGCAGATCCGGACAAAGGGCAGATCCGGGACTTTATTGATCACGTTTTTTGAAATTTACATTTTAACCAGGGAATAATTCATGGATCGTGATGAAAAAAATATTTAGGGGACCACTATCTCTAATTGTATGTAATTTGGTGAGGCTTGATGAAGGGGACCACCTTGGCGGAGGTATGTGCTATACCCATGTACTTGTTATTTCATCGGAGTTCCTCTCAGGTTATTAAAGACTACAATATTTTTCTGTGAGGAATATTTCAGATTGACACTTTAAGCTGTTGCTGATCAGCTTCACAGGCCGAACAACTGCTGCTCTTGAAGTCGTCACTAACCCAGATTGCACAGTTTATTCCTGATTGCGCACATTTACTGCCTTCTTCAACACTTGCAGGTGGCCGTAGGAGCGCTGTCAAGCACCCGCAAAGAGGACGCTCATTATGATGAGTGACAGCTGCTGGTCCCCCACAATCGGGTGCAGAGAGGAGGGAAGGACGCACATGACATGTTGTTTTTCTGAAGATGAACAGACTTGAATCTGGCTTCTAATGCCCGAGGATGTGTGAATAATGGATTTTGCCAGGATGAACAATAACTACATTGAATAGTGTGTGAGAAATGATGTCGGATTATTTGAGATGAGTCATGAAGTAAACAGGTGAAAAGGTTGGATAAATGCAGGATAAATGCAGGCTCCCTGCTGTCTTGTGCCCCCCTCCCCCACAGTCTGGCTGCTTTCCTCCCACTCTGCTGGGTCTTTTAATACTCGGTGTGCGTGTGGCACAGTAGGATGCAGGTTTGTAATGAAGTTGATGACAAAGAGTGGGGGGGAAACAAAGAGGAGACTACAACAACACCATTAATCTCGATTATATTCAGAGGCAAACATATAGACACAGCAGCGGCAGCAGAGCAGCTCAGAGGCACATAAACCGGATTCCCTTTAATAAAATAAAAATAGGGGTGCCAGCTTTATAGACAGAGCAAGAGTTATGTTATTGCACTAAGAGTCATAAAAAGTTTTAATGCATTCACCAACAAATTAACTGACCTCAACAAATCAACTACATAAATCACAGAGTGTACCGCCGGTGGTTGTGTTTAAGGGCTGCGTCTAATCTGTGTGTGGGGAAAACCAGTTTCCAGCGGACGCACTCCGTCAGCAAGTGCTGTGAACTACTTACCTATTCTATCTGTCAGTCCTGGTATTTGTTTACTTCAGGGCCCGGCTATCAGCTCTCTACAGCACCTGGGCAATTTTCGCTGTCGGCTTTGGGTTTTTAGATAGGTCGGCAAGAAAGGGCTTCAGGGACCAGTTGAAGAGGTACACGCTTTTAACGTACATGCACCTCTGCAAGGACGCTCACATGTGGACTGCTCACAGAAATGCAGGCATACAGAGATATACACGAACACAATCAATAAACCTGTCTGAAAATGATGCTTTCAAGAGAGAGCTCAAAGCATTTGAGAAAACGTAACTATAGTCAGGTTTTGACTATCGTTTGAAACTTTGAATGAACAGACGACCAGCGTTCTGTAGCAGTGGGGGCGGGGCAGTGAGCCTTCAGGCTGTGGACGGGGTTGAGCATGTCTTCTTCAAAGTCCTCTGATAAACTACAGCAGTGCTCGGCAATGACGTCAAACCACGGGTCACAATCGCCGCCACGTCATTTTGAAAGTTTGATTATTTTCATTTCACCATATCTCAATCATTCCATGATCGCTGTCATGGCAACAACACTCATAGAATCATTTCAACATTTAGCAAATTGTCTTCAAAGTAAAAGCACAACTTTTGATTTGTCGCTGCAATGCTTTATATCGAGCTGAATTAAAGAGCTTTTATTTAAAAAAATTGTGAACTTGGGTCTGAAGCTTGTGTCAAATGCTTAACAGATTTCTGAAATAGCCGACATGCAATATAGGAAAAAATAACAGCAGTTAAGTAAAGAACTCAATAGTAATACAACTTATTCATTATCATTTTCTATAAAACATTGACTAAAAAATCTCTATTGCAAATAAACCAGGTAGGATGAACGCAAACTTTTCTAACTTCACTCTGCACCACAGTCTGTTTATTAAAAGCTCTGCACACAACTTCCACAACACAAACAATGTAAAGTAAAAGTATAATGTGGAACTGTTGGAGGAGGACTCACTAATGATAAGCAATAATTCTGAAGTAGAATACGGAGCATTGACACAGGCCAAGAAAACAGCCCATTCCAAACATGCAGGTTTAGAACAGCACTAGTGTGATGAAATACATACTTTCCTAAGTCAGTGAGGGTTAAAAGCAGATGGAGCCGTTAAGTGAGATAGAGAAGGTGAAACCAACTCTCTGTGCTCCAGCTGGCCCAGGGAATCAGTTTCTTAACTTGGAGCCGGTGAAGCATTAAATCACTGCTAACAGGCCATCAATTTGCACCGTGACTAAAACCCACACGGAGCAGCTCAGCGGCAGCGGCAGCGGCGATGTCTGTGTTATTTGATTCAGTATTAATTCACTCATCGATAGCCTTCTGTGTCTGGATCACTTTTTGATATCACACTTTCAGGGTGAAAAGGTGATCTTCTTGTTATATCGTGATGATGCAAGCCCAGAGCAAGGTGCAACATACACGCACAAAGACAGCGTCATCCTCCCGTTTCCCATGGTAACAGGACAGGAATAACTGTCATCAGGTGAAGTCATTCCTGTACACTTGCCATTTCCCTCCTCCTCCTCCTTCTACCTCTCCCTCCCGCCTCAATCTCTCCCTTCATCCGCTGCCACGCTTTTGTAAACTATCAGTCTCGTCCATCTGCTTCCTCCTCGACCTTAGAGCTCTCCTGACAACGAGAGGTTACAGTTGCCATGGAGATAAGAAGCACACTAGCTCCATTAATGAAATTAAGTCAACATCTCTATACGCTGGCTCACAAAATGAGCAGATGGCAAATTCCACAAATATGATTCAGGTTTCTGCCTCCGCACGTCTACAGTGTTTGTGCTCAGCAGCTACATAACTTATGAAGAGGCCGGGCATTGAAAAGCTCCAGGTATCAATACTACATGTGATTGGATGACTGAAACATCGGTCATGTTGTATGTTTACATAGCTGTTTTTATGAAATCAATAAATTGGGCCGTGCAAAGTCAAAACTCCTCCCGAATATAATACTAATATACTAATATTAAAGATCAGCATTCTGACTGAGGTTAAATAGCCTTTTCCAAATACAGCAGTGTTGTCTGCTACATCATGTTGATGTGTTCACCGTCAACAGAATAGATTAAGGGACTCACCACGAATCAATGGAACACTCCTATTTACTTCCTTAACATTTTGAAAGGGTGTTTTAAAGCCAGAAGATCGTCCGCTTTCTGCGTTTTAAATGGCTGCAGATTAATGGGAGGATTATAGGAAAAAATCGAAGACATTTTATTTTCCAGAGTTTCCTGAGTTTGGAGCTGTGTGAACAGTTTGTTCCGAGGGAGGCTGAAAAAAGAACATAGGGGGAAAAAAAACTTGCATTTATAAAAGAACTAATCACACTCCTCTGCGCAGAGTTGATGTAACACCAGTGTAAAACAGCAGCATGGGCCAATGCGCAATATGCCCTGCAGGAATAGGAAAGAGAGGAAGTATAAGCTGAAGTCAGGTACAAAGAGGTGACTCTAACCATTAACAAGACAGTAGGTCTGACCTGCAAGTCACGAGGCAAAGGACGTGACGGCTGATATGAATCATCCTGTATGTAACAATTAAACGGCTCATTGGCTGCTGATGAGACGCCAATACCATCAACTGCACCAGTTGTCATTCAGGAGCTAATGTGTTTCCCTCCTCGCGTGTCTCTGTTCTCATTTGAGGATTTTTGGGAGCAGATATTGCACGATGTCCTGCAGCTGAAGGTACTTGAAGTTCTGCCAACACGTAGGTCGAGGCAGAGCTGTTCTCCCTTAGCATAGTGCCAGGAAAAGGCACGGTGTGCCGCCATACAGATCGTCTTCACTCTACCTTTAATTGATTGGTACACAAGAGAAATGTGCTCTAAGTTTCCAGCCGCCATCCCAGATTCATGCAGGAGTGCTCGGCAGCATGCTTGAGAATGAAGAGACTAATGTCTTGTCCGGATGCTCCTGGACTGCAGCGGGATTTGGTGCTGGAAGCATCTTTCATGCAGAGCTGAGTGCGTTTTGTGCTCGTGAGAACTGTTTCTCACGAGCTTCCTGAGCGCCTCATTGACGGACACTCCTGCGTCCTCTCTGCTAACCACAGGTATCCCAGCTGTTGAAATCAATGTAATAAGAGACAGAGAGTGGAGAGAAAAGAGGTGAGGAGCCAAATCACTGAGGAAATGACAACGCCATTTTATCTTTCACCTTTCACCAATTAAATAAGCCACTCATGCCCGAGTCAGACGCCGGTTTCTCCTTTGTGACTAATTACGGCTTGCGTTTGGAAGTTGAAAAGCCAGAAAATAGAATTAGCCCCAGATTTGACATATAGCAGTCAGCTCTCCACCTCTTCCTGTCACCCACAGAGGCAGAATGAGTGAAGCTAATGACACTATGCCACAGACAGGGTTTTTTTATGAGATCCTCATGACAACGACAATGTCTGTCAAGAGACTAAACTGACAGCAAAAATTGCCTTTATGGAAGATGAATGATTCAGTTTTTTTTAAGTGATGAGGTGTCACATCAGTGTTAATTACCAGTAGAGCTGCGACCAACATTTATTCATTATTATTCATCGTACAATCATTTCTTGACTAATCTCTTCATCTACAGATTGTCATGAAATGTCCCAGTTTCTCAGACTTGATGACGTTTTCCATTGTAGTGTTTTTTCAAACAGTTCAATATTCAGTTTAATTTCATATAAAATAGACATAAGAAGGACATTTTCATATTTGAAAGACTTAAAACTGTAATTTTGTCATTTTTGCTTTGACTTAAAAAATCAATTGATCATCAGAACAGCTGTCGATCGACTCATCGGCTGATTGTTAAAGATGTACAGTGTACAGTTACATCATTGTTAAGAACTGGAAAAAACAGTCCTAGAACTGCAATGAAATTATACTGTATATGGTATGATTTAAACAGAAAATATAAATACTTCAAAGATAATTATTAACATGGAATACACTATTGTAATGGAAAAAAAGACGTACCACTATAGCAAATGTAATAAATGGGTTGGATGAATGATTCAAAATGATAAAATACTGCAGTGATATAGTTTTTAGGTATCTCATAGTAAAAACTGATAGCAATGAAGACAGTCTTTACGTCCTGTCACACCATCAGCTCATAAACAAGATGTACTGCATTCAGTTAAAAGTAGTGAGGCTTTCAGGGACAGAGTGACACTCATTACATGATACTCGTATTCATTTTCAATTATAATTTTCTTGACTGAGAAAAAGATTTGATTACTTTTTATGACCCAACTTTTGCAAGAAGACACACTGATGTATAACGGTATTAATCATGAAGTCTTAATATGCATCGGATATTTAAAACTGTTAAAGTCAGACCTAAAAGTAAATGTGATTACAAACTTCTTCCATTTACACATGTAGGTGCCCTGTGAATATTCCATTGGTACGCGCTGTTATCCGAAGTATAACCACATATTGTGACCATAGACTGTATATAAGATTGTGACCAGTGTTGAGATAAAGCCATTAAACCATTTGTATGCACGTGTGTGTCTGTATTTGTTGTGTAATGGCAGATGTACTGTTGTGTACCATGTCAGTAAGTGAACCACATTACGCTCCACCTGGCATGATCCCCTGTCTAATGATCCACCATAGAGCCGCCCGGGCAGCCGCACCACGTGTTATTATCCACCTAATTGTGTTTAGAATTCAATACTCGAGATTCATTTCCTGCGAGCCACAGTTCGCCAGCTGAGAGTTGAAATGAAATGATCTGTATCAAAACCCTCAGCATGGCGGCTGCATATCGACAGAATGGGGGATTTCTTTAATCAGATTCCAGAGTGCGCTGATAGACTTCGCTGAGGATTCAGATGAAATTATTTCAAAGCTCTAGTGGACGTGAAATGAAATAATCGGCGGCGGTAATGTGCAGATCTAACGCTCTGCAACACGTGACGTCTCCTCACCTGTGTGTCTCCTTGGCTCAGCGTGGGACGAACCTTCAGGAAGATTAGAGGTAAGACTTGTGGGTTATTGAGATCAATCCCTGCAGATGTATAATTACTGGAAATGAGGTCTGACTGCACTGTACACACATGTACACACACACACAATCACATGCACACAGACTGGAGCTAAAACTTGTGATTCATTACCGACTTAAGGGAGTAATACCTTTCTGATTCTGATACATCGGCTGATATGTAGTTTAAAACAAATTGGCAGTGATTCCTAAACTGTCGTACACAGATTTTTAAGACACAGTGGCTTAAAGGCTTGATATTTTACAGCTTAACTATAAACTGTATTATGAATGAATATAAATAATATATTGAAATAGAATCAAGATTTTTTTCAACCTGTTTTAACGTAAAATGTAAATATGAAAGCTCACATTTTCTGCATTGTTTATTCTGTAAAATTAAAGTTTTCATATTGCCAAACATGAACGCAGATACTGATTTGTCTGTGAAAGGCTCATATCGGCCAATTGTAAAAGTAAAAACTTCAAACATTGAGAGTGGTTTCTTTGACTGACCAATCGTTTTGATACTGAGTTTATGATGACATTTGTGATTGTTCAGTGAAACATCACGACAACAGAAATTCATTATTTTAAACTCTCAGTCATCCCATTAACATTTTACTGGCTTCATTATCAGGTCAAAGTTTGTCCAGTACACAAAATGAGCTGAAAACCCATCTATTCATAATGGTCTTTCTCTCATCTTGTGTATTGTGATGTTTGAAACTTAAATTGTCTTTTATTGCTTATATTACTTTTTTATTGTGTTATTTGATTCATTCGAAGCCCTTTGTGATTTTGCTCTGGGAAAGGTGCTATACATAAACTGAAGTATTACTTTACTACTTTAGTTTATCACTGAATCCGTTCAAAACCAAGGACGTTCATGACCATCAGCTTCAGCGAGCTATACTCTCCATTCATCTCTTCAGCTCCAACAGCTCAAAGCAAAACACAGAGTCCGTACGAAATACGATTTAAACAGGAAGCAACCTGGACCAGAACAGGTAAAAGAAAATCCAATCCGATCAAAGACCAGATGAGATCAATGTGGCGGGAAGAAAAATAAATGAAATCGATGAATGACTTCTTGACTTTAATCCTTATGCTCATACAAACCTGAGACACTTCATTAAAGAGGACTGAGTGATGTGGATCTTTCGGCGAGAGAATCACATCACTGCTGCAACGTGACGCTCGGACTCCGAGCTCGGTCTCTGGAGGCTCCAAAACAAACACGCGAGGAAAAGCCGAGCCAGGGGATATGAGACTGGAGGCCTCTCAAAAGATTATATCACATCAGAGGAGGCAGCTCTAGTCTGCGCCCATCTGCTCGGCCCTGTCTGTTTATAGTGCGTGTGTCCTTGTTCCCGAACGACGGTGTGAGAACAAAAGGGAGCTTCTTTGGCCTCGTTCGACTGGGACAAGAGAAAAATAGAATTGCGGCTCATTTGCATATGTATCCCTTGTGCTCCTGCTCTCCTGACTGCAAACCCGCACACCTCTTTTATCCAGAAACATCTCCCCCAGACAATATGACCGTGTTTATCCGTGTTCGTCTGTCGTTTATCATTGAGCCAACATATTCACCCCGTTTTTCTTTCTGGATAAGACACAGGCTGCATCTTTCAAATACGCACGAGAAGAGATAAACAATGAAGGAGATAAATAGGAAAGAGGAGTACCTTTCCCCCGATGGCTGCTTCGCCACCATTTAAAAAATCTTTATTTCTGATCTAATGTTGTCTGAGAGGAGTGCAACTCGTAATGAGGCGATTAGACAAGGTTGTATAGTTAGTTGAAAGAAAAATACCATTGGCTGCACTTAGAGGGGGATAAGAGGAGATTGGAGATGGCAATAAGTGCACTAATAATAGAGAAGGGCATTATGATGGATGACATGTGGACAGTGTGTGTGTACGGGGAAATCACTCACTTTAAAGATGAAGGGGACAGAGTTACTTAGTTAGATCTGGTTTAAGTTCGGATTCAGGATTACACAAAATCTTCTGAACCGATTTTCTTCAAACTTGGTGGAAGGGTGCAATATGGACCAAGGAAGCAGATTGGATGAAGGGGGCGGATCTAGGAAGAGTTTTTCACTTTCTGTAACATTGTGATATACAATGTTTTTAAAAATGGATGGTGAATAATGCAGAGGAACAGGGGGAATTTGGTGCAGATCCAGATAATGGTCCAGATGTATTGTAATATCAATTTCAGCAGGTTATATGCAGTATTGAAGTAGGGTGCACTTATAATTTGAGTACTTGTGCTTTTCAGCTACTTTATATTTCTGCTTCATGAAATTTCTACGGTAAATACTCTTTTTACTCCAATACATTAACCTGAAAACAACAGTTACTAGTTACTTATACCTACAAACACATGATCTCACTGGATGAGAGGAATGTGCAATCAAAATACCCCACAGTATATAAAGTAATTACCTCTGCTCGAAACAGTGACTGCTTATGACTCATTATACCATAATGATGTAATGGTGAACAGGACAATTCGGATGAATTATAAATACTTAATACTTTAAGTACCTTAAGATGATTTAGTCTTTACTTAATTAGATTTGGAATGCAGGACTTTTACTTGTATTGGAGTCTCTTCCCATTCCTGTGTTGCTACATTTACTCATGCACAGGATACTTATTCCACTATGTGGCAGAGACTCAGACAAGAGCAAGTTAATTGGATTATGCATGAATACAGAATTAAAAGCAAAAGAAAGAGAGGAGGAGACGCAGACAGAGGAAGAGGGAGAATAGGCAGAAACAAGCTGTTTGGGGCGGTGGGGGGTGGGGGGAGTATTAGCAATCTGCTGGGATCTGCTGTAGCTTGTTAATGTACAGTACCACTCCACCCCCCACCCCCCTCTCCCCCCTCTCTCCCTCTCTCCCTCTCCCTCCCGGGGGGTCATTCAGTTTGGTGCTCACTCTCTCCCTCTGCCTCTCAGGTGGGAGGAGCGTGTTGCACTGGGACGATGCACGGTGCTGCAGTCCCGTCCAAACCTCCAGGTCCACCTGCAGCAGCAGCAGCAGCAGCAGCAGCAGCAGCCGGACCGCGGGTGCACCTGGAAGAGTCACTTTCCAATGGCACGTCGCTCGGATTAAACACAACAATCCAAATGCATCTAGTATGAGCGCAGAGGCTCGGACACACAGCACCGGTGCCACATAAGGTAATGTCTGTGTGTGGGTTTTTTTTTCAGAAGAAGCCTCGAGATCATTTAAGTTAATGATGTCTCTGATAAGGAATTCTGTTTATTTTGAGAATAAGGATTTTGTCTTTTACTCTATGTCCGTGCGTAATGGGTATGTTGGGAGCAGACGCATGTGGCTCAGGCGCGCCAATTCTATTCCAATAGACAATAATATTACAGTGTGATTTTATCTTGCAGAGTGATTTTCAATCTGATAACGTTATCGTGTCACAGCTAGGTTTCATCTCCTAGTGTTTGTCTTCGTCCCCACGCGCCTTAGAGAATGTGCCATATCTGTGAAGCGCCTTTCTCGATTCTCATTTTAACGCTGTTTTCGTCAAATTAACTTTAGAGTTTCTGTGACAGCTTTTAAGATGCTCGCGGCCACTGAGCGCACCTTTTGACGACTTTACTCGCTTTGTGTTGTGCAGGATAAAAAAAAGGTCTTTGCTGGGAATTACGATGCATCTCACAGCGGTGGTCTTAATTCTGGTCGTGGCAGGCATCGCCAAAGGTAATCAGAGATTTTTTTTTTTGATCAATGTACGGACGAAAAGATCTGAAAAACAAACTCTCCCTTTGAAGCGATGTACTCTCTGCCTGGAAAGAAAGTATAACACATGAATATTTCATGGCTCTGAGTGTTTGGTGTTGATTTTTGATTCTGATGTCTCCCCGTCTCTCTCATAGGTTGGGATTGCAGAGGGTGCAACACAGAAAATGGGTTTTGTGAGAAGCCAGGGAAGTGCAGGTAACCTCCTCCTCAGATTCCTGTGTGGATGATGGGTCTCATCATGTGGGCTTTTTGCAGCCTCATTTCCATACATTGCTGGAGCTGTGAATGTCCCTCTCTGAGAAATGCAGTGGCAATCCAGCCAGCTGGATCCCCCCTGCTTGTTCTAGATCTGTTTGGCTCGTGTATTGTGCAAAGTGCCAACTCAGACATTTATTTGAACAGTAAAAAGCATTGTTTTCCTAACAGACAGCTCAACTGCTTCTGGTTACACATCCTGCCCAGTTTTAAGTGTTTTTCTGGCAGTGACTCCTGCTATGCACTCCTGAGCCAAAATGATTGGAAAAGAATTCAACCAATTACTGTTTAAATGAGAGATAATTTTCAATTTCACCCTTACTTTAAGGATGCAGCCACAGCAAGGGACAGTCACATGCCCGAGAGGAGCTGGGCGTGGTGTATTAATAGGTTGGGATTGTTCCCTTTTCCTCTCCTTCAGGTGCAAACCGGGCTGGCAAGGAGACAACTGTGACCGGTGCTTGCTGTTCCCCGGCTGTCTGCACGGCACATGCGAGAGGGCATGGCAGTGCGTGTGCGAGGAGGGCTGGGTGGGCAGCCTGTGTGACCAAGGTGAGTGTCATTAAGCTCCCGAGACGCACTCCTATCTGTGACCGCCTCTAAACGCTCGCTGACAAAACCGGTGGCGAGGTTGAGTCACAGAGAAACACACACACAACGCAACCAAATTAAGTCTGGGTAATACTGTTTAATTCTATTTTTAGATGGAGAAAGTTAGAGTGGAGGGGGGAAAAGAAAGGATGGAGGAATCTGGGACAATGAAAGCTGCAGCCACAAAATAATCCTCATTATAAAATGCCATCCCCTGCTTTCCAATTAGGGAAAGCTCATTTAATAAAGTTCACAAGACCTCTAAAGCTTTGTGTTGCGGCAGCGAGAATGTAAATGTTAAAGCCTTCCAAAAGTCACGTTTCCATTTCTGTAGATGCATCTATGTAAATTTAGCACTTGAGTAATAAGTCCTTTAATATTATTGCATGGAAATAATTTGCTGCTTCTCAATCTAAGGAGGAAAGAGGAAACTTTTTGGGCATCTGGCTCCGATTCACCTACTTATCTTCTCTCTCGGTGCATCTCTTATTCTGTTGGAGCATGTGAGCTGCTCACGATGTGTAAACGTTGGATGGTTATGTTCTCGCTTTTGCTCCTGGTGACAAGATGCTGTGGTGGGTGGGGGGGCGCGAGTGAGAAAGTGCAAACAAAGGAGGGGGAGGAAAAAACAGGCAGAGAGACACAGAAGCACACAACACGAGAGAGACAAGAAAGATCTAAAAACAGCATGCTTCTTTTTTTTTTTTTCTTCAACAACAGATACCCGCCTGTGCTCATCCAGGCCGTGTGTCGCTAACGCCACCTGCATAGAGACGGGAGAGGGGGGATACCTGTGCATCTGTCCCCACGGCTACGCTGGAGAAAGCTGCCACCTGAAGAGAGGAGCGTGCCTCACAAACGGGTACCAGCCTCTTTAATCTGCATTTTTATTGAAAGTTAAGAAAAATAAATCAATGGCTTTACGGCCTTAATTCCTTTGGTTCATCATTAGGAGAAATAATCAATACATGGTAGGATTTATGTCACCTCTCGCTGTATCATCGGGGCAGCCAATTGAAACCGCCCATGTGTGCTGGTTAGGGTCGGCCGTTAGAGGGGAAAATAATGGTTGTTCTTTTTCATTTCTGCACAAATGAGTACGTCGGGCTGTTGTGACTTGTTATAGGCAGTGTTGTGTTTGTGTATTTGTTAGTCAAAGATCAACACTGGCATTGATACAGCTCCCCAACAAACACTTGCATGCTAAAAAATGAAGAACTGGCAAGTTTCCAGGTCTGTGAACGAAAGCTTGAATGGAGCTCCGGCTCATTAATCCTGGTCAGAAAGTCCACTTTCATTTTACGACTGACGTCTCTATGAAATCCAATAAGGCAAAGAAGAACATGGTGTATGCAGTGAAGAACAGCAATAAAATCTTCAACTTGGAATTAGCGCTGCACAAACTTTAAGATATAGAATGCAACAATTCTTATTCAAAAATGACTGGAGCTAAGTTAAATATTTTGTTGACTTGTGTACGTACATCATCTGAAATGTTTCCAACAACGTTCAAACCCAGAAAAATCCTAAATTTTATTCGAGGCAACGGGACGTTTCATTTTGGTTTATAACTTCCGGGCTAAAGGTTGATTAATGAAAGAAAAACACACTTCTAACCATTTAGCCAGGTGGCTGCTTATCTCTTCCACCTATTGGCCGCTTTAATTCACTATCTCATTCATGAACATGATTTGTATCTGAGTCACGTCAGGTAGATCGTCATCAGCAATGGTGGTGAAGACAACAACTCCCATGATCCCTGTTGTTTCAAGACGTCATCAAACTAGGTCTTTTGTTACTGCTTCGATTGAGAGATCGAAGCAGAGACAAATTGTGAGCAAATCACTGACACATAATATTATCATCATTTAAGTTAATATGGCAAACAGTTGCATATTAATCTTATTCTGCACAATCTGTAGGTGAGAGACTTTGGGGGCCAGAACATTTTGCTTTCTGTTTCTAGTTTGACCAATCACATTTGAGCAGGCTTTGCTTGGTAAACTGTCCATGTGGAGAGAAAAAGAGGCAGAACACATTAAATGAAATGCATCAGCTATCTTTTAACCAAATTATCTGCATTCATGTGCAGATAGCTATTAATAGAGATTAGCCAAAATGTCGTTTGGACCTCAAACACCTTCAAAATGTGTTGCTGTTTGTGTTTCATGCGGAGAAACATTCCACTCGTTTGACTGTAGACAGTGTATGGTGAACAAAGACCTTTGACTTTTTGGCCCAGATATCCACTGTCTACACTGGAAGCACTTAAATATTTGCCGATACCCATCATCATCTGATGATAATAAATGGACTCTGATAGTGATTGCATATTAAAACAGCAGTTAAGAAAACAACATTAGCACTTATTAGGAGTCGTGATTTTGTCCACCTGGAAAATGAAAATCTAATATTCACTCTCCTACGAACTCCAGAGGGAAATATCTTCCTCTTCAGCTGCTCAATGCTCCAGTAACGCTCACCAGTGAGTTATTAACCGTGTGTCCGCTGAGCTGATAGTGTGCACTGAGCTTTAGCGATTTTTGTGCTGACAAAAGAGCATTTAGAGGGAATCCCAGCAGTAGAGTTATAGTTATAAGTGATAGTGAACTGCATGTTGGTGCCTCCATTTAAAGTGGTTAGAATAGATATTTTTAATGTGGGAACGTACAATAAAATGTAGAATACCTTCCTACATGTTTAGGCCGATCATTTCTTTATAGCAGTACACCATATATACCGTAGCAAACTATGCTATAGCAGAGTGGGACATAACCGTGCTCATATCCCCAAAACAAACACAAGCTTACATTTTTTTTTGCTCTCACGCCAAGCACATGAATCCTCTGATGTGGAAAGAATGAATTTCAGATAATTCATTCCCCAGCTTCCTCTTGTCACAAATACAGCAGGAGCCGTGTTGCTTGTGCTCCTCGTTGTTGACAAGCAGACACCTTCACACGGCAGCCGGCGCCGTGTACCTGGGCAGCACTGTAAGCTGCGAGTCGGTTCAGAGGCTGCATCCTCTGAACGTCAACATTTCAAAACCTCAATACCTCAGAGTCACTCAACAAGGCTGACACATTTCTATACTCTATAAAGTATATGACAAGAAAATCAAACGTCCTTTGCCGGAATTTGTAGGACACGTCTGATGTGTGCTTCACATATCCCACAATCCACTTCTCCCAAGGCAGTAGTTTAATCATACATCCAGATAGTCCTTGTGAATTTGCCTCCAGGCGCTCATCACTCACTGACAAATATATCACATGAACAGAACCAATTATTGCAAAATGTCAGAGGAGGATGGAAACGATTGCAGGTATAAATAACACTGTTGATGTGTGTTAAGAGCCTGGATCTGTTACCAGCATCAGAGCTAAACAGAAGTCACCACTAACTGGTAATCATCGTGCACCGTTTCTCCACTGTGGGGTTGTATTGAAGGGGTTGAAGCACATAATGTAAAACCTGTGATCAGGAGATGGCAATTTTATTCTTCCCAGGGGAACCACGTTTGTCTGTTGGCCTTTACCGCCCTGTTTGACTTCATGAGATGATGACGGAAACCTGAACACACCAGTTGCTCTGTCCTCATTTGGAGGGAGGAGGCGCAGGCTCAGTGAGGAATTCAGGTCGTCTGAAAGGACACACCTTCACGGGCCGCCTCCTTCAAAGTGTCTCGCTAGAATTGGCACACAGCTCAAGCGTTAAAATACAGTCCAAAAAGTGTACGATGAAAAGGGATGTTATCCGATGGCAACAGAGCATTTTAAATAATAACTTCTAACCCTGTATTGAAGTGATGATTGACATTATTGTTGTATAACCTATTGCTAGTGTTGTAACTGGAAACACTAGCGACACCCCTTGAAACTGAAGTCTTGCATACGGCACACTTTGCTATTTTACTTGTTGGACTCTCCGGCAGGAAATATTGCAGAATCGCAGACATTTTAACGAGCTCTGGCAAACGCTACACTACTGGAAATCACTTCTTGTTTGCCACTCTAAAAACAGCACTCGACAGTGGCTGCTGCTGCTTTGGAGCGGCGAAGAACAAGTGATTTCCGGGAAAAGAAAATTGTAGTTTCATCTAGATGAAACTAATATACTTTAAAGTCATGGAATCGGATTGGTAAATTGACCCCGGCATGTCCAATGCTGGTGTCGGCATTGGGACCTCTCTAAAGCTGACATTTAAAAAGGAACAATGAATCATCTGGATTTTATTTTTTTTGCTTTCAGATAAGTTTCACTATTGACTTAATGTCCACAACAAATCCAGAGGCTCATTCCAGTAGGCTCCCCTCATGTTTCCCTTCCCACCACTGGGTTACAGACAGGGCTGATCCATGAAGCCGTCCTCCTTCCGCCCATCAGTTGAATATGAAAGACTCTCTGGAGACGCAGCGAGCTGACACAGCCCCTCCAGACGCTGCACCCCCACCATGTTCCTTCTGTCAGACAGCCTTGTTATTGACTTGAACGACACACCTAAAATTCAATAGCCTTCAGCTCAGTGTCAGTGAACTGACAGATCTCCTCTCGAACAGAAAAAAAACCATCATCTTTTGAGTCTTATTATTTTAACAACGAGACGACTGGAGCTTCACTCGTACGCCAGCGGAATTCATCTCCATTTAAAAAAATAAAAGGGCCTGCTCGAGATTTCATTATTCAGCTCCTCAATCAGCCAACAGAGACGTCTACAAAACATACCAGAGCGATAATTCTTGAGACTGCTGCTCAGACATGGGAAGTTACGAAGTTGAATAATTACATCAGCTACTATTAGAGATATGGATTGTTTTTTAACAGTGCACTCACTCTGTGTAGCTTTACCTCGTCGATCACCAGCTGCACATGCAGGTGCAGGAGGATTATAACAAAGGCAAAGCTCAGAATAATTTACCTCTTATTACTGGGAGAGTTTTTTATTATGCAGAAAATGAGCGGTAGGGATTTTTTTTATTAGATCTGGGTGATGTGAAAATAATCAATAGCAGAATAAGGAATTTTTCTAAAATGCAAACAGTGGGTTCAATGATTGTTTGTAAGTATTTTGATAATCAATTAAATAAGTAATTTGTCAGGCATTACCATGAACACTTTTCAAGTTTGAAACAGGCATTCGTCACTATACCTTTTATTAATGAACTTCTGAAATTATTATGCATGTCTTCATGGTTTCCTACTGTACTGAAGCGTTAGTTAGTTTGAAATCCATTTGGATAAAAGCATCTGCCAAATGGAGAAATGTAAAATAATTAAGAATATAATCACCAGATTAATAGATAATTAAATTAAATATTAGATGCAATCTTATTAATGTTAAATTAAATTACTGTGACCTACTGTTATGTATTATAATATATGTATTAGCAATCAAATATGTGAGATATAAGACTGCAGACCATAGTATATAATGATGGATGGTGCTCTTCAGCTTACATCAGTGTGATAAGAACTATTGTAAATTACCATCTTTGACAAACATTTATTTAAAGGGGACATAGCATGCCCATTTTACCACAAGTTGATATGGTTCCTTGGGGTCTTAATGAAATGTCTGTAACATACTTTGGTCAAATACCACAAGGATCATTTAAAACAGCACCCTTTTACCCTGTATAAACAGCCTCCACAGAGCGACCTGTTTTGACTGCCTGTTCCTTTAAATGCTAATGAGCCAGCTCCCTCCCCTCTCCCCATGATTTTAAACGATATAAATTACAATTTTATATGATATAAATTATCAAATATGCATCCCATACTTGTATTCCCTTGTTGTCCTGGGTTTAATTTTCCCAATCACATAATTAAATGTCCCTCTGCCCATCCACTACAAGCACACAAGCAGACAGACAGAGAGAAGAGAGGTGTTGAAGACCATCATTTACCCCGAACCCGACATTCAACGCAACAACAAGCGGAGAAAGCAGAATCGGGCTGACCTTATATGTACAGTCTATGGGGCTGACCACGAGAAATGGTCCGTGTGAACAGCCAGCGGCTGCGTGCTGAGAACGGCGCTGCGCTGCCTCGCAGCGGCACTTCGCGTCGGTGTACCCGGCGTAACTACTGTAACCGGCGAACTACTGTAACCGCGAACTACTGTAACCCGGCATCAGTAGAGCTGAACACTGCGGAAGTCTTCCACACAGCTGGCAGTGTGGAAGACCGCTGCGGCAGCGCAGCGTTCGCCCAGCGCCTGGCTGTTCACAGGGGAGCATTTCTCGCCAAGACCATGTAGGAGACTTCCAGTGTATTGTTACGACACAATACCCAGGAAGCAATCGAGTCGCTCAAGCTGACGTTTCTGACTTAGAGGAACTATAACAAACGCGAAGTGTTTTCCCCAGAGTTTTGGGTTGGTAGACACAGATACCCACATTAACCTGTAGAAGCACTAACAAAGTGGAATTTGATCTATGTCCCCTTTAACGTGTTTTTTGGCTTTGTAATTTGGCCCATGTCCCATCCACTAACATGGAGAAGACACAATCTATGACCTATACTGCAGCCAGCCACCAGGTGGTGATCAAGATGCTTTGGCTTCACTTTTGGGGAGCAGTCCTCGTCCATCTTTATATATCATCTATGCTGCAAACATGACGTATAACAGTCACATGTAAAAACACATGAAAGCTGTCCGATTATTTCGATCATTGTCTTTATTAGAGAAATAATAAACAACATTTTTTAGAATATGTTATTGGCACCTACTTCTTTACCATAATATTAAACCTGTCTCAGTCTAATGTTGCTGTAATGATCCTGTTTCCTCAAACAGCAGTATACCGGCCTGAGTGTGAACCTTTACCCATGGTGCTCAGCAAACTACACTAAAAAGTACCCAGGACCTGCAATATTTACAGAGCAGATGTATTTTAGGAGGTCATTCGAGTGCAAGAATAATAAACTCATTTTAAATATACTGACTTCTGATGATGATAAGTTTTGGACTGTGTAAGCAGATTGTGGCACCGCAGTCAGGCTGATTGAACTTGGTCCCCGACAAAAATTAATGTTGCACTATCTACAGTAGCAGGGCTGCCTTCCTGAGCATGAATCTAGTCCTGACAAATTAACTGCTGTGTGTGCCATGGCCACCAGTGACCGCTGAGATCTTAAATTTAATCTGAATAATTAACAGGAGGTTTTTGTGCAATAACAGCCTGACCGGCCATATTAAAAAACTAAATATTTTCTGAGCTTGATAAGTAATCCATACACTTTGGCCTCAGTTTTTCCGAAATGAGGGAAAAGTTTATTATCAGAGTCATGTTGAAATATTTTTGCAGCTCAGTCCTTTAGTCTGTCCTTTGAAAAACAATCCAATGGATTCTTAACTGTTTTCTAAAGTTATTAATGAGCACATCACCCCTAAAAATCCAAACCACCATAGTTAGAGATTCATGATTCTCACTGGAGGGCGACTCTATTGATTGTCATTATCGATTGGGCACATTAAAAAAAGATCACTTTAAATAATAATGGCCCCAGGAAACTCCCCTGGGGGACCCCACAAATCACAAATTAAGGACTTCCATCCCTAACATCTGCTTTTTAAAATTCTCAGTGTTAAAGCTGTATTTAAAACTGCTAAAACTCTATTTTCCCTGTTGAATATTCATATTGTGCTGCTCTGTCCTTCAGCTCTCCTTGTCAGAACGGAGGCACATGTACAGACGCCAGTGGTTCAGCAGCCTCCTCTTCCTGCTTATGTCCCCCTGGATTTTCCGGAGACTTCTGCGAGATCAGCGTTGACAGCTGCCAGCCTAACCCCTGCGTCAATGGTGGCAACTGTACAAATCACGGCCTGGCCTTCACCTGTCTCTGTCCGCACGGCTTCACCGGTTTTACTTGTAACGACACCAGCAGCCTGTCGCCCTGCGCCGGCCGGCCCTGTGCCAACGGCAGCACATGTGTTGGTCAGCCTGATGGAACCTTCAGGTGTGTTTGCCAGAAATGGTTTACAGGTCCCACATGTTCCCTGCAGCACAGACCGAAGGCCAAGCCTAAACCTGCCAGTTCCAGGCCTGCGGAACACAAGGTGTTTGCACTGACCCCGCAACATTACTCCCTTCCTGCTCACGCCTTCCACAGGCTCCTCAGACCGCCTGAGAGAGACCTGCTGAAGATCACCCTGAAGGAGACCGTCCACTCCCCCGGTGTCCTCGTCACCCAGGGTCAGCTCATCTGCTTTGGCATACTGGCCCTGCTCACATGCCTGGTCATCCTGGGCACCACAGGCATCGTGTTTTTTGGCCGCTGCGAGACGTGGATGGCTAACGCCAAGTACAACCAGCTTGTTCGGCAGCAAAGGGAACACCTGCTGAGGGAAAACGGCTGTAACCAGGAAGAGCCGGAGCACTCAGTGAACATCATCCTGCCGGAGAAGATTAGACTCACCAGCTTTGGGAGACACTACACATCCATTTGATTAGATCGTCTCCTCCTCTTCCCGACTTCCTGACTACTGCCCTGTCTTGTTTGTAAAGTTAGAGATTCTGGACGAGGTTGGAATATAACTGAATGTACAGTCGACCTGACTGAAGTGGACAAACATAACACTGGATTGTAAATGTGCTTTTAATCTAAAAAAATACACATTTTACACAGGTATAAAATTATAAATCATGTCCTAACAAATATCACCTTGATGGTTGGTTTAAACAAAAAACGTCAGTGTTGTATTTCTTAGAAAACAAAAAATCGAACAAATAAATGATGGTTTTACTGCTCTTTTACAGGTAGATCTGGAAAAAATTATGGTATTGAAAGAATAATAGTGAGTATTCAAACAGGATTTAAACTGGATTGACACGTCTTTCAGTATTTGTCATTAAACTAAGTAATGATACCACTGATTTTTCATTTGTTACCAAATGAAATGTCAGATTTGATTACCATTACTGGAGCTGCAATGATTAATCAGAGTCGACCTCCAGAAAATTAACTGGCAACTATTTTGATTATCTATTAATGATCTTTTTTTTTCGTGTAAAAATGTCAAACATTTGCTGCTATGATGATAAACTGAATGTCTTTTGGTTTTGGACTGGAAAATACACCACGATGGGCTGTAGGATATTGAACTGAACTTATTATGTTGATATTTTCTGTTGTTTTTGAGGTAAAATCACAAATCAAGAAAACCATAATTAATTTAAATAATAGGTTCCTGCAGCCCAAACAAATCTCCATACCACATACTGTGAATTTTTCATTTCATTAATACACATTGTAAGTTTGTACGTATGTGTAGTAAAAACGTGTATTGCTACATTCCACCAAAAACAACTGGACTTTCAAATGCTGCAAGTAATAACTCTACAGAATGTGACAGTTTAACTGTATTTATGTAGCTGGAAAAATGACATTCCACATATACCATTGAATTTGCTTTGTAGATGTAGGACTGAGCAATATGGCCAAAAATGATATAAAGATAGAAATTTTATATCAATAATTTTCACGATATATTTGTTTTAAGTTTAAAGACAGATTTTTGCCCCTGATGAAAGGTTTTGGCTTTAAACTCTTCTTTAAGAGCAGAGAACGACAAACACTATAAAACATGTTACAAATCTGAGGTAAATCAATTATGTGTTAAACCTCCTCATTGTGCTGACGCAAAGCAATATATCCATGAATATATTGACCTTTTGTTATATTGCTACTGATGAAAATGATATTGCAAGAATTGTTGATAATGTTCTATTAGTTATTTCACAGCTCCTGGAGAAATGCCACTTCCTGTCTTTATTTGAATCTGTTAATCTTCACACCTTCATCTCTTCATCAGCTCTAGTTTCACAGACAACCCACCATGCATCTGTGAAGAGAAACACGTCTGTTACCCACTATATAAATAGTTAAACAAGTGCCACACGTTTCAAAATGTAAAATATTCAGAACTCTGATATGAGGATTTGTGATGCATACGTTCAGCCTGGAAGCAGATGCTGTTAACAATGTGGTGAGCTTTGTTTATCTTGTGCTGTTGACATCAGAGTTACATTCCAGGTTGTTTTTTTATTGTGCCCAACAACCCATAGACTGTATATAAAAACACTCAAGTCAAAAACTAATGATTACATGTACAGGTGGCATTTCTACAGAGGGCGGAGACTGGGCAGAACTTTTCAGTATTTTTTCTCAGTCTACGATTCTTGTTGTGCCAGATAATGTTTAGTTGTTTATTCTACGTTTTTAATAAATAAATATATATATATATATATATATATATATAACAAAACTGTCCACCTGACAAAAATGCTTTTTGCGAAAAGTAACTCTGTCTTCACACAAAAGTCAAGATCAGGTACTTGGCACTGCTAACACACCTGAGGTTTTCACAGTGGGACATTCACCCGCTGCACATGCTCTACACGCCGCCACCGACCTGCTCTGGAATCTGTGGAACATCTGCTCATGTCATGCTTCAGACAAATTCTTCCCAGAGCCAGCTCACTGATTATGACCTGAATGAAATCATTTCACATCCACTGCCCCCAAGCGTAAGATACAGATTCAGACAACAGTCTCTGTCTCCACCTTGTGGTGCGAGTTATCAACTGCAGCACTCAAACGTCTGTATGGAAAAGACAGCTGATATTTATAGTGTTGTCAGGTCAGGTGGTTTGAAGTTTCCCTTTCTGAGACAATAAAATTGGGAGGAATATAATAGAGCCCGACCGATATGGATTTTTCGGGATGATACTGATGTTAGGGAGTAAAAGGTTCTGATACGGATATCCTTAAAAAGAAAATGGCAAAAATTCCTAGAATGTCCTTGAACCCTTCCGACAAAGAACTGTAATTAAGGCTTGATATTTTACAGTTTAACCTTTAACTTTACTGAAATAACTATTAATTAAAAGGAAAACCAATACAGAAAAATATTTAGAGCTTGATTTAATGAAATAAGCATTTTTTTGGCATAAATGCAAATCTTTTCTGCATTGTTTATTCTGTGGAATAAAGGTTTTAAAAATATCAGCCAAAATAAACTCAGATACCGATATTTCCGTGAAAGGCTCATATTGGCCGATTTTATCAGCCAACCGATAAATCAGTCAGGCTCCAGAATATAAAAAGATAACCTAACAGCCCAAGAGAAAATATATCTACAGAAAACTAGATGTACAAGCATTAGATTTTAATCTTCTGGACAAATTATCTTCACTATCTGAACACATACATCATCCCAGGTTGAAAAACACAAGCATGTACTGAGTGGAATATGATAAAGGTGGAATATAAACAAGTACTGAAGCTCAACCTGGTTTATACTGTGTTTTCTGACACTTGTAATATGTAAACATTTCTCTTCCCATTCAACAGGGGGAGACATATTTCCTTCAGGCCACAGATTCAAATGTCCTATTATATTTTAACAGAGACCAAAGAGTGGGAGTGGGACTGAGCTCTCACTCAGGGAACACGTTTAGTACATTATCACACACCTAGACAGAAAACTCATATATGCTCTTTACAGTTTGAGTTCACTCTTATCCATCTACTGTATGTTTTTAACATGCATCATATAAACCTGATATTAGGCACCTTCAACTTAACTCGTCCTGACAAGTGCAACAAACCCAAGAGAATGCTGAGGAGGATGTCAATCAAGTTTGGTTTGTACGCACCCACACTGTCCTGAGAAGAAGCTCCATGAGGCAACTTCAGTGAGAGCATCTGTGTGGGTGGATAACGGGAACACACAGGCTTTAAAACATGGATATTTGTCTCCTCTAGCTGCTGTTGTAAGATATACGTACCACACTAAAGCACTGATGTGCAAATAACCTTTTGAACTGATTAAAATGTAGTTCTGTTGATCAAGCATATATTGAAATAACTAGTTTTTGATGTGTGTGTGTGTGTGTGTGTGTGTGTGTGTGTGTGTGTGTGTGTGTGTGTGTGTGTGTGTGTGTGTGTGTGTGTGTGTTTGCTTTAACTGCTTCGGTAGAGATATTAAACTGGATTTAATCTGAAACCATTTAAAACACAGTTTACCATTAACTGCATTTCCCCAATTTATTCAAAGAGGAAGCGAGTGAGTCAGCTGTTCTGCTTTCATGTCACTCTCCAAATGGGCCAATAGAGAGCAGTGCTGCAGTTCGTTGAATTACGCTGTAATTCAGACTCAATTTAAAAAGTGTCTAGAAAATGCATGTAGTCGCTTACTGTGACCACACGGTGTCATCCATCTAAAAGAGGACGGAGGAAATGCTGTGGTGTGATTATGTCACTGCTGTGGAAACACTGGATTTTGGGGTTAATTGTGACTAATTTACTGTTTTCACACACAGTTGGAGCAAAGCTGTGGTTTCTAGATTCTCGATTCAAAATTCCAATTTATTATTTTCTACCAATATCATCTGTTGAAAAACTACATTATAACGTATGAGAGTAACAGTTGAATTGAATTGATGTGATAACAATTTCCCCATTTTCAAGTTTGCAGCTTTTCTTCCGTCCAATGATAAAACTGTTACATCCCACTTTACATCTCCCATTTAGTTGCTGGGCTATTTCAGTTCAGCGATCGAGTGACATTTTAGTGTTTGTTTGTCTGTTTTCTGCCACACTACATAAAACCGTTTCTCACTCCAGACTGAACATTATTGGAAAACGTCTCCGGGAGTCCTGCTGAGTTACTGCAAGTTACTGACCTTCAAAAGCAGCCTTAAAAGTCTCTGACGGTAGAGGAGCTGTGCACGACAGGGTTCAGTTACCTTGGTAAAAGGAGTTAAAATGTTAAGACTGCGTATTAGTTATTCAATCAGCATGGGTTGTGCATGTATCAGTCTTTTCTAGATGCTGTAACTGGGCATTAAAAGCTTCCGACCAGGGTGAAATCAGTATTTCAAATAAAGGGTTTTATGTCAGATAAACACCTATACAGTTGTCTCTATTCCAGGACAAAATGTCCATGGTTTTAAAAATGTCACTCTATGTCTGTTTACACCAGTAAAAGATGATTGTTTGCATAGTTTTTAAAAGTTAACATGCAAAACTCAATTAGGTTTCACTAAAAACCTGTTTTTGTGTGCTGAGGCCCCCGGGTTCCCACCACGGGTTAGATGTTCATTCGTGGAGTTATGGGCCTGAGGAGGGAAGGGGCCCTCATAAGCTGACTAGAGAAGCTACAAATAAAAACACCTCAGCAGACCCATTGAGCTTCCTTCGAGTCATAAAACAAAGTCAGAACAAGTTAAATCTCCCCAGCCTGAGACCCTTTAACCCTTAGTTCCTGTGTGCCTCGCACTGACAGATGAGACCTTATATCCATGGAAAATCACACATGGAAAGAATCCAGATCCAAACGGTTCCAGTAGGGGTTTGTTTTCACGGGTGCACACTGGACAAACTGGACGTTACACAACATTTCACTGAGGCAGGTACCACTCTGTCAATCTGTCAGCAAACACTCAATGTGTTCCAGATGAGCTGTAAAGTAAAGTCACTGGAAAACCCACGCAGCTCTGATGACAATGGACTTCAACACTCTTCTACTGGTTCCCCCGTCTGTTTGGCTTGTGACCAATTGCATTCTGCAGATCTGTTGTTTATGATCAGGTCAATCGAAGTGAATCTTTTTCCTTTTTCCTGTTTATATGAATAAAGTTAGAACCTGGTCTGAGTTTTACAGAGATAAAATTAACTATTTATTTATTTGGAAGAAAATATCTCAAAATTGACATAAATTTGTGTAGCATCATTACTTTCTGCTTTCATATCTTAAATTGACTCACTTGGGGCTGCAACTAACTATCAAATGATGATAATGAAAATAGTGAGAAACAAGGTGAGGTGGTCTTACCTGAGCAACAGTGAAATATCAAAATACAGTATATCAAATGTACAACAAAGAGAATAATCACATTTGAGAAGATAAATCAGATGTTTGGTGTTTTGGCTTGATAATTGACGACTGAATGGTTAATTGATATTTAAAATACTTTTTATAGACTGACTTAGTGATGAATGACTATTCAACAACATTATACAGTTTCCTCAATGAGCACCAATGTTGAGTGTGAACCTGCAGCAGAAGATGACATTTCCTGACAATCAGGGACTGGAAGGATGTGAACCCCCCCCCCAACATGAGAAGCTTTTCCATTCGAACATTACAATCATCACGTGACGTCCAGTTTGCTGCAGACGAAGCTGTGATTCATACCCAGCGTTTTCCTGGTAAAAAAAATAAAACTTTACCGACAGCGAGCATCCTTTGAGAGTCTTAAAACCCTCTGGTGTTTTGTCTACACTGATTTATGCCCCATTTGTGAATGTGCCTCCTTGCTGGGGTAAACTGCTCCAGTCTCGACCATGAATAATGTCACATGTGGAGGCAGTGGGGGGGGCACGGGGAACCAAAACATCTGACGAGATGTCGGTCCACACACAGGTTGTGTCAGTGTTTGTGTCAGATATCTGGTTTCTGTTGGGTCTTCACTGTGTCATGACTCCTATATCCACATTGTGACTCATAGTATCGATTGTATGATTTTCAGATATAATGAAGCCTCATGGGACCGATCAGTCAGCGTTAAATCACTGCTGAGAGTTGAGTGTTATTTCAGTATGTGCATTAGTTTCCAAGGGAATTCTGAACAAAGTTAAATGCCTCCACTCGTAACACTTGGAGAGCTAAGCCGTGAAAACATTTGTGTGTTTAGACCCTTATAGGTGGATATATCACTCAGCATAATAGGATCAAGTGTGATTATCCTCGCTTAATTGTAGGAGGTCAAAGGCTTAGGAAGGGGCTGTGGAGAACAAAGCGAGGCTTCTTCGCTGCAGCATTAACCGAAGACCTATAATCACCATCTATACAGTTTAAAAAGAGGCTGACCACTAATTAGATACGACACACTTCACCCTGATTGCAGAGACCGGGCCGGATTTTTGCTTTCAGAAAAACCTGAGTGAATGAAAAAGACTCCAAAAGAAATTGAGTAGAATAAAGAGTGTCAGAGGAAAAGAAAATACTGATGAAAAAAAGATTTCTGTTGCACTTCACTTTGAAAAAATATCTTCATTTAGCCACAAATCAGCATTAGAATATTGCTATAATTGCAGTTTTTCCCCCAATACTTTTGATATGTTTTAAGGTTCAGTGAGGATTTCTCATTTTAAAGTTATTTCATATTTTCTGCTTCATGCACAAATTTCAGAGGCTGCATCTGAAAAGGGGATTTTTCTGGAGGAATCCAGGGGAGGTCGGTTGTCCTTTACTGGTCAGGAAATTACACATTCATCCTGTTTGTCTGCTTCATGTATGAGACTGTGAAATCTATACACTGCATTGCTGTTATTACAACAAGAAAAAGAACACAACAGCTCCCTTGCACGCAAACAATACAAAAAAAAAATGCAACTTGCACAGTGGGAATATTTTATATAAAATAAAAAAAAGCTGGAGTAGATCAAAACATTTTATTGTATGAAAAATATATCCATAAAACGTAACAATATTTACAAAACAGTTGAGAGCAGCAGCCTCACTGTGATCTGCAGTATGAAAAACATCAGTATCGGTTCTCTGGACTCAGCCCGTTTAAAAACCGAACTTCACAACAGTACTGAGGAGCACAGTGATGCGCAAAACTCACCATCCTCCTGACGGATTCAATGAAGGCGCATTTACACACGGAGAAGAAATAAAAACAGAACTTTTGACACACAAATACTTTTGTTCGTAGACAAGCAATTTGCCTAAACAAACCTTTTTTTCCTGAATGGATCCTAACAGGATGCATATGTCCAATAGGAAATGAAGGAGCCTACCTTAGCACATCCGACAATGTTGAACAAATTACTTTGATCCAATCATATAAAAAATAAATACACGTAATAAACCATTAATGAGGGACACAATCTATCTATCTGGAGTTATAATACTGAAAAATCTGCAGCATTGTTTCTTGCTGTTTTCGCCACAGCATCTGTGGAAAGATGGAGATGAATCTACACATGGATAACTAGATTACTGGATTTCTCCAGCCTCCCTCTGTATTGATCCAGCCAGTCTCTGAGCTCTGAGATCCGGTAGCCCTCGGGTCCTCTGCCGCCCTGGTAAACTATCTTTCCCTCCTGTAGAATATAAAGTCTGTCGAAATAAGCTCCGTACGCGGCGTTGGAAGAGTTCTCCATGCTGTCGACGACCAGCAGACAGCCGGGCACCTCCAGGCGCATCAGCTGCGCCGCGTTCAGCCGGTCCTCCAGACACCGGTGCTTGGGGATCTGATAGGGCGCGTCTGTGCTCATCCAGCCGTCGGAGGGGTGCGCTTCCTCAATGTACACAACTACAGAGTCTGCGATGTCTGCGTTCTGCTGCACAACTCCCTGGAAAGCCTTGAGACGCGCCATGAACGGTGGTCAGGTGCAGCTGCCAAAGTTGAGGATGAGCGGTCTCTTGTCCTTCACGTAATCGAGGATCCGGCTGCGCCGCTGATCCTGCAGCTGAACTACTTCGGTGTTGGGCGCTCCGTGTCCGAGGTGCGCCGCCTTCAGAAAGTCCAGCTTGTGGCCGTGCCACACAGCTTTGAGGGACTCCAGGCTGAACAGGCGATTGGAGTCGGATATGCAGACAGGAGGATCAATGGCATCGCCCTCCTGCTCCTTCATCCTGAAGAAGACCCTTTTCCTAATGCAGATAAAGTCAAGCAGCCAGAACATGACCGCTGCCACCAGGAACCGGGGCAGCAGCACCAGGCAGACTATGGCATTTTTAATAGCTTTGATAGTATTCATTATCAGCACAGTGACAACCCGAGTGGTCTTGCGCTGCGCACGATCTTGTGGGTTTAAGTTGGGTTACTTGCAACTTCCCTTCTTTTTATAGCACCGGCAGATTTGAATGAATCACACCCCGCCTCCAAACTGGGGCCGAGGCCTCACATGGTGGGGATTACCTTCTGTCAACTCCACAGCTTTGAGTCACAGCCAAAAGCCCAGGGTGCGCCACAGCAGTGCGTCGTTTGGACAGCGACGGGTAGGAGTTTTTTTCAAACAAGCACCCTGTTAAATTTTGTACTTTTAAAACAATCTTCTCGTGATGGAGGTGTGATCAGGGGGGGGGAAAGTTGTCTACCATTGTGCTTCATGTGTGTGAGAGGACTCTAAAGTTGGTGCTGGTGCAACAACAATGATCACAGCGCATCTGAGCAGATGCTGCCAGGCTACACTTGTAATCTACTCCAATTAAAGAACTGGCCTGTGTCATTGTCCTCAACTCATCCAGTCACCAACACACGTGGACTGTTTGTCCTGATGCCACTTCACATTAGTCAATACCAATGTGCGAGATAAAACACACATTTTATTACATCTACATGAGCCCAAACTCATGTTTAAATTCCTCTGATGATTTACATTTACACATTTAACGCATTTATAATTAATACTACACCACAGTGTGGTCTGTTCAGGAACGCCACATTTAATTAAACCTCGAGAGAAATTAAGAAGGAATTATTTCTGGTTTTCTAGGAGGGAATCTGTGGATAAATTCTGATGACGTCAGAAATTTTCTTTCTTAGAATCGGGAGTTCTCAGATTACAAATTAATCTCAGCCTTTAAACTATTTATTTTTTCTCTCCATGTGACCGTAATCCTCTTCCTCAGGTGCTCTGATGTAAGTAACCTTGTAAAAAATCCCCCAAAACACGCACACAGACACACTAAGCTTCCTGTTGGGGTAAGGGAATACCAGTCCTCTGCAGCGGCTCATGTAGCACTCAAGGACCTCAGGATATGAATCTGTACGAAAAACTTTTTGGGCAAAAAAGAAATAGAAATCTCCCAGGTTTCGCCGTATTATCTATCAAACTGTGTGTTGATGTGGCATTTGCTACAGCTCAACATAGTACATGTACACGTGTACTTCAGCAGTACAGTAGGTACGCAGGGAAGGTATAGTGTGCGCTGGCTGAATCGTTAGACACCTCATAAAATCTGGTGACACCTCATACATTCAATGCTAACTCCCGGTTCAGCTGACTCAAACTGTAAGGCGAAGTATGTTGATGTGGTACATGTGTGTGGATTACATGTACATGTGTGCGTTTGTTCCATTAAAATCATGTGTAGCATACTTTACAACACCCTGGCATATCATGTGAACGCCACATGTGTGAGAAACAAACTGCGGCCAGCGTGACATGTACGTCATGTGTGCAACACCTGTGTCTCCATTGTGAGTCTATGCTGTTAGCATGTGTCAGAGGTTGAGTCAGATCTTAGGTCAGATCTTGGACAACCTACATAGTTGCTAAACGTTACTTGGCTGAAACGTCTGACACGTCGTACTTCACCCAAACAGCAATTATTTAAAATCAATTCAGTGATGTTATTGTTGCGTAGTATTGTGATGGGAGGCGACTTTAAAATTCATATATTGACAATGTTTCTTATACATTTATTCTGCTTTTATTGAAAGTGAATCCGGCACTAAACACATTACTGGGCGATGTTTTTAGTCTTGGTATAAATATTGAGTCTGTTTGTCTGAGGGTCTTTTTTTATACTGTATCTGATCCTAATTTTCTATTTGACTTCTATCCTAAACCATCTCTCCTCAGCTAAACCTTCTGACAAAACAGAGATCTTGATTCTGAAGTACAATCTTTTAATGGGCGCTGCCTTTCAGTCCTGCATAAAGTGGCTCCTTCAAAGACAAGATTGGCCTCCGATAAATTTCTCTCCTTGGATGAAAGATGGCATTTGTTCTCTTGAATGAATCCTCCATAAAATGTAGCCTTTGAGGAAATCTACCCATCTACAAGTTCATTATCAGTATTTAAAATGAGAGCTACATATTTCTCTAATCTTCGAATTATCCCAAAATCCAGTGGGATACCATCAGCAACATCATCTATTCAGCTTTTTCAAGTCATGATAACAACATTCTCTTATTCATTGGTGAGATAAATTACATACAGGCAAACATCATTTTTCACCAGACTGGTTAAATCCTCTTCTTGTTTCTTTGACATGTTTAAAAATGTTATTGATTCAGTTGGCCCCTGTGCTCTATAATCAATGGCTCGTTGACATCTGATCATGTACCATCATAATAAAAAAAAAAGCCAGTTTCAAACTCTAATAAAAACAATGCCGACCACATCAGTAACTCATCCATATGGATCACGTCCACAACTCTAACACCATGTCAATCTACTGATATCTGTGAAGCTGCTTTCAGACATGCAATGAACTCAGGAGACCCTGTGCAGTTTCTCCGGAGGAGGTGTATGTGTGAACCCAAATGACTGAGCGAGAGCCTCTGTGTTTGTGCAGACTTTCTCCGCCTGGCCCCCTAGGATGAAGTCTGCAGATTCCGATGTGAGCACACAGCGGGGGGTTCCCTGCAGAATTCACCTTGAGCGAGGGGGCGGTTGATGACTTTACTAAAACGCATCGGGATGGAAAAGTGGAGCCATACATGTAGAAGACACCGACAAAGATGTCAAGAGAGTTTGTGGTGATGAGAGCTGACGCCGATGTGGTGTAAAAAAATAAAAAGATCACATGATCTCCACAGTGGAATTGATATGTTACATCCTGCCTCTGCCTGCTGAACCAACCCATCACCTGAATCCTCTGGAGGATTGGTTGCTGTTGTGAACGCTTCTGAGCAGAGAATCTCCCGTCGTGTGGGCATGTGTGAAAAACTGCAGAGTGAGTCCAGACGCAAATCTCTGGAGATCCTCCGCAGGACATGTCTGGAAACGGCTATTCAGTCAGTAAGGCCAGCAACATCCAATATCACTGCCCAAATATATGACATATTAGAAACAATTGTAAGAATAACACTGACAACGTGGTCTCAGGTAAAGATAATAACATACCACCTTTTTTTAAGTGTGATGTTAAACTGCCTTGTTGTAGCATAACTCTTTTATCAAGAACTCACTGTTGTGTTTAGACATATTTAGTCAGAGCTCGTTGCTGCTGAATGAAGCCAAGCGGAACTGCAGTCAGGAAGACATTCTTCTCCTCCCATGTTTTTAACAATCTCTCTCTTCTGAGCAGTCAGAGTTTAAAAAGTTCTCTCCCCTGACTCTCAGCTGTTAGTTCAGTGCTGCGATCAATGAGTGACCCACCTCCTCCCTTGCACCACCTCAACTCTGGATACCGGGTCATCTCTCTACAAACGGTCCAATCAGAAGCTCTTCATGGGACACCCCAACTTCGTGCTCCATTCCTCATCACCAGCGTCTTTGCCCATCGGGGAAGTCTCCATCATATCTGAGGCACTTAGTTCATAGGACTGCTTCTATGGTGTTCTACTTCCTGCTGGGGTCCAAGCATCAAACTCTATTAGTCTCAATACATTTTTAGTCTGAGCGTTCTAAACAATTCTGCGGCGAGATCAGACATGTTTTGGGTTAAAAGGAGTTTTGGGGATCTTCATTGTCACGGTTGCGATAATAGTAAACATTTGTAATCGTGGTTAACAGAAACAGATGTTTATGTTTGTCAGAAGCGAGAAACAAATGCTCTCTGATTGTTGAAGCCAAAAGTCTTTCTATCATAACAACACTTCCGTCATTTGTTGCTGGGGGGCGAGTCATGATTACTACAGGGCTGATGGAAGTGACTAACGCTCTTGTTTGTCTGGGGAGGAAAACCTCAATTCATCAGCTCTGTTGAATTTACTGTATAAACTAACTTTATAGATATATATCTGTATCTATAAAGATATATTAAAAATAACTCACTGAGCTGTTGGCCTTCTGAGACCGGAGATCAAATCAGTTTTTTTATTGTTGTGTGAGCTGTCTGAAAAGACAGAGACTATAGTACCTAAATTACGGATTACTGTCATAATCATTTTGTTTCGCCCAAGGACTTAAAAGTCAAATAATTAAGTCTTGCCACACCTCTCTCGAAGTAAACTCATATTTCTTGCATCACCACAGTCATTAAATCTCGACTTTTGTCAGATCCGTCACGCACTATGTATTAATTGTATTTATCATGGCTCTGTTCCATGTTAAATTCTTCTAATCTCCAACTGATTCCAACTTTATGGTTTCCTGAGGCCGGTTGTGTGGACGTGCAACAGCACAGGCAGCGGCTAGCGTATTGTTAACTGTATTGCATATTTTCACGCATCTCTGATTATAATTACAAAGTCGACACTTTTGACTGTGTCATTCTTCAGATTGAGTGTGAAGGTTCATAGTCTCAAGATAATTGGGAAAACAAAACATATTTAAGCTTTTTCAAGGGTAATTTAAAAACGTCTAAGCTCAGTTTGATTTATACAGCTCAATATCACAAACTTGCTTCGGGGGGATTTAGGATCTGAATTGGATACAGCATTGAATCAAATTGGAGCAGAGCAGGAAAAAAAACTTTTAAAAAGGGGGAAAAAATGATCATGTCTGCAAATTGAAATGATAATAATCAAATAACAGTACAACTCCAAAGCCCAGAATTATAGTAATTACTTCAATTACTGCTGAAGAGGGCTAAGCTACACATTAGATAATGATGTTGCTGCATGTAGCGCACACACAGTATATCGTCATCACACACATGTGCACACACAGACTGAGGTTAATAAATCCATGGTGGTGGTCTTGTGTATTGCACAGTGTTCTGTTCAGCGTCTGTGTCTGTGCTCCGCGGGGATACTACATCTGGCCACACATTACTGGCTAAATGCCATTCACTGGTCTGCCGAGCTTATTCAACAAAAGCATTCCAGGTTTAGTGTGCATACACTGTAGTTTATTGGTTAAGCCCTAATCTCCTGTTACAGTAAATCCTTGTCATGTTTGACTGCAGGGTGGCCGCAAGACATGTAGGGGAGATGTCACTCGTCTGCAGCCCACAATGCCATGAGTCAGAGAGCAGACGACGAGGGGGTCGCACAGTAAATTGATATCTCAGTCAAAGGTTTGTCTCGGTTGTCTTCGGCCTGCAGATGAAGCTCCGAATAGATTACCCATAGTGCCACAGTAATACAATACTCTAAAACAAGCATGTATGTTTTAGTCAACATTGGTCAAACTATTTTTACGAAGATTGTAGTTGTACTTTTAGGCTCTATTTTAAGATTAATATTTTTTTAAATCGTTGACATTATTTTATAGTTCTTATAATGCTCTTTGTTTTTTGATTTCCTTTTGGATAAAAAAAATTACATTAATTATAAGGAAGTGCATTTGTATTCACTGGTTATTAAACACAAACATTTAAAAAGAAACCTAAAATTAGGCAAAAAAAGTCTTCATTCTTGGCTGAGGTAGAAAAGTATTTACGTCCACTGAAGCTATCAGCAAAAATTATGATAAATAAAAACTAATCACTTCTTTCAGCGTTTTTCCTGGTGCTCTTTTAATGAAGTACTTTTCTTCGGTCCTCCTCTTCCTCAGTGGTCTGATTTTACGCTGCTAGATAATTAACGTCAGTAGATGATTATCTTGATTAACTGACTCCTAATTTTCTCATAAACGTACCAGATACATTTGCATTTTCTTTTACCAATTTCTCTGAAAAAAATCAGATTAAAATTTGAACTACTATCACTAAATTGATTAAATTTAGACTTGTCAGGATTCCTTTTTGTACCATTAGTCTCATTAGTAATTATTACTGAAACTATTAGTCAGTTAATCAACTAGTCAATGGAGAGACAGAAACTCTGGAAACAGCAAATTGGCAAATCTATTAAGTCATTCATCAAACCAAAATGTCAAACCTTCCCTTGATTTAGCGTCTAATCTAATCATCTAATTAAGCATCAAACGTGAGAAATTGCACACAACTGTTATTACTCATAGCAATTTCCAGATGTCAGCTCAGGCGAAAACAAAGGCATAAGTTATGGGAATTTTTCCTTATCTGCTTATGTTTATTAAACCATTTCTGTAATGTTAATATTATGTTTACCTAACAACCAAATACGGTTCCACATTGGCTTTACACAACATTAAATGAGGCTTCTTGGTAATAGTGAGTGTGCTTCATTATCACCATTAGTGCATGTGATGACAGACTGTTTCTTTATGGAGGGCAGCTCATTCAGATTGGGAGGCAGAGAGATGAACGTTGTGGCTGTAATGAGTTCAACAGCTGACTCATCATTCCTTGTTCTGCCATTTTCTTTTTTCGGGAGACATTTTAACATGTGCGTTATCTTTTTTTTTATGTGTGTGTGTGTGTCCTGCAGTTCTTTCACTTTGAGGCAGTTTCTCCCTCCTCCAATCCGTACCCCCCCGTTTTCCTTTTTTTTTTCTTTCTCCGCCGCACAGAAACAGTATTAACACTCTATTATCTAAACCCTCTTTACTTTCTCACAGCAAGAAAACAGAAGTGCTTTGATGGAAAAAAGGCTCACCTGCTGTGCCTAAATTTGCTTTGAGGAATTACTCTTTTGTTGTTGGGGCTGAAAAACCAGAGTTGCATTCTAACCTGCTTACTTTTTACCTCCTATAAACGTTGCTGGATTCTTGGCAGCAGCGCCGGGTTCATCTGAGGACAATGCAGAACTGGGAAAACAGCCCTTTTTCTGCTGCTTACTTATTGAGATGGCAGGGTTCCAGAGACCACAACTGATGGAATATCATAAACACTAACCCAGAAAACAGATTTATGATAAGTTTCAATGCTGGCTCCTTCTCTTTCAAGTCACTGATATCTCACTCCTTGCCGCTGAATAGAATAGAGGATAAAAATCTACCTCTTCCCCATCCTCCGCTTCACCTTCCACGACCCCATCTAAATCAAAGAGCACTAGTGTTCATGCTCAACTTGAATGAACTGCTGTTGCCTGCCCTGTGGGCTGTTTGTATCTCAGCAACTGGCGGGCCAATAAGGGGTGGACTAACATGTTATAACAATCTGTTTCATCTTGCCAGTCACATCACTCAAGGAGCTATTCCAAGTTACGACTTTTCCTTTCCCCGACAGACCAGCAAGAACGGCCGCTAACCGTTACGACAAGCTGAACCAAACTAACTAGCTGTTAAACTGAACAAATCACAATTACTACACAATTGACCTGGTGAGGTATTTGCTTAAAGTTAAATTGAGAAAAGGATTTAGGAAACTGTAAACGTTGCCAAATATCTGTCTATCCTGAGAGAACTACAAGGTGTAACTGATACTGACACACTATACCTTCAGTCACTGTGTTGGCATTGCGATGTCTGTACTGTAGCTGTAGGGTTCATGACAGGGTTACAAAAATAAACATTGGAGGAGTTAAGATCTGTCCGTCAGCAAAATAACACCAGTCTGAGCCAAATCTCAGAAAACACCGACACCTGATCCGTTGTAGGTAAATACATCTCATCTTGTAAACAATTTGAACGCAACAAAACAACTTGTTTAGTAAATGGCCACAAAGGATTGCTGCAAATACGTCGAAAGAATTCCTCTGACAAAAACTGTACTTCACAAAGCTCAATATGTGGGGTGTTTACAGACAGGGAAAGTCACAAGTGGGCACTAATAGAAGCAAATTTGCTCTAAGTGGTGTGAAGAGAGGCTAAAAGATCCGGTGATTTGAAAGGGTTTCGTAACTTTGCTCTCCTCTTGGATCTTCATAAATTTATTCCATAAACATACAGAGGCAAAGGAAAGAAGGCGACTCTGGAGGGAAATAACAGACAGAAATTGAGTTAGTTCTGAGATCAGTCTGTCTCAGCTGAGCACAAACACACACACAGTTGGTGCACACATGGCTAGTTAGCTGCGGCTAATGTCTGCACAGCCGGCACGCTGGCTGTTTGGGGGGGAATAAACCCCGACTGCACAAAAGACTCCGTGCTCGAATAGCACAAGATAAAAATCAGCTTCCTGATCCGTCTGTGCAGCACAAATGTCAAAACTGTAGGATTGTTATCGGTCTTACTTTATGGTGGCACAACATCTGTGTCCACATCTGAAGTTACTTCGTGACATATCACTGTAGAGAAGCCAAAGGTGTAAATTCTACATGAGTGATGGCTGGATTCTATTTGGCTGCTTCAGTTTCAGGGTCCTGTTATAGTTCCTGCTGAGTCACTGTCACACCTCAGGACTCACTGGGACACTTGACGCTGGTCGGACAATAGCTGTCGGTCTTTAATTGCCGATGCCTCAGCTGCAGGGGGATGATTTTGGTTTGGCCTAGTTTCTGGTGGTTTACATCAGTGTAATTTATCTATTTGTGTCGACGTTACTTTTTAACATTACTGCATTTTTTTTTTTCTTAGGATGTTGGGTTTTTTTGTGCTTTAGATTCATGTCTGTGGAGAAATTTTATCAAAGACAGTGAGCATTAAGGAATGATTTGTTGTTTGATTTCTTTAGAAAAAATGCATATCATTAAACTTGACTGCGAGTCTCTTTTGACCGGTAGTGCATTTTTAAATATTATGGATAAACTTTGCAAAATAATTCACAAAAAAACCCCACAAAAACAACGTTTCATGTCCGTTTCACAGACATCTACATCGTCTGTGGTTTGTGTGGTTCCTGGCAAGTCTTCACACAACTTAGCGTCTCCAATTGTCGCTGTCCTTATTTGCACTCGCCGAGTAATGATGATGGCGAGCATGTCAGAGGATGTCCTCATGTGGCTTCTTTCACTGCTGCCTGTTTGAGCTTATTAGTCAGTGCCCGTCTGTACAGTCATTGATGCCAGTCCCCAGGACAGATGGTGGTAAGACAGGGTGAGTGAGAAAACCTGTGGCGCGCACACACTCACACATGTACCCAAATACACAAACTAGCTTCACTGTGCGTGAAAAAAAACAAAAACACACATACACCTAATTTCTGTTAAAAATTTGTCTTTACTGTATCTATTGTGTTTGTGAGCTGTAATTTTGACAAATAAATAAAACTGACTGTGGCCTTTATAACTGAGTTTTGTTTGCATCACAGGACATCATCAAAATTAATGGAGATAATGTTAAGCCTTAAATATTAGAGGGATACTCTGCTATAAATCTGTTCCTATAGGAATACTGCAGCAACAGTGAAGTCTAGATTGTAATGTAATGTACTCCGGTTAGACATGAGGGAGAGGGAGTGATTTTGTTGGGTTTCTTGTGTCCACGTGTTTAAAAGAATACAAAAGGTTAATATGAGGTTTGTGTGCTGACCAAAAAACTAAATCCCTCGGCACTGCTGTCCTCATGAGGTCATTGTGCACTCAACAGTGTTTAATAGGATGTGTTTTCTGCCCTGAGTTGTCTCTGCGGGACACTGCTAAAGCAGTGGGACAAACATCAACTGGCAGCATTTGTGATGCTGGACAGGAAGGTGAAGCAGAACATTAAAGGCTGCGATCTTTGGGCAAGCGGAGTAGGTTAACAAACGGAGAGATAACATTACTAAGATGTTAAACGTGATGAGCATGGATAGTTGTTTTTTTAATGAGGGGTTCCAAGATCCTGGTGATGTCTGGATCAGCAGGGTGAATGATTCCTTTCTCACATTGTGCTTGATTTGACAAATTGAACACCAACCATCTGGATTCTTTGAAGAATGGCACTCAGAGCATAAATCTCCGCCAAGGCCCAACAATCCTACACATGATTGTCTTATTTTAATGGTAGAAATACAAAAGAAAAAAGTGGTCTGTCAACCCATATATTTTATTTGTCATAATTAAATAAAGTGAAAAAAGCTATTTCTGGATCTGCCCCTTCATTTTTTTATTTTTATGTAATTGGTTCCTCCCCAGCCCAGGCCCTGATTCCTCAACCAAAATTAGTGAAGGCCTGCCGCACACTAGAGGATTTTCAACTCTTAACTGATTTTTTAAAAAAACGTGAGAGACCACATACATAATGAGAGATTTAACCGATCTTTAATAATAGAATTGTCAGAACACACACATTAGATGATTTGGCCAGAACGCAAGACCACACACTTTGTGGGAAACAATTTCACAGTGACCATCGCAGAGTCTTGGGATCTCACAGAAACTTGTCTGTTTTCTTACTGCGGTTGGCAAACAACTTTTAGGTGCATTACTGAACTGGAGTGCGAAAAACTTGCGTGATTATTATTATTATTATTATTATACATTTTGCAACTGGGGCTGAGTTGGAAATTTATTGTTGTTTTATAGTCACAGTTCTGTTAGTACACAACAATTGGTTGGTGACGCTTCCTGGTCAGCTTGCTCTCTTTGGCAATTGCGGGTTTCTAACGGAGCCGATTATCACAAGTATAAAATAAGTTTGTTATTCACAAGTCAAGAACAGTTAGGCTCCGACTCAATTGGTGGCATTAAGATTATTTTGTAAACCCCTCACACTTAATTGCCTGCGACTGGCTGCGACCCACAATTGTCAGAAGGGGCGAATTCGGGTCAAAAAAATGGATCCTGATAACAAATTAACAAACAAAAAGACATGGGTGAAAACATAACCTCCTCGGTGAAGTTAGCAAGTAATGAAAAGCTTTGCAACACTCCTCTCTGTCAATGTTATACCTTCAGGAATTGTTATACATTATATTTTTAAATAACATAATCCTATATTATTATTGCTTTGCTCAGCAATCCTCAGATTGTTTTTGATATAGTCGGGAACACTTAAATACCTATAACCTAAACTGAGGAGATCCAACTTGTTAAGACGTTTATACTTTAGTTTATCTTACTTGTGTTTGCACAAAATGATTTGAGAATCTATGGTGGCTGGTGAGCTGTATAGATGAGCTAGGTTGTTTCAAGGATAGAAACAAACCTCTAGACCTATGGACTTACACACATATTGTCATCTTTCAAGGAAACTGTACGAATTACATTTTAAGACTTTCTAATTATTTCCTTCAATCAATTCCTTTTTTTCCTGAATTGGCTTCCGTAGAATTTAAGTAATGTTAATCAGATTTTCTACAGTACATGAAAAAAAACAGAAAAGCACAAATTCCACATAAGTGATGTTCATGAGATTATAAACTCTGGGCATATTATTTCCAATGTAAGATGATGGATGTTTTTTTTGTGTGCTATAATTGCAATACATTTTTGGGGGCATTTATTAAAAAGAACGTCATTATGAAAAATATGCCCCCCAATTTCTATTAACTTTTGGGTCACATTTGAACATTGCCGAAATGTGCCATTATGTAACCAGACTTCTGTAGATGTCCTCAGTGACATATCTGAGATGGTTCTCCACTTTAGTCAGAGCCATGAACACATGACTGGAGGGCGTGTTGTTCCACGTTCCTTAATTATGTTATTAGTTTAAGATTGTCAGCTTATTCTCAGAGTTTGGGATCTGTGTGATCTCGCTTGTAGTGGAATCGTAATCAAGCAGGAGATAATTTGTTTTAAAGAAATAAGATATGTAGGTTTGTGTGTGTGTGTGTGTGTGTGTGTGTGTGTGTGTGTGTGTGTGTGTGTGTGTGTGTGTGTGTGTGTGTGTGTGTCCAGAGTTATATTTAAAGGGACATCAAAATAGAAATTAGGAAGGCAACATGGACCCAGATAATTTACTGTGACTCCACTTGCTTTTGAATTGTCTGAATCGTTTAATCAATATATTTAACCTGAAAGTAGATGGGGGAGGTTGTTTCCTCCAGAGTTACTTCAAACGATTTTAAATTTCTTTTAAAGGACTTAAAAAAAATAAAAAGCCAGGACTTACAAGGACTTTCACATTACTGACTGTTATTGCACTTTATTTCATTTACAGTCATCTGCGGCTCCGAGTGATGCCTTTCATTTTCTTCTCCATCTCCCTCCCCATTCGTTTCGTTTTCCTTATTTCCCCCTCTCTCTCACCAATCTGCAACTACACACCTCCTCCCTCCCCATAACTCTCCTCTTCATTATTGCCTTGGCTTTGTAAGACCCCCTGGTGAATCCTGGCATCACACTATACTCCCATTTCAAAGGAATGAAAATGCAGCACTGGTCTGTGCCATCAGTTTGCTCTGTCCCCCCTTTCATCTGCCTGGACATATTAAGACAAGAAATGCGAAGCTCTGCAGCAGCTCCCACATGAATCAGTCCAAGCCCCCCAGTGGGAACGTGTGCTGGTCATTTCAGGTCCCGATTCAGACGAGGGAGGGAGGGAGAGAGAGAGAGAGAGAGAGAGATTAAGTTAGAACAAGTATGAGTGACAGAGAAACAACTTAAAAAGAAACTGAAGGGGAGAGATAGACCACGTGGCACGTTTTTTTTGAGGACACTGCGTTTGTTACTTTGGTGTCCTTGTTTTCTAAGGACACTGTTTTATAATCAGGTGTCTGTGATCCACTGACCACCCAACTGAAGTAGGGGCATCCTAGCGCAAGATAAAGCTACAGTGTAACAATATTAAGGTTAATACAGAACTAATTTGTTTTCCCAATTACGTTGTGACGACAATCGTAATCCCTGCCTGGATTATGTTCACATAAAATGTTTTTTTTTGTGAGCAAAGTGCTACATTTGCAATCCCCTCCAGAACTATTGGAACAGCAAGTCAAATTCCCTGGAAATTCGGGTTTAAGACAAAAAGAAAAAAAAGAGTTCAAAGGTTTAAGCTTTTTAACAACCTTTTCTTTGAATCCAGTCATATTTCAAGTGAGTAAAGATGTTAGTGTCTAACAGGTTTTTTCGTTTAAACAAAATTGTTCTGAATGTTTACTCTTGGTTGTAAACTTTGCATACACCTGTGAGGACTGTAATTGTTGGATAATCCAACATGAAGAGCAGAGAGCTTTGTATGGGAGTAAAGCCATTCTGAAGCCGAGAAAAGAGGGAAAATTTATCAGAGCCAGTACAAAAACATTGGACACGGCCAATACAACAATTGGTAATATCCTGAAAAAGAACACGATGCTACAACAAGGGACAGCAGCAGTAGACGACAGACACATTGTTATGGTGGGAAGAGAAACCCAAAAAACAACAGTCAGTGTCATCACCACCTACCTCCACTGGGAAGCAGTGAAGGCATCACAACCCACCTCTCAAGAAAAAGACAAGAATTTAGAGGCCTTACCACTGATTTTAATTTATAAAGTTACAGTCCAGAGATGAGCCACAAATACGTTTTCTGGATGAGACCAACATTAACCTTGAACTCAAAAAAAATGATAGAAAGGCGATAGAAAGTGTGGGGGGGAAAAAAGGAGAAAACCCTCAGGCCCCATTTCAGCATGGGGCCCTGAACAAGTTAATCAGCTAAGCTTAGACAGATCTCTTCATCCAAAATGAAAGTGACCAGGGTGGGATTCTTCCAAAATTAAAACAGATAAAATAAAACAGCAAAACAGAACACTGTGGTTTAAGACACTGAGCTCCGGGAGAACATACTTAGTTTTTATAGTACCCTACCATTAAGGCAAAGGGCAAGGTGTTTTGGAGAAGGGTTTTGGAGCTGTAAAACGAAGGTTAAGAGGAGCCAAGTCTAGCTGAGGCTTTTAAAGTAGAGATAACTGGGGAAGAAAACAGGCAAGGAGTCTACAAAAAGATGCTTGTATGGGCAGGAGGGAAGGATGCCAATGGTGCTCACAACATCCAAAGAAAATTAGCAAGGGGCTCTTAAGAAGATAGTATCACTGGACACAGTTATGCAAGTAGGTCTATGGATAGTATTGAAGTATTGTACACATGAAGAAGTAGTAAAGAAAAGCACATTAAGGATTGAGACTTCATAATGGATTATGATGAAAGATCAGGATTAAAGGTGAAGTTGTTACACTATATGCTATGAACCATAGTACAAGCCACTCCCACCTTACACAAATAAAAAGTAAATTTTTTCTCTTTGATTTTAAATGTATCCCTTTCTCTCTCCACATTAGAGGATGATTTAAATTCAACTACTCTTCTAACCTAAAGTAAACAGGTAGATTTTCCAAATTACCCATGAAGCATTTGCTGATTTGTCGTCCAAATATTTAGATCGATATAATTTGTCAGAACCTTCCCAATTAATGATAAAATTATGTATTGGAGCATTTTCAGTCTCCCTCCATTTAGGGTTAAGGCTTGATTAAGTTTAGGCATCTAAAAACAACTTAATTCAATTTCATTTTAGTGAAAGGCGACCACATGGTTGAAACTGTGACTGCTGGGAGTAGTCTGGTATTGGAACAGTGGCAACAGTGAGCATCAAAGTCAGATGCTTGAGATTTTGCAGCACAATAACACAACACGACTTGATCTTCTGAGAGAAAACATTATTTACACACATAGGTCATAATAAAAAGGGGATTTCTAGGGGGTTATACAGCTGAAGTGTTTTCAGTCAAAATATCATGGATACGAATGTTGTGATCTTGCGCCAATGATGTAATTTGGAGCCAGGGTCGGAGGTGCTCCACTGTATCAAGGTCTATGCTCTCAGCTGCCAATCCTGATGTTTTATCCCGTTATTATACCATCAAATTACCAGTTTAACCAAATTTACCAGAAAAACGAACTCTAGAACAAAATCTAATTAAGTCTCTTGACTGTTTGCCTTTGCCCCATGTCCCATGTCTCATCCACTAACATGGAGGAGGCAGGGTTTATGACCTATACTGCAGCCAATCACTAGGGGGCAATCAAGACATTTTTGGCTTGACTTTTGGGAAGCTGTCATGTCGTCCATCTTTATGTGCAGTCTATGGCCTCGACTGTAAATGGCAAAGATGCAACTGACTCAACGAACAACAGTATTTTAGGAGCACAAAGTATGAAGCATCTCTCTGACAAGACTTCCCTTCACAGTATGTCTCACAAAAGAGAGAAAACAAACTTCTCCAAACATGAGTTTCAGTCTGGCAAAAGAGGTTGTCGATGTCCTCTGCCTCCTACACAGTCTACACAGAAACTTTTTGTTCAAACCATCACATCCTGACAGTCTGGTTGCATAAGGAGTCAAGACGAGTCCACTTTCAATTTGTGATTCCATATTTAATGTGTTTGTGGGGGAGGTGAGAGGTTTTTTTAAGGAGTAAACACCCACCTACGTACCAGCCAATGTGTTAGAGTTGTCTGGGAGGAAGAGAGCGGCATAAGAAAACATGCAAACTAAGAAGTTTGAACGGCAGACGATTGATCAACTGAGGCTTGTGAATTCACAGTAAAGGGACGACGATCAAACAGCTTTTTACAGAACTCATCGAGGCAATTAAGTTTAAAGCAGCAACCCAATTATCAAAACTTGATTACCTCTGCCAAGGAGGTAGTAGTTTTTCACTAGGATTATGCAAAATGTATAGAGCAGATTTCCATGAGACTTGGGCTCTTGGTGGATATCTTGGTGGAAAAAAAAGATTTATAGGACTGATATCTAATAACATGCACAATTTGGTGCAGCTTTATTGAATTTAAGCAGACTGTTTTGCCTTGGCTCTCTGTCACAGCTAAACATGGCAACAATTTGAATGTGCTTACCGGTATACGAGTCTATTGTGTCAGAAAGTTGTTAGGTCAGTGGTGGGAAGAGTATTAAGTTTCTTTGTGTGTGATTATACATTTCATACTCATGCATATTGTACATTTCCACAGTGGACTGTGTGTTGTTATTGTGCGTCAATGCACTGATTATGTATCACATTTCAACATCTGAAAAAAAAACATGTATCCTCCGTTTTGCCCCAAGCACATTGACAATGTATTGTAGGTTTCTTCTGAAACATAAAAACCAAAACAGATTTTATACTAAATCTGGTTTTCAAAAGACAAGACAAACCAAAGAGTAAGCCACATATGGTCTTGCCACAAACTAACCCTGACATGGTAAATCAAACGATGGATGAGAAGAAGAAAGGAAAATAAAAATAAAAACCACAGTTACACCTGGTATTAAAGTGCTGTTTGAAGACAGATTCAAAGTGTGATCCGAGTGTGATCAGGCCTGCCAGACCTCCAGAGGTAGTCTGGCTCACACTGACAAGATCTCACCCAGAGTCTGCCAGGTGTAATTTAATGCAATCCATTCAATGTGTTGCTCAGATTTGTAACAAAGCAAGTAGATAGGTCTTACAGTCTCTCATTTTGAGGCTTTTTTAATCCCCTCAGACTTTGCATTTCTTGAAGGAGCTGCAGGTACAAACACTGCTGTGGCACCAAATTATTTTTCATCACTTCTGTTGCCTCATGCGAGAGTCAACCTCCTTCCCTCTCATGGAAAGCAAATACATGCAAATACAAGCTATACAATAAAATGTCCAATCACCTCCTGGGGTCGCCGAGGCTGCCAGAGAACCTGTTTGATGGGTGGCAGTGTCGAGTCGCTCTTCAGTGGATTGGCAACCAAATGTGAGATGGCTCATTATGGCTCCAATATTTGGCAAATTCTGAGGTTGCAGCACTCGTTTATAAATAACACAACATTCTTAACAAGTTCAGATGCATAGGAAATGATGCATGTATGCCATGTACTTGGTTATATTTTCAAGCATGTCTAAGTGTTGGTTCATTACGCAAAAATGGAAAAACTAATCTTGATCAAACATCCTTGATGGATTGGGCCTGGATCCGTGAAGAAGTCATTACATTTTGGTGCAGATGTAGATCAAGGGAAGGATCAAGGAAATTTTTCCCCCTTTAGATATTTTTTAAGGACATATAACTCATTTAGGTTTTCAGCCCACTTCCTTTTTGTTCTTTTATATTTCTTCTATAAGAAAAAGACAATGTGTAGGATTGCTCAGCCTTGGCAGAGATATGCGTTCTGCTGAGCCCCGTTCTAAGTCACTATAACTACAAGCAGGCGATTCAGGACAAATCAATAATGTTAGCTGCCTAATTCAGATACCTTACAGAAGTGACACAGAGTAATATTTAACCACAAGAGCTCTTTTAAATGTCTTGAATGAGGGACCAAGGAAGTATTTTTTGGACACGGCCCATGTTTATTGTTATTGGCAGTGTCAGCCATTCTTGTGCTTTGCATAGTGTCCACAAACAAATGGCGAAGAAAAGGGGAAAAAACAGAAAGGCACTTCAACGTAATATTTCACTAACAGTATATTCCACCGTTTAGAGTGTTTGCCTTATTGTAGTGATTCATCCTGTTTGCAACAATCAGATAAAAGGTACTGTGAAGTCCTGATGAGTGTTTGACGTTGTGTTTAACAATATTAGTCATCACAACTGTGTGTTCAACACTGCTGATTATATAAACTCTTTTCATTTGGACTATCTGTCTATCCAAACAACATACACTAAACGTCAATTCATGGTTTCCATGATGTAATTATGTGAATAAGACATTTTAATCACCTGCCATTTAGTTTATTATATTGTCAACCTGGCCGTACCCCTCAATGTCTTGATCAACGAATATCTGGGGGCTAACAAATGTACCCACAGCCACAATCTCATGGTTACTTTCCATCTTGAGCTAATTACATCACGTGACCCAGCTAATTGCATGTTGCCAGGTTACACTTCTGGTGCCTATGGCCTTTTGCACTGAAAGGGTGTTGAACAGATTATTATGACTTTGCTGGAGCCTTATGAAGCTGCAGACAAAATTACTTTTGGGGAGCACTGGTATCATCAGCATCCTGGTTTTGCACTTCCTTCAGGAGCATTGTGAAGACGGCTGTGGCCATGCAAACACAAGTCACTGGGATTTAACGCTATGACGCAATGCAGTATTTTTGGTTTTCCTGCTCCTTCTGTTGCACCGGTTGCCACGGAAATAAAGCCCCTTTTTTACATCCATGTCATCAGTGCACTTTTCATTAGGAGTGAGATGACCGGATAACTTGCGACTGCCTACTGTTTATACAACATGGGTGTGCGTCAGTGTTTGTGTGTGTATGCATCTGCATGCATGTGTGTCTCTTGATTAGCCGTGTCCCTGTCTGCAGCCCGGCCTCTCTCCTTCCTCCTCCGTGAATTCCAAATGACATTTCTCTCACATATTTAGACCTGATACGAGTCCAACTTGACTCAGTCGCATCTCAGATCTTACTTGTTGACATGCTGTGAGCACGCGGGAGGCAACGGAGCAGAGCAAGCTAATGCTGAGTAGAGAGATACAGGGGGAGAGAAGGAGACGGAGAGAGAGGGAGGCTACGCAGCAGCAGGACTCAGCTGTGTATTTGCCATTTCATCCACCCAAAGTTCAGCCGAGGACAGACTCGTGCACTCGCTGCCTTGAGATTAGCCACAGTTTTTTTAGGACGCAGCAGACAGGAGAGGAGGGTGAATTTTAACCGCACAAAATGTCTCCCATTTTTAATATGAAAGAAAATTTGCTTGATAAAAAAAAAAAAAAGACAAAAACTACAGCTTAAGAACTTGCTAACAATTCTGTCCTGTAATTTAGTTAAGACTCACAATTAATAGGTAAGCGCCACAAGGGAGACCTTCAGGGCTCTCCAAGGATCACATATAGATCCATACAAATCAGAGCAGAAGAAAGGGCTACAGAGGGAGTATACGTTCATCGGAGACAGAGACGCTTCTCCGTGGTAATTCTGTTGACACATAAATGGCTAAAAGGCTATAGGAATGGGGGAAGGATGGCCTGGACATAGTGAGAAGCATGTAAGGGAGCATAATGAGAAGCAGAATGTATGTGGAGGGTACCTACGTGCTCTGCATGTGTGAGGCCCGGCATATTTGTTAAGTTGCTTATGTTGGACCCCGCTCTCCTCCTACTGATTGTGTTTGTTCATATTTTGTTCATTAGATGTGTCTCATCCTCCCAAATGTTGAAATTTAATACAAATTGACGGAAAAGTTTTCCATCTTTGCTCCAGCCAATGTCCTCTGTCATGTCCTTTACATTTACCATGAGCTGTTCCCTGAGGTTTCCATAAAGTATGCAGTGAGGCCCTCTTTCTATAGCCTACAGTATGGACCCCTCCAAGAATCCCCCAGGGGGTGCGTGTGTGTGTGTGTGCGCGGGGGGGATGTTAACCTAAAACAGCTTTCGTTTGCCAAAAAAGAACTTTTGAATGTCAGCCCAGCGGAGCCTGAGTGAATGAGAGTCCACGGTTGATTTCCACATTAGCCTTTCGCCCAAAAAAATGTTCAGGTTTTCATTTGTGAGGTGAGTTTAGAAAACGACAACAGTGTCGAATGGTCGCCGCTGCAGAATCACTTGTGTGAATGTGTTTTGATGGCTCTCCAGAAGGAGTTAGATGCTGTCAAATGAGAGGAAGAACAAACAAAGAACGATGCTAATCAATTTGCAACAGCCGGTGTGAGCCAAGAATACACTGACCTACTTGATAAAAAAAATGTACAGAGACATTAACCGTTTGTTAGTAAAAAAGCTGAATGGACATCTTTCTTTCATATTAAGAGTTCACTTGTGTGTCATAGGTCTCCTTCGTCTGGCTTTGTGAAGCACTTACAGTAAAATTCACATACAAGGCTAACTCATGACTAATCGTTTTAACTGTCTAGAGGAAATTGTCTGGATTTGCAAGAAGACGAGTTTTTTTTTTCGTGAAAATGGGCATGCTTTTGTGATTTGCTATTGCATCAGCCATGTCTCAGCTTACAATGTAGAAGAAGTGATGCATTTCCAGTAGAGGCTTGGGACCAGTCAAGATTCTTTTACTGGAAGAATCAAAGAATGGTTGACAACACAATGACTCACGAAAGTTCAGCTGAAGTAACACTGGGTCTGGTATAATACAACGTCTGTTTCACAGCCAAGTCTCCTCTGAAGAGGTATGTTACAGCTCAGTCTAAACTTTTTACTTCCTTTGCTTTGGGCCTTTTCAATTTACATTAATCCTTCTTAATTTTCATGGTGTGCGACTATCTGACAACTGATTCAGCTCTTACCATTCAACGCTTTTAAAAAATATAACCTTATTGAAATAAAATATGAAAGCCCTTTTATTTTCATGCCAAAATGAAAATTGGCAACATGTTATTCATTAAATTGACATTTCTTTTCTGAAAAGCAATTAGTTATGTCACTGAAAGCGGATGTCGGTTCATGTAACATGCTCGTCAGTCATTCGCTTTCTGGGTGCAGGATTAACACGGACAAAAAAGGAGCGGAATTGTGGTATTTTTCTATTCCAGTGACGGTATTTAAATTTCTATCAACCACACGTTTCTTTTTCTCCACTTGGATGCAGGAGGACAGGCAGAAAACATCGAGAACGCAGCTCTGTCAGTAACAATCTATTTGATTTCAAGTCTCTGCCTACTTGTCAATGTCCACAGGCTCATGGGTAAAATTAGAGTTGAGATTGAATAATCTATAGAGATTCACCAAATAAATAAAATGCTGATTATCATCTATTGATAGTCAGCTCCTTAAATTGGCTCCAGTATGGGAGTGCAAGATCTTATTGATCACAGTTACTACTGTAGCCTATAGCACCTTGGTATATTTATGACCCGTTATAGTCCCTTATGAGCGGTGGAATGACTTGCCTGAGGAAACAAGGCTAGAGATCTATATTTCACTTGAACTCTGGAATTTACTTTACTTATTCTTTATGGTCCCATTAATCTTTAGTGAGGTATCCATTTCTATTCCTAGCCACTAACAGATTAATTACACCAGTGTGTGAGTAAATTAATACATTGAGTATGTGGTGGTTTAAGATTCCCTATCAGCCCATTTGTATGTATTACAGTACATATACAAATATACTTAAATTTACCTAATTACCTAAAATTTGTCAATTTACATTTACTCATTCTGCCCATTTTAAAAAGTTATATGCAAATATTTTAAGTTCAAACGCTAAACTACAAGACACAAGATCACCTCTATACTGAAAGGTCCACTCTCAGTGTTTGTGCACTGGAGGCTTCAAGTTTAACTAGTTGTGATTTCACATAATCATGCTTATACTTACATGTCTTTACTGATTCAAAGTAACTACAAAGAAACATTTCCCCTGTAGCACCAGAACCAATTTTCAATAGCAAACTATGAACATGCACAGCGAATGTTTAAATGAAGCACAACATTTTTGAAAGGAGGGAGACCAGTTAATCTCGGGATCCATGAGGTGAAAATGTATGTGGTTGTACCAACATTGGCCGGTTGATGTCCTACATTCCTCAACTTTATTGCAAATAAGAATCATATTGTTTGAAAAATTATCGGAGCCAAGTCTGTTTATAGTTGTGGGACAAATGTACCTTCAGATGAGAGCTGTCAAATGGCTCTGTAATTTTTCCCTTTTACTACCAGTCAAACTCAAGCCAAGAAGGCATTAAGGCATTTGAAGTAACAGTGATCTTTTAAATTTCTAAGGGGAATAGCAAAATACTGAATTTGTAGGAAATCCAAAAGCTGTGAAAAATGATATAAATGTGTCACGTTTCAGAGTAAAATAAACTGTTGCGTTTGATAGTTTGAAACTTATCCAATATCAGGTTGGGTTTTTTCCCCTACAAACCAACATGAGCTCCAGATCATTTTTGAAACAAGCCAAACAAGGGAAAAGAAAATCCAAACAAATTAAAAAGAAAAAAAACCTGCAGAGGCACTGGCTTCACTCGGTTTGTGGAATGACATCATGCAACTGAAGTTGATTGTTTAGACAAGACAATGAGGCAACACCACACACAGTGAATGATGAGCACAAATTATTTTACTCTCGTCTAATTTGTTTCCTCTGGAGTTAGAATTTCATTGATTGATTACTGGCAATAAATGTTGACCCGAAAAGCTTAATCAAAATCAATACATTAAAAACACAATGATAATGTCTGGCGCATCGTCCCCAATTAATCCCAACCAAGTCCCAGCAGCACATATGGCATCGGGGTGTGATTTATGGACTGGTAGCTCAACTACCAAGTTAGGGAGCTGAGAGCCGAAAAATCTACCGTAAATGCTCCGTACCATGTGCTCACTGGGGCCTGAGTTCAAAGGGCTTACAGCTTAATGTAATTCTCTAGCACAACAGGATCTGTATTAGTTCCAAAGGGGTCAGTGGGGTTAAGAGCCGCTAAGTAGTAGTGTTTAAACCCTTCCTAAGCTCAGCTATGACAATGCAGGGCCCCCCACACCCCTCTGGACTCATTTCACCTCAGGGTGTGATTTGATGAAGGGGAGGTTTTACGGCAAATGCACGCGGTGGAAGCACATATTTCCTTTAGGATTTCCTGTACCCATTACAAGGCATATTACACACATCCACCATTGAGGGTGGTTGGTTTGGTATTGGTGCTTTGGTGGACAATATTTGGCAACATTTCAGATTCAACCAAAATGCCAAACTGGGAACATAGTGAGCCAATCTGTGAATTTTGTGTGATAAAGGTGGCAGCATTCAAAAGTAACACTTCGAACATGCAAAGGAACCTTCGAGTGCACCACAAGTATAAAGGTGCCCGCAGCAAAATCTAACGTTACAGATTAAAGTAAGGGCTCTACAGATATTGACCTTTTCTTCTTTTCTTGTAAAATGTCCAGTGTAATCGGTAACCGCTGGTGTCATTACCTGATGGGAAACCACACCATGTCATCCTGAGTGCTTTGGTTTTGGCTTTGTTGTGTAGCCAAGCTTGTTTATAGGAGCATGGTTCGAAGGGTCATGTGGATTTAAGGTGCCTGACACACTGTCAGAAATCTCGTAAGTTTATTGCAAGCCATAAAGGATTTAATAAACTTGGGTATGAGAATACATTTGATGTCTGTAGACTAAATGAATCGTAGGAAAAGACATTATGCAAGAAGAAAACATCATCAGCATGTGTCATCGATTTTGCGCAGCTGCAGTGGTAAACAATGAAGCTAATCAAGAATGGAATCCTTGCAATAATGGGAAAAGGCGCTAGACCTGGTGGCTATGCAAACAAGGCGTCATTCATTCAGTACATCTTTTCATGCTACATTCCAATTGGTTGGTTACTGGCCTACACATGTCTAACACTGTCGGAATTTTTATACAGGGTAACTTGACAATGGATTCTTCAAACCTCTCACAGAGTGAAGTAGAGCTACCATTTTGAAGCCATGACCAAAGGTATTGCCACATTTCATGTTGGTTTTTCTTTGTCTGGCACAACCAAAAATGACCAAGATTCTGGGGCCTAAAAACTATTTCTGCATCTATTTTTCAATCTACAATCCAACTGTTTGTCATCAATAGCTGAACTATTGTTGCCATTATTCCAGATCTAGAACATTGCCCATCATAAAAACAAAAGCTAACTAATGTCTGTTTGTTATTCAGAATTAGAACGGGGTGCCACATTACACAACAGATGTTTGTTGTAATTGTGGGCAGATTCACTAGAGATGCAAATCTCATCAGACTTTTGGCATCGGCCAAATGGGCATGATCACAGAGGTAGTGAGGATAGTGACCTGGTCACGGATCTGTGCCTTCAGGTCTGAGGACACGCCGCCACAGTGCATTAGTAGAATCACTTGGGGACGTGACATAGTGCCCTGTTAATACTGTCACAGCTGCAGGAGATGAGTCAGTAGTAAAGCTCTGCAAATACATACTATAATAAATGTAATCAATAGATTAATAGTCATACCAGCAGGGATTGTTCTATGACACACAATGTTTTGTGCACATTTTTAGAAAGCTAGCAGCAGTCTAACAAATGCCAGCCACTGGCTTATTTGGTCCAACAATCTGGTCCAGACGGAAATACTTTTATTATTAGATGGATAGCTGTGAAATTTGGTGCAGACATAGAAAATCTCTAAAGGATCAAGCCCTCAAAATGTATCCAGCATCACCAACTGGTCAAAGATGTTAGGTAAGCAACAAAAGGGTTCAGGAAACTAAAATGAATATTTAAATTCCAGTACCTTGAACTTAGACACTAGAATAGTATATTAAATTGACAGAGTGAGTTCTGAATACCACATAAATTGGGCGTTCAAACATTTCTCCTGAATAACATAAACAGAACCGCACTTTAAAGTACTTCCTGCTAAGGTTAAATGAGTACAACTTGAAATACATGAAAGTTGGAGACTTACATGCTCTTTAAAGTAAGTAGTAACTATGTCATTTAAGTATGTAGGGATGGCAAACTGTCTCGCCAGCTGTGTATATTTGGCTTTCTGGTGTTTTATGAGCATTACAGCCTTATCTTATATCTTTAGTAATAGCTGTAGCCAGCTGTATTTTACCTCAAAGGTTAGATATATTAAATATTTGATAACATATCCATCTTTGACAGGATGACAATTGTTCAGTCCGAAAGACTTTTTAGAATATTGGTCTAAAATGTATCCCCTATGAGGGTGATTGTTTATCCAGTGCAGATTTACCTTGGATGAACCAAAGCCTATTTGGCTGCGGGTAGATGTGGGCGAGCGAGCGAGAGACAGAGAGAGAGAGAGATCTGAGCAGGCTGAGCAGCAAGAGGTTGATTTATAATTAGAGTGAATGTCTGTTCAATACCCCTGCTGTTCTGGTGATGGCTCCATTGCATAGAGAGGCCGCTTTGCTGCTGTGAAATTAATTTGAATTCTGAAGCACCGCGCATCTTTCAGCATTTACAGATACCTTTGCATGTCTGGGATGAAGACTTTAAAAAATAAAATTGACTGATCCAGTCAAAAAACGAAATCCATACAGTTTTTAGTCATTACAGTGTACTGTACGGTTATCATCTGTGTGGTGGACTTTGGCGATTATGGTCAGACATGCTCTGCTGTAGAGAAATGTAAGACAGGTCACACCTGTTTAGAATGCTGATGTCATCTTTATATTGGCCTTATTATGCCTTTATGGTCTATGAGTGACATTTTCACTGTAGAGCTACAAAAATAAGGTGAAATGACACTTGCATATCTGAGTTAATAACCCCGTGCACCACTAGAAACATACTCATGTCCCCAAAGACAATGAAGTCTGTGTGCAATTGAGTTGCACACAAAGACACAACTATTATTATGACCTTTTGGCAACTCTTGACCTATTAAGATAGAAGTTCTGGATACAAGCTACAGGATACAGCTCAGAATAACAGAGGCAGAGATTTCGATGTATGCTGACATTTAAACTCACTGCGGAGAGGATGAGAATAAAGAATTAATTTGGAGTTTTCAAATGAGCTGAACATCTTACATCTTGGCATACAGTGGCTCGGAGCCAGAGGAAACATGCCGAGACGCAGGGAGACAAACACATCCAAACCCAGAATCCTCTTGTTGTGACAGTGCTAATATTGAACCACTATGATAAAAGTAATATTATGACATCCACTAAATAGGAAATACACACACCTCATAAATATCAAACACATCACAACAGGATTAGAAAAGCAACACACACAAGTAGCCTATTGTGTACTAACACATCAATGCCTGTCAACTCATTAGGATACACCACATCAACATGTGTAAACTCATTAGGGATATCCATCCTTGCAAAAAGGGGAGGTATAGAGGAATGACTACTCACACCTATGACCAATTTGGTCTCCAATTACCTAAGCTGCAGGTCTTTTTACTGTGAGAGGAAGCCAGAGGACCTGGAGAAAACCCACAAATAACTGGTGAGAACATGCAAACTGCACACAGAGAGACCCCAGCTGGCCATCAGGTTTGAACACAGAAACTTGCTGTGAGGCATCGGTGCTAACCATCTCTCTAAATTAAGACATCTAACTAACTCTACACTTCATGTCTGTTGCACACACTGCAGACGATGCAGTGGGGCAGTGCTCCCTCGTGCATTTCAGGGTGTCACACTTAAGAGAGCTAGAGCGACAATGATTCAGTGAATAAGAAAGAAAGTAAGAAAGAAAATTAATCAGCAACAATATTATTTCAGTCAGTTTTCTTTTTTTTCCCCAAGCAATATTGGTTGATTGGGAAGAGAGGATGTTAGGATAGGATGTTTATTCTTTAATATTTTCTGATGTGTAACATTTCAAACAACTGATTGATTGAGAAAATAACATAACATAAAATGCAAATGGACATCATTTCTGAATTGTTTATTCTGTAAAATAAAAGTCTTCATACTGCCGCACACCAGCATAAATAAACGCAGATACTATTTTGTCCATGAAAGGCTCATATCGGCCAATAATTATTTGCAAACCAATAAATCAGTCAGGCTCTACCAGATTCAACCTTGAGGGAACCGTTGCATACAGAATTTACTAATATTTTAGTCTGGATGGAACTAGTGTACTGACCAACATGTACTGTATGTTAGAATAATACCAATATATACAAACATTACGATTAAACAAACCAGATGTACAACATTTAAGATCTTATGCTTGATGATGCTTTCTACAACTGTATTCAACTTGCACATTCATACATAAGGTTTCAATGACTGCACCAGATGATGGTGTGAACCTTAAACATCCTCATCTGTGAGTCTGCGAGTACTTGATTGAAGCATCATGTTCAGCAGCTGTCCGAGAACGTGCTGGATTTTTTATAAGGAGATTACTGCCATTCGTTCTCATTACCCTGGCATCGATATACGAAACACCAATAACTACGTGGTGCAGAGCGGAGTCATTAATACTCCCAGTACCACCCATGATGTTTGTTTGTCTATTACCTGCAGTCATACATAAGTACTCATAATAGCTTTCTGCATGTTCCTGTTGGTGTTGGAACACACTGGAGATAAACTGTACATTCTCTGTTATTATGGACAAGAATGTGTGTATGTTAACTTTTGAATTCTTTTAAGAGATTCATAAACATTTAATAACTACACGCAGCACTAAAGACGGTTGGTGAAGTCGGATATTTCCGTCCTTCTCATCATTAGCTCCCTCAAATTTGATTCAAATCTCCAGGATATTTGGCTCATAAAAGGAAAATGGTACCCTATTACACCTCATAAAAAGACACAAATTCACCCACATGCTCATATTCCAGGAGAAAGTGAAGCTTTCACACTCAATCAGAAATTGTCAGGATGCCAAACCATGAAGGAAGTGTATGGTTATAATTCTGTCAACATGGTTATAATTGAAGAGCATCATGCCTTGTCATTAAAATGAAAAGTAAAGCTTACGCCATGAGGCTTCCATATTTAAACAATATTCATAAACCAGTGTGCAGTAACATTACACACCTTCAGACGTGTCACATTGATGTCTTGTAAAATGTACAGGCCTCTGTGTGACTACAGATTTAAACATTGTTGATCAGGGGGTGTCAGTAACTTTCTCTCCTTTAAGCTTCTGTTTATCTCTTACTGGAAATTGATGGAGATGGAGAGGTGTGAAATATTTGACGGGCTGAGTAACAGAACATGTGCAGGTACTCACATAAACCATATGAGAACCATATGGAGAGATCGGTGGGAGACATGAAGGCTATAAAAGAGGAAATGTCGGGAGAGAGAAAAGCAGCTTGTATGGGGTTGGTTAGCATACCAGACAATCATTAGTCAGCATGTTGGACATTTTCTCAATCACTGCTTCTTCAGCTACAGAAACTGCCAGCAAATAGGTTTATAATCTCTACTGGTATTGATAAAAAACTACGATGAGCTTTTGTCGTGCAGTTGATCAAATACATGCAGGAAGCTTCATCAGCATCATAATAGATTAAACACTGTTGACATGGCTGAATGGAATGTGGTCTGCAAACAATTTGCAACAAGCTCCTTATCTTTTCTGCCTTTTCCAGTTACATTTTAATGATAGAAGTATTTGAACTGACTGCAAAATATCTCAAGTTAAATAAAGTGCCATTTGCTATTAGTTCTCCTGGCGCTGCCGCAAACACTTTAAATCAATCGCCTGAATGGTTGTTAGGGCCTCTCAACAGGAAGCAGTCTCTGCAAGGAGTATTTATTTAAATGGTGTTGCATAATGTGTTAAAGATGTAGGTGTATCGTCAGTAAGAGCCATTTAAACTCCTAATCAAAAGGAATGTCCATACAAGGGCATATATGTTAAAGTCCACCATCATAGCACCGCACACCTACTCTAATGATTCAGCCGCATGGTTACACACAGCATCCATTAAAGGAAAAACAGCATTGAAATAATCTAAAGACAGCTCATGTACATTTCGTGAGGTCAACCTCCTCCTTCGTCCAATCAGTTTACTCTTCCAGGTTGTAAATCAAGAATAATTGAAAGACTGCAAAAGGCACAAAGAGGTTCAGCTTCCATTAAGGCAGGGTTTTCCCGACCATTATAAGTCTGAGGCACAGTGCCAGAGCATTTTTGCGTGGAACCTAAGCTGAATGAACAGGGGGGGGGACTACATCGAGAGTCCTCTACCACTCTGGAGACAGGACAACGTATTTGCCCTAAGAACAATTAGATGAAGATATTATTATATTTTAGGACTCAACAATTATCTGATATATTATTGCAAAATATATCCTTTTGAATGAAGAGAGTGATATTCTAATTACAGTCGTCGTGTTGTATTATGGGTTGTTTCTTGCTATCACCTCATCAGTGAGCACTGTATGTATGTATTAAGCACTGTATTATGTATTAAGCCTATATTGTGCTTTTATAAATGTCATAATGATAATGGTCCAAAGTGATGTGAAAATGCATATTTTCACAAAACATAATTATTGTTTTACCAAAAGACGAACAACTTTATAAGCACAGAGCTTTAGTTTAATTCAATTTTAGATTCTGGGTGAATTATGGAGGAACTTTTGTTCTCAACTGCAACAGCAAACACTTTTGAATTCACTTTGATTGACACCTCTGACCTGCTTTTTCCCCCAATAACAGTGGACAAGACTCATGGGTGTTATATTTTGAGCAGTACGCCATGATGATGAACAAAACATACCAACTTCAAAACTGGTGTTCACAGCATTCCCAAGAGCATTTTGTGAACATCAAGCATACTGTGTATCCGGTACGTTAGAATTATGTCATGAGAACACACAGTTTTACAACCAAAACACCAACGACAAAAGACTCCTACACTTTGTGGCCATTACTACCAGCTAAGGCACAGTAGCTTAACGTTACTGTCAGTTTAGTAAGTAAACAAGAGGTTAACATAATAAAGGAAATACAAGGCTGAGGGAATATCATGCATTTTACAATTGCCAGAAAAATCTACATGACCACAAATTAAAATAACTTATCATCAAACGAAGAGTTACTTTTAAAGGACTCTGCCATTCGTAGAAATGTCAGAGAACATGTTACAGCTCGTGGACTCAAAGCTTCCAAAATTCCAAGGCTGTGAATAGTACAAGAGGGGAGAGTTCAGTCTCTTTTCCCTAATTCCAGCAGCGTAAAGATGGATCCAAAAAGAAAACACTGATATAGGTTCAGTTCGGACCTAATTCGGGAAGCAGCTGAGTGCAAGAACTGAAATGACTGATTCCAGCATCTAATCGAAAAGTCTCAAAAGTAAAAGGTAAATTCTTTAACTCTCACTAACAAGATGTACAGAGAATTGTAGATGCTGAGGTCTCCTCCTGACATTGGGTGAAACATCTCGGCCGAACTTGATTTACTTGATTACTCTTGACTGCTCTGTCCTATGTGCTCGGAGTTACCCTCCATATTGCCCCAAGCTGCCACCCACACAAATTTTCTATTTCTGTTGAGGTTTCGTGGTGTGTGTCACATTCTAGTGAGTTAAAACCAATTTACATTCAAGATGCTTTTAAACACAATACGAAGACATTTACAAATATGCTTCTTATTTGTTCCGCCTCGAATTGAATGGTTGCTTCTACAGTACATGAACCCATGAAGCAGAATGTAAAAAAAATGTTCATTGAGGATTTAGTTTTGCTAAACCTTTTTTATTTCATATTTTATAAGGGGTCCATCACAGAGTTAATTTCATGCAGCTCTGTTGAGTTCATTAAATCTCTGTAAACGTATCAAACCCGATAATAAAACAGATGGTTTAAAACACATCTCATTGTTTTTTCATTTTAAACCATGTTCATATTTTTTACTTATCTTAACCTAATATTCTAACCCTCTGGTTATGAGGGCTTTTCAGAGCACTTTGCCTCAGATTGTGGTGATACAGATGCACTGCTGGGCCTCCACAACAGAGTGAAACATCTTTGACTGATCAGGGCCTGGTTTGTCATTATGCGGATAAAATCCAAAATAAGAATAAAACAAGTCCTTGAACACAAAAGTGCAAAAGTGCAGCAGCTTGATCAGGACCAAAACGTTTTAGGAATATACATTATACGTCAAATTTTCAGATACAAATCATTAATTTCTCTGATTTATAGTGGAAGCATGTTAAAATAGTTATGATTTTAGTTGAGACTAGCCTGAATATTACTAGAGAATAACCATGATCAATCGGCATCATAATTAAATTTTCATTGTGAAGAGAAAATATAATTAAAATCATTAAAAAGAACCAACTGTGGTTTGAGAGTCTGAGAATAAAGACAAACTTAAACGACTACAAATTAAAAGATTAATTGAGCCATTTGACATTAAACAGGAATTTGTATTGAGAACACTAAGACGTATATTTAAAGATTGACTGCAGACTTGACATGTCTGAAGATAGTTGATGCAATAAAAATTTGCTTTCAGAAAGATTTAATGACCTTGTGGTGTAAGACATGTCCTAACATCAAAGTTTCATTGCACGCTGAGAGGTTTCCCAATACTCCCGCATGTTTTGCCCCTGATATAAGCCAATCACAGTTTCAACATTATGCTCAATAGCCTTTACTTCAAAATAAGAGTATACGATTTTATAACATCATCCAAAACCAACAAATCAATCCTCAAGCTGCTTTCAGAGAATCACAATAGCTGGATGAGAACACACAGGATAACATCAGCCTAGTAACAGCACGAAAAATGTCATAACGATCAATTTCTACGGTGGCCGAGAGAGCTCAACGCACTGCAAACGATAACGACACTAGAACTGTTTCCAGGGGACCCAAAAAAAAGTGATGAACCTTGCTGTAGTTCTATGCTTTGTGAAGTTCCATCACCACTGACGAGTAGCAGACTTCAATAACTTCACAAAACATTGAACTACAGCCAAGGTTCATCACTTCTCTTGGGTCCCCTGGAAACATTTCCGGTGACGTTTGTACATGAGACACACACGAGTCCAGTACAACAGGGAGAAGATGATGTATTATTACCCTCTCTCTCCAGGAGCAAACAGGGAATCGACAGGAACACAGCAAAGTGCCCAGGCCAAGAACACGTCAGGCCACTACAGTTCAAAACACTGAACTGTCAAGGTAAACATGTCAACAACAACCCAACTGGAAAATACTGTCAGCCACAACAGGAAACCAGTTGACAGGCAAAGCAAACACACAAACAGCAGCTAAATTAATGTGACTGGGACATTAAGAGCAAACATCAACTCACAGCATCTGAGCAGTGGCGGCTAACACTTAGCTGGTTAGCAGCAGTAGCTCCAGGTCGGCGGGGGCCGTAGGGACGGGTTTCCGGGGTCTCACGCTGTCCACGGCCGGTCAGGACAGGTGCCACTCCCCGCTGGAAGTGGAGGTGAGTGGAGAGCCGACGTGAGGAGCTACCGCCGGACACACTCACATTACAACGACGTGAGGAAACTACATTGACCCACAAACCCAACCTGGAGCCAGGTGGTCGCGCAGGTGAGCTTCACGAGCCGGTGCGGTGGTAACCTAGCAACGCCAACGACTGAGCGGCGGTTTGAATAACCCGCCATTTTGGATCTACCCTCAGGTGTCACTTTATTAGGAACAGTGAGCTGACACGTTTTAACGCTAGCTCCGTGTTCAGCTGTTGTTGTGGGTTTTTGCAGAGAGGTGTCCACTGTCCACTGGTCAGTTTAGAGGCTGTAGTTTGTGCTGGCTTCACATATTCAGAGGTTTTTGCCCAAAGCCTCATAAATAATGGTTGGACAGAACAATAAAAACTAAATTAAACGTTATAACCAAACCCCGGTTTATATTTTTGCCGATTTTAGGGACTCAAATATTCCCAATACCGATATTTCAGCCGATATATATTGATGGCCATGTTAAGATGTTGTTATCAGCCATTATGATACAATGTATTTGAGGGTTTAACAGTATATCCATAAACTTTATTATAAAAACGAGAAAACTCATACAACCAAATATATAGAACTTAAAATTAGGGAAATTATTTTATTTTTGTGTTGAATTTAAAGATAAATGCACATCTTATCTGCATTGTTTATTCTGTAAAATAAAAGTTTTCATATTGTCGCATATCAGCAAACTGTGATACTGATATGTCTGTAAAAGGCTCATATCCGTCTGATTTTAATTATAGCCTGTGATGTAAAGTAATTATGTAGCAACAATAGCAAAGTGCAATTTTCATTTTACTTGAGTAATTCTATTTTATGACAATTTAAGTGTCTACACCACTACATCAGAAGGAACTGTTGTACTTTTTACTTACATTTTTTTACTATTCAGACCAATGATACAAAGTATAACCAAATAACCACCAGAATACTCATATACTATTAGTATGGGCAACAGGCGAAACAATTGAGCATTTTAAAGGAAATTATTTATTTTTATTTTTATCAGGTACAGACGTTTTGGGGGAAATGGTGTTCACAACCTTCTTAATGTATAATTAAAGATAAGTGTCCACGATCCAAACTGTAAATCCCAGGCTGTATTATACAGCGTTACTGACTTCATTGATCGCCAGGGGCAAAGAGAAGCCACTGCAGGAAAACAGTCAATATTAGCTTCACCTTTACCGGCGGCGAAATTAAAGTGATGTACCGTACACATTTAACTATCAGTGATTACAATCCAATGAATTCAGAATACATTATTCTAAACTGTGCCATTCTGCACCATGACTATATCTTGTCACTAATGTGTTTCTTCTCTGTAAAATATTGCTACTTCAGTGAAAGATCTTGATTGTAACCTGCATGAGGGTATGATTTAATGCAGGACTGTTGTATCAGAGGAGTAAACAGAGGTGGCGCTCTTTGACAGACACTGTTTCTGAATGACCTCAAATCTGTTCAGTTGTTTTCACCACTTCACAAACTTAATTCACGTAATAGCCGAGGGTTTAACGTTCAAAGATGGCCTCTGGCGTTGTCTTTGAACTTTCTCTGGCACTGTCCACCAACTCCTGGATGGTGACCTCTGACCCACTTCCGGTCCAGAGGTTCAAGTTCAGGTCCAGTTTCTTGCCATTTTATCGACTCACCCTTACTTTTAGTTATTGCATCTGATTTTAGGTAACTCCAAGTTTTTGTGTCACTTTATATCTCATGCAAGATTTTCCTCTGACACATTTACCAGTGTCCATTCTGCGTCAACGTTAGTTGAAGCAGGAAGTGGATTGTGTGTTGTTTGCCAAACACAAATACTCCTTTCCAGTGTGATGGAGGGATTAAGTGACTGGTTTGGAAAGTTGCATGACCAGAGGACATAAGCTGTTTTTGTTGCCGTGCAGCTTAGTCAGTACAGATGCTTCTAAAATTAACTGAGTTAAAACGAGACATTTGTGGTAAATATTTGAGATTTTGCTATTTAATTGACTCATTGTTGGCAAGTCAAAGCTGCTTATAAAAAAACCCCTCTTATATCCACTCTTAAGCTTGCTTCTCTGGCTGCATTATTGTTCATCTATAGTGGATTTCCGGTGGCTCTGCAATGTTTTTCCTCTGGTTTACTCTCCTCTTTTGATGAGAGGATGATATTATATCAACCGTAAGTGCTGGCCAGTTGTGTAACTGACATTTCTGAAAGTACGGAGGATTTAACCTTGTGTGTGTTTCCATTTTCTATAAAGTAGCCCCCCGCTGTTCATCGTAACTGAAAGACTGGAGCCAAAGATATTGCCTGAAAATCAAGTAAGGTGCAAAAGCGAATGCATCTAGAGTAAATCTCGCCAGAAAGAAGTGCAACTTTAAAATAAAATGCACACAAACACTAAAGTCATTCACTTTGCACTAAAGTGGTTCATAAGCAAGAGGAGACGTTTTATTAGAAAACAGCTGTGTAATAAAAACATCTGAAGGAGCCAGAATACCCACAAGGCAAACAAAGATTGAATTCAACCACAAACTAAATGCAACAAAACCACATCAACGTACAGGGAAAAACCCCACCTGTGTTCATCAGTTGTTTTGTAACTTCTTCATACCTGATTGAAGATAATGAGATGAGGCACATCACTCCAAAATGAGGCATGAGCTTCCTCCATTCCCAGAAAGTGAGCCAGAGAGAGATGCAGGGCCCAGAAACAGCTGATTAGATTACCCTGCTGGGGCTGTGGTGAGGCTTTACTCTGTGGCTGCCACCCAGTCACTCACCTCAGCTGCCCTCTTCCCTCAGCTCTCATCCTCCCTCTGGCCCAGACTTGAGCCGCAGTCTCGGCAGAGTAACACCTCCCCCTGTAGGATCAAGGCAGGATTTCAGAAGCCTCAAATATCTGGAGTAAAGATGTCACCAGGAGAGAAATAATTGTGGTCTCTGCAGCGGGTTAAAGACAAATCACGAGAGACCTGTAAAATGTTGGTGCAGATCCAAGATCGACTTTGTTATTGCTTTTTGTAATACTGCAAGATTTTTTTTTACATTTGCACTGTTTTAATTCTTGAAATCCATCTTATTTAGGGGACAGATGTCTAATTTGGTGCAGCTCGATTGAAGTTGAAGTCTGTTGGGCCTTGTTGGAGATATACACTCTACTGATATATGCCAAGTTTTATATGTGTTACAAGCACCTCGTGTCAGTTATTGACTCAATATTGTCCCATTTGAGAGTTGATCTAATTCTACTTTGCACCTCAGAGGAAGTTTGACAGTGGGTTCCAAAACTCTGCCTGTCAATTGCTGTCAGGAAAAGAAATTTGACAAGATTGAATGACAGGGAGTGTGTGTGTGTGCCTGTGTGCGTGCATGTGTGAGCGTGTGTGTGTGTGTGCGTGTGTGTGTGTGTGTGTGTGCACCTGATCAGGTTAAAGTTACTTTAGAATTATGCCACGATCTCAAAAAGTCTTCCAGACAGACTCGCGGACTAATTAAATATGTCAGAACACAGCCCAGATATGTCAGTGGAATCCAAAGATGGTTACTTGCTACTAAACTAAACTATATGGACGTTTAAAGGTAAATTATTAATAAATCTCCATGAAAACATCAGTCTCTCTATCAGTCATACACTTCATGTATTTTTTAAGTATAGAATCTGAAGGAATATGAGTCACATACATCACTGGCTCTCCTTTAAAATATAGAGTTCAACACAACCTCAGACAGAGTGGACTGTGAAATGAAAAACTAAGATTTGTCAATCCTCCAAATGTTATGTTATCTAAGCTTAAAACCATCCTCCATTAAGGGCTTACCATAGCTCTATAATGTCGGTACAGAGAACAGTATACATACATTTTAAAAAACTGTATATGCAGCCACAGGTTCTTGAAATTGGTGAGAGAAAATGCTGGAACCAATCAGGTATGTTCAGCACTGCAAGCCCCACCCCAAAGGTCGCAGTGCTCTCTTAAGGTACAACCCCCCCGAAAAATGACTTTTTCATTGGTAAAAAGATTTACCCGGAACTCTTATTTAGACGTTGGTCCATGCGGTGAAATGGGTTAGTGAGTTCCAACAAAGGTTCATAGTCCTGGAGGAAAGTTCCTGCGATTAAAACAAGGCTATAACACTTTAAATCATTCCTAAATCAAAGAGAATGACAGAGACAATACAGCTCCTGTCTCCATTTACATTTATAAACTTAGTATGAGACTTTAAGAGCAGTGGTAGAACAGTGATGTGGGGCACATTTCATTTCATCGGGCCGCGTTGTCCCTTAAACAACTTTTTCTCTTTGCTGTCACCCTTTGAAATAACGTGCCTCACCCCCTCTCAGGACAAAATAGTGTAAGATGAACAAATTCAATGGAAATGCTCACCGACAAAATGGAGCTATAAACCTAAAAAAACATTTATGTGCTCAGGAGAGCTCTTCCATAAAACCAAACACAGAGATTGAACAAGATAATAATACACTGAAAACAAAAATTGTAAACCGAACCTAAACCATCATGACCTATATAAAATAAAAAGCTTATTTTTATACTTCAGGCAGCTGGAGCTCAGGAGGTAGTAGAGCGGGACTTCCACTATTCAGGAGGCCTTTGTGATGCCAGTGTGTGAATGACAGACATTAAGGTGGTAGTTCTGTATAGAGGTTTGTATTGAAAAGTGAATGTAAGCTGTAATGTAAATCACTGTTAAGACCAGAGAAGTGCTTTATAAATGCAGTTCCATTTACCATTGGCCTGTGGCCTGATTCTCCTCCTTCCCGCTGTGTTTCCTTTAAATTTAAATTTATATTATTTTCAATCCCTTTTCTCTGAACATGAGTTATCGATATTCATATTAACTATGCAGCTCATATCTGAGATCACTGGGATTTCTGTGGAATAAAGGTCAATTCACATGGACCAAGTTTTTTCTCCACTACACTTCTCTTTCACATTATACACTAATGTTCTGCATAGTTGCTGTTGCATATTTCTTGTTACTCATGTTACTCATCAGAATATTAACGAACCACCAGCTTATCAAACCTAACTTTTTCTTGTCTTATCATTATTGTAAATGCAGAATCTCTGGGTTTGGGTCTGGTTGGCAGGAAGGAAATCGACATTTGCAGGTGTTGATAATGAAAAGAGTCATTAGCTGCAACTCTAAACCTTATTGTAAACGTTACAATAAACCTCACAGGCTCCAGGCTGCCGTTCCTGTTTGTTAGGATGGGCGTCTGGTACAGTGCTGAGATATAAATATATATATAGAGAGAGAGAGAGGGAGAAAAAGAATGAGATACTGATTGATTTATAGACCACATAAAGATGTTAAGCGGGAGTTGTTGTAATCTCTCTCGTGAACCACAAATCAAAATCTTTTTTGCTCTTTGTTGGGAAGGTGGGAAATGTCATTTTTGCAGCAGACACGATCTCTACACGGTCTCCAGACAGAAGGCCGGGGACGTAGCATTTTGTCAGTGAGTCGGTCCTGGCTGTTACCTGCAGCCTGCGATGCTCCAGATGGTGACAGGTTTCCCCTCCAGTAGCCTGCCGGCCTTGGCTCCCAGCCACCTGTGAGTCGGGTAGGGCAGGTGAGGACAGCTTGGCAACCACACACTGACTGCGGCACACAAGCCCAGGTGAGGCTGTGCGATTTGAGCGAGCAGGCTGATCTCTGACCCGGATCAGCGAGAATTAATGTCGGTATCGTCAGTTTGTGTAATGTTACAGTGTAGATGTAAGGTTATATAATAGCATCTTTATTTGTGTCCCTCCGTGATACTGCGTGTGTCCTTCCAGCATATTAATAAGTATACATTTACGACACCTTCTCATACTTTATATCACTTCACTTTACAGGAGGATTTAGCTGTCATAAAAAGTGGCGTCTTCCGTTTTTTTGCCTGCTTTAGTGCTTTTAATTATAGACCTTTACTCGCTGGTAAAGTGAACACCTGGGCCTGAACGCTCGTGCTGGCAGATCTCCAAGAACATCAACAGTTCCCTGCCAGTCACGTCCTGATGAGCGCACATCGCGGCACCGTGGTTCACTCTGGGTCAGGGATAATGTGCATAAAGTGAGAGAGGCAGAAATCACTGTGATAATCTTTCAATATTACAGAGGTCACGGCACATTAAAGCATTCTACTGGGAGCAGATAGACAGCTGCTCTATAAACAGTCATTGTCACACTAGCTTTTATATCATTTCATGCCATTATGTTGGCGTACATACAGTATATGCATACTGTGTATATGCATCTCACGGCACTTTAAATCCCCACATTTAGGCTCTCAACTTGTATACGATCTGGTTATAATCTCTTTGCATTATTTTTGCGTAATGGTTTCACTGCTGTGGGTGTTTTCATACATACATCGTTCTTGCTGTATGAACATACAGATTGCATGTGGTCTTAGTTTGTTTGTTTGACCTATTCTAATTGTACACTAATCTGAATTTGTCTTACTTTTTGTTGTTGCTTGTTTCGGTTCTCTCTCGCAACCTGAAAGGGACTTAAAGATATAACATGTAGCAATTCTTCATTAAAATGTCTAAGAACGACGAGATCTATGTTGTATATTTTGTTGACTTTTGAATTTAATGTTTCCAACAATGTTCAAATCCAGAGAAATCGACTATTTTATATAAGGAAAGGGGATGTTTTGTTAGGGTCGTCTATGAATTGCATCACTTCTGCTTTACCTTTGGTAAAATAATGTCGGACTAAGAAAACTCACACTGCTGGCCTGTGAGCCTGTGAGCCTGTTAGCCTGTTAGCCTGTTAGCCTGTAGTCATAATAGATCAAGATTATTATCATTATTGTTACCGTTTTGCTGTGTAATGTGAAAAAAACTTTAATACATGAGCTCATCCATGAACATGGTTCGTGCCAGGTAGCTTTTCATCAACAATGGTGGTGAAGACAACAACTCCCATGATCCCACGCTCCTTCACAACATCGATGAGGCTGTGTTCAGAAAAAACTTGTTTGCATACCTCCACAGTCTTGTCCTCTTTGTACCGTACATACTTTTTTTTTTTTAATGGATTGAAGTTTACTACACTGGGACTTCGAGCCAACTGTGGATTCCACGCTTGATTTCCGTCACCAGTGTCAGCTCAGGACAGACCAACAGATCTCGCCGAAATCTCCAAACAACAAATGTCTGGTTTCGTGGAAATCGTTCCCCTTTCACAAAACAAACAACACTTGTTTACAGTGTTCCTTGGTGACTCACGGCTTCGCCTTCACCTTGTGTAACATCAAGATTTAATACTCTCTGTGCACCGGGAGATAAGCTACTACAGCCAACTGTTACTAGGAGTACAAGGCCAACCACATCAAAACAAACGCACCCATCACTCAAACAGGAAGTAATCCATAAAGCACGTGTATTTTTTAGGTTGACCCTTAATTCTGCGTCTCTGCCCACAAAGGAGCTTTGCACTCTCGTATCACTTTCTCAGATGTAATCGGCTCAATGCCGAATAATGAGAATAAAGTCACAATTAATGAAATGAGACTCCATGATCTTTTTGAAATACAGTCTTAGGGCCAACTAAAGGTAAAACAAAAAATAAAAGATTTCGAAATTAGGTCTTAATATTATGAGAATAAAATTGAAATATTATGAGAAAAAAGTCATACATTTATAAAAATGAAGTCATAATATTAACAAGAAAAAGTCATACATTTTTAAGAACAAAGTCATAATATTATTGTTGTGATTTTTTTTTACAACAATTAAAACTTTACTCTCGTAAATTTACAAATCTTTGTCGCAATCTCAGAATTTGGGCCCTAATACATGTAGTTGTATAAAGAAGCTTGTGATGATATGAATAATGAAATGCGCAAAATTCTGCCTTACACGTTTTTAAAGTGTCAATGCATTTCTACTCTATTCTGCAGTACATGTATGAACAGTTTTTGCTGTTTTCATCTGGTAAATGACTCATAGTTCAAGTTACAAAAGTATATATTTGGTTATCGAATGTTTATCAAACTCAGTTTCCTAGATAATGTTTGTATTTTTGTATTTTCTTGTTGTGCTCAGCAGTACAATTATCTACAGCAATATAAATACAGTATATATTGATAAAATGATTATTAAAAACCATAACCTTCACTCAGGAGTAAAAATAATTTTTAAAACAGACGTTTAAAAACATTTTTTGTGATAATTATTGATATTGACTGATACAAAATGTATCTCGATATAGTGTATAGACATTTCACCCTGTCCTAGTTTCTGGTAGGAAATCAATAGTCACTGATAACAAATGTGTTTTGATCCAGAGAAGAATCTCACCATATTGGACCTGTTCAACTCATTTCACTGTAGCTTCACATCAGTTTGCTGCTGGGGAAACCTGGGCAATGAATATTTCCTGTAGATCTGCATTAACAGTTAAAGTTACAGATGTTTTATTCTGAATGTCCTAACACATGACTGTTGGTAAATGTCCACTCACAACTATCTGGCCCCCTCTTGTGTTGAAAACAGTGCACTGCCGAAAGCTGCTGCTCACCACTGAATCGAAAACCAAATTAGTTTGTCACAGAACTCTGAGTTCCCCCTTGTGTTTGATTAAAATTGGCTTTACTTCATTTCAGGGCTTAACTTCACAAACCCAATGTTTATAAATAATATTTCAAAATGTTTACTTTTTCCCTTCAAATACATTCTTGCCTTTATTCTTACTTACCCCCAAATATGTGGTTTTAATAGAGAAGAGTAATGAGATAATAATTTTTTTTATATATAAAATATGAAAAAGTAATAAGTAGTTTTATTAGACCAAATAATGATTTTCTTATTTGATGTGGTATAAGGTCACAGGTGCATTAACAAAAATCTATTTATATTTGAATGTCTACTACACTGACATAACATACATATAAACAGTCTAACTCATATATACATGTATTCCCATTACAGATGACCAGTTATTGAGCACATTTACTCAGTTCTTAACTTTAGTTTTCTTAGTTAAAAATTGTGCATAGTAATTCTGTTTGTCATTTGTTTTGATTCTTGTTTTATTGCTGACTACATTTCCTCTTACATTGTGCTGCTGTTCCTGAAACAAAGTTCTCCTATGAAGAACAAATAAAGCTACATCTTATCTACCTTTTTCTGGCACCAAGTTATTCACAGACAAAGAATGAACAGTCAGCAAACTATGTTTAAGACAATAAGACCTCAACAAGGGCGTTGCAACAGGGTTAGACAAAGCAGGCAATTCCCTGGTGCCTCAATTGTATGCATGTACTTAACAATTTTGATAATAGAATTTAAGATGAGAATAATGTGGTTTGGTATATGTTTGGTGAAAGTGGGTGTTCAGTTTGGTTTGATGTACGGCCCCCGGGTCCCTTTTACCTGAGTCCCTTGAAAGAGTCCCTCCTGTTTGGTGTTTGTGAATGTCCTGGTGCACAAGTCAATTCTACAGCACTCACCGACATACCGTCCATGTAACCACGACTGGATGCATTATTTTGTACCAGGCCCCCTGAGACCACACACAGAAGATCATTAGGCAACTGTAGAAGTAATAAAGCCCAGTTAGGGTAGAGATGAAACAATCTTCTCTTTCTAATCTGTTAACAAGAACATGGTTTCCAGGAGATCAAACATGAGTTTGCACCACCAGCATCTTTGGCCTTGTTCCTTTATTGTCCGTGTCATTTCAGATGTGTGCCCTTTCGGTTAATTAAAGCCAAAATGGATGCATGGTTGAAAATATATATTCAAATAGTCTCTTTATTCGTTCTACATAGTTGTACACCACTAAAGACAGTGATAGGAGCACACAACGGGCTTGAACATTTGTCAGTTACTTTGAGGATGGAGGAAACTTTGCAGATTTTTATTTTTAAGAAAAATAAGAACATTTTCTAAACTGTGTCACTGAGAGTATCCGGCCGAAACAGGAGAAATCAGACGGTATGTGCCAGATTTACTTCTTTAACTTGCTATTGATGTTTTTTTATTCTGTACAGAGGGACAATTTGTACAAAATTAATCTAGATATATATATTTATATATAACACTACATGAAACAAGGTAAATCATATATACAATATTAAATGAATCATATAGTACAGGTCACATACAAAAGGACACTTTAAGTTATCATGTTTTGGAAATAATGTGTTAAAATTAAAAGATCTGCAAAGATCCTGCAGGGTGACAACAAGCCACCAAATCATCTTGAAATCATCTCGTTATTTGTGGACGACTTGTCATTTTTTAAAATAAACCTCTAACATCTTAAACTCATAAAATCCATAAAACATCTTCTCCCAGCAAGCAGGACTGTTTCATAAACGCAATGACAGAAATCCGTTTGGTGAATGGCATTCCTCCAGGGTAAAAGGTACATGTTTAACATGGTAGTTTTAATTTACATATTTTTGCATTCAAGCAAATACAGTATTAATACAGTTAACAAGCCAAGTCACAATGTCAGTTTATTTTCAGCATCTATCTGGCATTTTGTGGCCATTATTTGATACCAGTCTGTTTCAGCGTCGGGCATTCTGAATGGCCAGAGGAAGGAAAACAAAACAAAAAGAAAAAGAATCCAACACCTGACATCCACGCTACTAACCTCCAGAGACAAGACAAAGAAATACACCACGTCAAATATGAAGAAATCTAGCAGACCTCCTCAGTTTAAACAATGGTACTGACTGGAAGATACTTTCCAACTTTCAAACAACCTCCTCACTGAGAAGTGTCCGAAACACGGAGCCCACGAACCAGGCAACTGAATTTATGAATGGTAGCAACACAAACATGCCACACGTCTTTTATATTGGTTGCTCTCAGCAAGTAATTTCACTGATCATCTAACGTCAGTATGTTCACAGCTACTATCTGCTCATATGTTTGTTAATAAATTAATTTATTTTTAATTAATGAGGATTTTAAAATCTTTATCCCATACAATACTAATACACCTTCATGCTCTTTAGAAGGAGACAATGAGCAGAGGTTCTAACTCAGTAACGGCTGCTTAAAACCATCAGTGAGTGAAAAAAACACACGACGCTGTGTGACAGTACAGATCTGTGCCCCTCTCCCACCCAACAACAAGATTATATCTCCTTTACACAGACAATCATCTCTATTCGTTTTTACAGGAAACATTTTTATAAAACCCAACACTCACCTTAAACATGGCCATGCTCTCAGTCTTTCTGCTCAAGTGCATGTTTTATAAAACCAGAACATTATTACTGCAACTTAGGTAGCAAATGCAGCTTTTCATCCAGGCTTACCCTCATCAGCTCAACTCAAAACACAGCGAGTACCATTGTTTGAACCGTCTCGGCATCACTATGATCTGGTTCTCAAACATCGCCAGTGAACGGAAGGAAGCAAGCATATAAAAAGAGCGGCATATGGCACAAAACAATAAAGTGGAAAAGTGTCAGATGTCCACAGGACAACTTCCCCATTTCCTCGCCATCTTTCCTGGACGTTGCAAGGCTAAGGACAGGCCTCAGTTTGGTCTTAAATGTGCTAAACTAAAAAAACAAAAACTTTCAAACACCAGTGACCAGAAAACAAAGGCAGGTGTCCCAGATAAAAACATGAAACAAAACCAACAAAAAACACAAACGTCTTGGCACTGATAAGATGTCCATCAGATTGAGCAAAAAACAACAAACAAAACTGAAAACGTACAACAGATGGCAGGAAAGTCTTGTCTTTCATTTGACCAACAGGTTGTTTTTGTTCCCTTTGACAGAAAAGAAAACCAAGCAGAGACCAAGAGACGATCCTTAGACAGTGAGTCAGTCGCTTATTATTAAACCACGTCTCATCCTCAGTGAACACGTTTGCAAAAAGGAATGAAGGAACCAGGTGAGAGGAACCGAAAAGGGAAAACAAAAGTAGAACACACCGATTGTGGCGAGGGCTTAAAGACACACAAACACACACACCCACTCCTCTTCCTAAACTGAAAAACAAAAACCTGAGAAAGCAGAACTCTGAAGGAGGTGAATATACAGCTTCTGCACTGGGGCAGCAGGGAATGAAGGAGAACTAAGGATTCTGGGTAAACAGATGGTGGGGACGGGGATGAGAGCCCAGCGCGGGGGTCATAAGTGTTGTTCTGGCGAACGGGCCGAGTGGATGTCCATGGCTGTCGAGGGTAGAAGGGGCAGTTGAACCAAGAGCCGGCAGGTGGCGGGACCTAGAGTCCATCGTGGGTGGTCAACATGTCTTCAGCTCTGCGGTGGGACTCCAAGGCTTTTGTGGTGTAAAGATCCTGAGGCAACTCAGATTTACGTCGCACCATGGGTCGCTCTTTCCGCTGTTCATGCTGCAACTGTCAGAGAAGGAAGACGAGAGAAGGACGTTTCATTCATTTATTTATTTCACATATTTGTGGTCAAGCACAACAACAACAAGTTAGTCACATCCAACAAAATGTAATAAACAGAAACAAGAAGGACTGCGTCAGTAAATCAAAAGATAACGTAACATTAAAACAAGATTAAATCAAATTAAATTAACACATCAGACCTGTGCTACATGTGTGGAGCCTCCATGTGTTCAATATTAAATAAATGAGACTTAATGAAATAAACAATCTAATTAATGACTGTGTGATACATATGAACTATGCAACTTTAATAATCCAGGAAATTATTTTATGAATTAAAAGAATTAACTCCAATAAAACTTTGAAGACAATTAACTTTGATTTCATGTGCCAGTGACAGTTTCCCTGTCAGTGATGTCACCAGTAATAACTGAGATAATTTAAAGAAATGCAGAAAAGATAACAGCATCTGAAAGGACTGATACGGCTGAAAATGCCAGATCAGCCATTGGCAAGTATGCAAATCGATGTAAATCGAAGAAAATTGTTTCACTTGGGTAAAACTGTCATTTTCTCTTCACCAGTCCAAAACAGCAGTTATGCCGTACTCCGACTGGCGAGTACTGTTTTTAGAGCGGCGGAGAAGAAGTGATTTCCAGTCGTGCGTCAACCAGAGTTTGCTAAAAATGTCAGCAATTTGGCAAAATTTCACGCTGGAAAGTCCCACAAGTTCGACGGCTTCATGTGCCGTATACAAGACTTTAATTTTGAGGGGCTTACAATGAGTGCACTAGTAATCTCATCAGGCATTTGAAATACGAGGAGTTCAAGTTGTGACCATTTGAATTTGTTTAACCTGAGCGTGGACATACAACAATGATATCAATCAGCACTTCCATACAGGGTGAGTAACACAGCTGTTAAAATGTGCCATATAAGTTGCATAGTTTTTAAAATGCACTGGTATCTGTATGGGAAAAAGTTATTGAAATATCTAAAATGTTAAATCTATTATCGTTTATTTCATAATTTCTTATTTATGTATAATACTGAACACTTTGGGCTCTAACCACTGAGACATCAGGCTGGGGACATAAAACAGAAAGCTCTTGATTCCAGTGTTCAGTCTAGATTATTTTATACTTGCTTTTAGAAAAAATCTATAACAAAGTCTATATGTTATACACACAGTACATAGTGATAACTATTGTTGTACAAATAGACTTTGAGTTTTGGTCAATAACAGATCTATCAATGTAAAGGGTTTCATTAGAAGAGGAAAGATAACAGAGAAAGTCAGGTTTACCTGAGTCGCGCCCTCCTCAACTGTCTCTTTTAACCTCTGAACATCTTCTATCAAAGGGACATCCGTCTCCATTGCTACAGGACTATTGAGGTCAGAGGAATCAACATACATAGAGAACTATGTTGAAAAGAAAGGGAAAACAAAAACAAAAACAAAAAAAACACAAAAGGATGGAGAAAAGACTTTCAGTCGCATGCAAGAAGAATGAATCTAGAGGCTCTGGATGAATTAAATCAAGCAGCTCTAATCTATGGCAGTTGTAAGTGTGATGTGCTTTAGTTGTGGTGTAGAAATAGAAACGACTAAGACATTGTATGATTACATTATTTGGAATTTATTGATTGTGAAACACACACCTTGTGTTAAATGATATTAAGTGGATGTCAATTGCCGGGACAGTAGAGCTGTTTTCAGACATTAACTTTTGAAAATGTCATTTTCCTCAGTTTGTGTTTCACGCAGTAGAATATTGTCCTCGACATTTCCAGAACATTCAGGCGAGGAGTGGGGAGGGTGGAGCATGCAGGGGGCAGGAAATGTCGTTTAATTTCTACTGCGGAAATTACATTTTCTTTTTTTCACAGCACATCAACACCGGCATCGGTCCATTTCTCCAAAAAATATTGTTTTCTTGTCTTTCAAATTTAACTTCTACGTTTATGGCTCTTCTTTTTAATCCTGAGATATCTGTATTCTTTGTTTGTTTTTTTTAGAAGTGCCATTGAGATTTTATTTGCGTTGAAAATATATTTAAAAAATGTGTTTGACATTTTGCCACTTGGACAGAGTCGGGTCAATCATTTCCTTTGCTGAAGCTTCATATTTACTGTAAAGACAGTGACATGAAGCTGGTCATCAAACAGTGAACAAGGAAGTGATTAAGTGCACTTCTTAAAATGTTAAACTAGTCTTTAAAAAAAACTTTAAATAATGTCTGACCCAGAATTAAGATGTGAGGGGACAGAACCATCACAGCAGGATTTGAACCCGTGTGTTGCTGCTCTTGAGGGATGTCGTCACATCACTGATTCCTTTCACCACAACTAAGCACAGTCTTAGAAAGAACTTCTTTCCACATGAACTAGGGACAAACAGTGTGAGCAAAACCTACATGGGATAGGATGGAAAGGGAGCCACAACTCAGCCACACAACTGGATTACAGGAAACACAAGACACGTCATGCATTTCTTCTATAGTCCTACACACACACACAGAGAGACATGCACATTGGTAGGAAGGGAAAAACAGATGTGTTCCAGAGACCGCACACACTGCTCACCTGTGGATTTGACTTGGCGAGGTTTTCAATCTTGATCCAAGCCTCCTCACGTTCTTTTGACTTTGCCTTCTCTCTGTTAAACGAAGCACCAGACCTCCACTCATTAGTCTGCTACACTGATGAATGTGAAAACCAACACAACTATTCAGTCGCAGTCTTACAGCCGATTGAAACAATGTGTCACTCAGACGTTGTGTGTTAAAAAAAAGGATTAATCGAGTGGGAGAAGAGTGTCTGTGCTGCTGCCTACTTGTTTTTCTCAGCCCTGAACTGCTGCGTGCAGTCGTCAAAGAGCTTCTGATTCATCTCCATGAAGAGCTTCAGAGCGTTGTAGATGAGGCCGTGGATGGTCCTGTGAGCAGACACACACACAGTCAGGATTATCACAAATTATCACAGACAATAAAGTAAAAAAAAAAAACGAGGTTTGACACTTCACAATAACTCACTGACAAAACTATGACTAAAGCTTTGAACTGTTCATTGAGACACATTTACTTCCACCGAGGAGGTCATGTCTTCACCCCTGACAAAAAAAAACTACTAGTTGGATTTACGCAAAATTTTAAGTAAGGATGAAAGAACCAATAATATTTTGGGGCAGATGTGGACAAAGAGGTGGATTCAGGAAATAGTTTTTCACATTTTCCAGGGAACTACAAAGGTACTCAGAGCACAAACCTCCACGAAGTCCCATTATGAAACAACATGTTAATTAAATCCAGATTTTTTAAATTGGACCAATACTAAAGTAAACACTCTCCCAAAGAGGACAGATTTGTATTTTACTTTTTTAAATCAATATATAATATACATACACAATATCAATAAATGTTTGTAATTTGGTACGGATGGATATAAAAATCCAGATCCAGCAGATGTAAAAGTGGTTTCATGAGTGGCAGGTGTTTGTTAGTTGCTGTATGTTATTATATTTTGGCATGGATCCAGACAAAGAGGCAGATCCAGAAATGTGATCACACTCTTTAACACTATGAGATAAGGCCCTTGGTGGAAGTATGCACTAAGAGCCATTGAAGTTTACTTTATTTTTACCGAAAGCACCTTAAGTTGAAAGGTTCTACTATCCAAGTCTTTTATTAGGCACCAAAACCAATAAACTTTAAATCACACATTAAAGGTTTATCTGGAGCAATAGGTGCAATAATAAAAGGAATCGCTGATGATTTAAATGATAAGCATGAGTACATTCTGTGACCAAACCCTATCTATATATAAATCTACATACACACTTCAGAGATCGGTATGTGAGCTATTTGGTCAGCGGTTGTGTCAGACGGGTGTTACATGCAGCGTGAGGTACATACAGGGCGTTTCAGGACACGAGTACACGTGGAGCTTGACAACTCGAGTGTCTTACTTGTTCCAGTGGGTTTTCGAGTTGCGGTACAGAGCCGGGAACATAATAGGCAGAATCTTTGCTGCGTTGTCGCTGATCAGACTCATGATGTACTCGTTGTTCCAGTAGTACAGAGCTCTCTCTGCCACCTACAGGAAACAATATACAACACCTCAGTCAGACACCTGAATAACTCTTTGTAGTAACAGTGTTTTCAAACTAAAACGATCTCTGTCAACAGCGTTTTGGCACCGTATAAATTTTAATGCCCATCCAGACTGAAACGCCTGAAAACGCATTCATCACATGACCACTCATGGGCATGCGTGTGCCAGTGTAAACAGGAAGCATTTGGTAATAAGTTGCAGATTGCTCTATAACTTAAGAGCAATCTGCAACTCCTACGCATGAAAGCAGTTGTATAATTGTAAAATGTGGAATTTGCCTGCACACCAGCTGTAAGCAAAGACAACAGGGTCAGCAATACTTGTAATAGATTATTCATGATGCGTTCTACTTCGGTAGCCGAGACTAATGCCAGTTGTTTTTTTCTGGAAGCAGGTCATGTGATAGGAGCCTGACGGATCAGCGAAGGCTAATTCATGACCGAACAGAACTAATCAGCAAGCGGTTGTGAGTGTTAACGTCTGCCTGATTCCGCCTGTCCGGACTAAAACGCTTCCCTGGAGTTTTCAAACAGCAGCGTTTCTACACTTCTCAGTTTTAGCGGCTCTTAAACTTCTGAGGAGTGTGGACAACAGGCGTATCCCGTGGTCTGAGTTATGAAGGAAATGTTGTCAAAAACCCATCAGTTACCTGGAAGTGCGGACTGGACACACACTTGGCGAGCTGTCGGAACAGAGGCTCCTGCACCTTCACAAACTCAGACGGCTCAATGACATCCAGGATCTCCTCCAGCTCGTTGAGGAACATCACTTCCTTGGGACTGTGAGTCTTTGGCCAGTACTTTAGTAGAGCCATTACCACCTGTTGTGATGGAAGAGAGAGAGAACATTGTGCTGAATAACCGTCCAGGTAGGAGAAAAGGGGGAGAAGGGCTATTGGGCTGAAAAGAAAAGTTTAATATCCGACAAAGAATGAGCCAAATGATTAATTCATGAACTTGTGACCTTGCAAGAAAAACCAATGAAGGATTAAACCCGAGCTTCAATTTTTTACATCAATTTTAAGCCTCAAATTAGAAGTTTCAGCAAGAATTAGAATGGGACGTACCGGCTCAGTTAGAGTGCTGTCCTTTTCCAAAAACTGCACCACACAGTAAGCCAGCTACAAAACACACACAAATACAAATCCTTACACTGTGAAGGCATCTGAATTTATCCACAAGCAAACTAAAGGTAACATGACAGAGCAACCGACGGGCCCGAGGCTCCGACTGGCTGAAACATGCAATCCCAGTTTTTTTTAACAAAAGCTGCAGAATGACCTGCTGCTCTCGTGAAGAAAAAGAGGTGCGTTCTTAAAGCAGGTTTGGGCATGAATAATCAAATACATTTTTTAAAAGAATGTCACCTGTAAATAATATATCTCACATTTCAAACTGCTTTAAATAAGAATTTTAAATCCAGCTCCTCAGGGTTTATTTTCTTCTCAACTTACCTGTGGATGGTAGACACTAAGTGATTTGACTTTGTGCAGAGGCAATAAAACCTTCAACAGGAATATTTTGTGCTCTTCTTTTAGTGGTAAGGCAAATCCATTGATTATGCTGGAAAATAAAAAAGACAAGAATTATCAGAAAACCTAAAACACAAACTTTCAAAAACACTTATATTCACCTAAAGAAGACCTATTGTGCTGATTTTTACATTTGATTTACAGGACTACACTGGAGCAGCTTTGCACGATTGACAGTTTAAAAAAACTAAACTGCTTATTTATCTCTTCTGCAGCCTCTCAGTTGATCCTCTGACTGAAACAGTGCGCCCAGCACTTGTAAGCACCATCTCATCCTCTTAACAGTGTGAAGGCTTGATCGATGATCTCAATTAATTCTTAGAAATGCATCTCACTGTGCTGCAACATCCTGCAAAGCCAACCTGCTGACTACTACGTCCATCACTCTGCCCTGTTGCTAAAACAGGAAACCGTTCTGAGCAGTGTGACACCAGAGCTCGTCTCGCAGGGATTATTACTTTCACATATGTTTACTTCGTTATTTGAAACCTTGTCCGTGTTGAACATGAACTTCTCACATTGTAACATCTTTCTAATAATTCTAAGTCTGTATGTGGCTTGTATATATCTAGTTAAATGTTCATCTTATCGGCTTCACACTTGACATGTGAATTGTAAAGGGTTAAAGAAAGTGCAGTGTCAAATTTGGTGCGATTTGTAATACGTTCAACTTTTGTTCAGGCTCATACCTTCCAAGTATTTCCAGTAGTTCAGCTATACCATTGTGGTGCTCTGTCTCATAGATAAACCTGTGGGAACAAACAGGAACTGGATTCAGTGGCTAAACGCAGATTCTATATTTGATGATTCATAGGTTGACCATTCATCTTGGTATACATGATTAAAACAAACAGCAGTGGGAAGGCTGCACTGACCTATAGAAAATGTTATTGATCTGTTTTCTGATGTACGCTCTCAGCCCCAGGAACTTTCCATAGATCCTGTGGAGGGTTGTTTTGAGGAAGTCTCGCTCTCTGGGATCCTCGCTGTCAAATAGATCTAGGAGCTGCGACGTCAAAGAAGTGAAATGTTACCACAATGAAAAGTCACAATGAAAGATTCAATTTTGCCAACATGTTGCTTTCTTACCTGCATAACAAATTTCTGGTCGATGTATTTCTTTGCTATGTTGGGCTGAAAGTCGGGCGATTCTAAAAACCTAAGGAAAAATTCATAGACGAGCTGCAATAGAAACAAGACAAAACAACAAATGAGTGAATGCTTTAAAAATACTATAAAATCAGGTATATCAAGCTGTTCTGTTCTTTCAGTTCTGGGTCTGCATTAACGTGGTTATTTTTGTCTGTTAATTCTCCTATTTTTATACGTACATAAAATGAATTCATACACTAAACTAAAGCAGCCTAACTGCAAGCTTCAGCTACGCTTGGAGGCTTTTCTACACTGAGATTCATTTATAAATCTCTCAGTTTGGCAGACGATTAAATCATTTAAAAAAATGTCAACCTGGAGGTGTGGCCACGCTGCTTCAAGTGTTGGCTCGTCCTCTTCTGGATCAAACTCCGCTCCGGTGGGGTTGGATGATGGAGGCAATGTTCTGAACATATTCACCGCAAACTGGAAGAGGAGAAATGAAAATGAGTCGCTGAATGTTTACGACCCAGGACAGAAAACCATTCAAGTCAACTTCCTTTTGTTTCGATAACCTAAAGCCACCGTTCCTGCTTCAATCAGAGCAAATATCCATTTAAAGTTTGAGAAACAATACAGCGGCTCTGCCCAGGTTGTGTTAGGATACAAAAGACTTTTTCATCAAACAACCAGGCCAGAACTTTCCCCACTCGTGAATGATTGTTTACCGTCATGAAATGAGGTTAAACCAACAGTTAAACCACATCAAACTGGGGTGAGGGTTGCTTCTTTGATTTGGTGATTGTTTCTAAGAACAATGCAGTGTTTCAAAACTAAAATAAAAGTAACAGCAGCATCTCTGTAACCAGTTCAGCACACAGAGCGAGTTCAGCGCCAGATGCCAACATTTTGCAGATGCACTTGCTTGTGGTGAGTTTGCCTGAAGAGGTTGTTAGAAATGCTGACATCATATGAGGAGTACAGATAATTAATTCATACCCTTGGCCTCGTGTTAAATGATCAGGAGCCCATGTTAGTGTCACATTACACAATTTAGTTTTTCAATTTTCTGCCACTATTTAAATGGTCCGTGCTAAAAAATCTGCAAGGAAATTAAAAGAAAGACAACTATCATTAAAAAAAGGTCTCTAGAATTCTAGAATAAATTAAAAAAGCTTAATCACAACTCAAAATGCATAAGAAATGTCCCATCTTGGGTATACTAAAATCACTTTTCTTTATAGGTTGGTGTTAAGTTTGCAAACTAGCCTCAGAGCGAATGGCCCACAATAATCTGAGTGTGTTGCGTTAATGGTCTCTCACAGTGTCAACTGACTCCCCTGTGGGCTGCTGCTCCATGCTAGGCAGATCATGGGACACTGCAGGTGGCCTACTAAAACAGCAAGGGCCTTGTTTGAAAAGACAAGCTACAAGGTAGGCCGAGATAAGACCGTCAGGGCCGAGACGCACTTCATCACAGAACAGGCTGCAAAAGGAAACGTCATAACAGTGATTAGGACAATTCTGCTCTAGGCTTTGGGGATGAGAAGATAATGACAATGGAGGACGAGAATCTTTCTAAAACTCCTGTTTTCATTATGTTTACGGCACCGCTTCTGTTTCCTGATCTTCTGAATCTTTATAATCTCCTTGTTTAGTCTCTGTAAATTAAAATTAAAGCAATTCTTTCATTAATTCCAAACAAAACAATGTAGCCTGTGATGAAAATTGTACCATAGTAAAGTTCTTCGCTCTGGGAAAAAAAAACATACTAGCTTTCAAGTTACAGTGTTAGGCAGGAACGTTTTACATTATGTTTTCACATAAAACCCGACAGATTCTTTTAATGAGCTTTTGAAATTAATAACTTTTTTCATAGCCCCCCAGTGGCTTTAATCAGAAGACGAGAATGTTCACACACCAGTTGATGCTCCCATAACCTTATTTATAATAATTTCCAGGTAAAAAGTAAATGATGAAGTTTATGGGAGCAACAACTGGTGTGCGGACATATTGGTCTTCTGATTTTCGCCCACTTCTGTCCGGCCCCTCATGTTTATCACGTTTGGATGCTTGTGCGTTTGTATACTTTCTGAAAGTGGATTGGTTCAAGTTTACAGCTGCAACCAACTACTTTGATCATTGATTAATCTGGTGATTATTTTCTGGATCCATTCATCCATTAGATACAGTGCATTAGTTGATACAGCTTCACTTTTCTCACATGTTGTCGTGTTGCTGCCTTATTCTAAAATTGTTCAAATCAATTTTCTCTCAATTATTTAAACTTTATATCCTGTAATGACAAGTTTTATATTTCTTTTTATTTTAGATGAGGAAATGTGTAACAACCAGAGCTTTTTCTAGAGATGTGAAAGAAGAAAGTGACCAAAAACTACCAGAGGGACGGCCATTGCTGCAGCACTGCACTGATGGTGGCTATATGGTAGAGACAGAAGCCTCAGTGAAAGACACGTGAAAGCACCTACAGGACTCACAGACTGTGAGAAACAAGATTCTTTGGTCTGATGAAACCAAGATTAAATTGTTTGGCCTACATTCTAATCTCCATGTTTGGAGGAAACCAGACAGCTCGTCACCTGCTCGTCACCACCCCGACGACAGTGAAGCGTGGTGGTGAAAGCATCAAGCTGTGGTTGGGTTTTTTAGCAGCAGGGGAAGTAAGACAGGTTAAGGCTGGGCAAAAGCCTAACAGAGAATCGCTTAATGAAAGTCTCTCACAGAGCACCCAGCACCTCAGACCAGGCACAATGTTCACCTTCAAATGACCCTGAGCGCACAGCCAATACAAAGCAGGAGGGATGGGGACAACTCTGAATGTTACCGAGAGTCACAGTCCTGACTAGCAGTAATAATAGCTGACCTCCCACAGTCACCATCCAACCTGACAGAGGAACTGCTGAGAAGAATGGCATATCCATCATATCTGTTATACCCGTGGTGTTTTGCATCTCTGCTAGAACTTACAGGTCAAACAACGTAATGATGAGAAAAATAACTTAGACTAACACCAGTTGGCTGTTTTTCCTTCCACTGTTTGTATTGGTCAATCGTAATGGATACTGATTATTCATTTGCGGTGTGTTCTGTCACCTAAGCTCTTCCAGTAAAGCCCAAACACACAAGGAAACCAAGCAACTCAGAGAGATTATGGGACAAACAATGGTCGTGAAGACAACAACTCCCATGATGCCAAGCTTCTTTATGACATCATCAAAAAGGTGTTTTGTCATTGTTTTGATGTAATAGCTCTAGTGGCCCTTTTTTTCTTCGGGCTCATTTGTCTTTCAATTGTCAGATAAAGGCAAGAAAAACACCCATAATATTTTTCCAAAGCCCAGGGCAAAATCTTCACTTTTTTTTTTTGCCCAACTATCAGATCAAAACTCAGAAAATGTAACAAAAATCTGCAAATTTGTGAAGCTACATCCAGAATATACTTTTTCCCCTTCACAAAAAAGGCTGAAACAATCAAGTAATCATTTCTTTAATTTTAAAACTAGTTTGATCCTTCGTATCTATGACTCTAACCAACTTCTCTCCAAAAAGTGACGGGTTGTGACGAAACCTGATCACAATCCTCAGCTGGGACACAAACCAATAGTTGAATCATAAAATCAACTCTTTTTCTTATTTACCCTCCAAACAGCTCTGCCCTGCAGCTACAGCTGGCCCCTGCTCTCAGCCAGAGTTTCACCCTCATCTCCAGCTTTCATCGTAAACTTAACTCCCTCCAGCTCCACTCACCATGTGCACCACCTCCGGGTAGATGGGCTCTGTGATGACATTCCTGTTGTGGGTGATGTACTCCACCATCTCGCTCAGCGCCGCCCGCTTCACTTCCTTCCATTTTAGGTCGCTCAGCGGGTCGGACAGGAAGTCGAATAGAACACAGCACTGCCGTAGCTTCTGGATGAAGAGCTTCTCCTGCTCAGCGGGGGCCACATCTTAAGACAGACAGAAAGAGGAAAAAAACGTTAGGTGGACAAGTGAGACAAAGTCCAGTGGCAAAATGAGAGTTGCAAGTGTAACAAGGCTAAACAGTGGTAATGAAAAGATATGCCAGAGAATATCCGATAAAGGAGCCATGGCCAAAGCCTGATGGGTCACAAAGAGGAAGTCGGTTCAGCTGTGAAGGATAACAGTTTAAACAGCAATGGAAACAGAAGGTAGCAGGAGAATGATGAGGAGTGGCAAATGAGTCATGAAGACTGAAGTGCATTGAGAGAGAGGCAGAGATGGTGAGAGCCCAGGGGGAGGATAACGACAGAGCGGAGAGGAGGAGAGAGCGCAGCACAGGGAGGGGATGAAGGATGAAGGATTTGGGAACTAGGTGAACGGTCACAGATCTATTCATAAATAAAACCAAGCTATTTAAGCCTGTCATTGTATTTGACCATGGTGGTTTTAGGATTTCCTTATTCTCCTGATAAAGGCTGATAAACTAAATAACAGAGAGTGATTCCAAAGTGTCGTCGTTATGTGACACAACTTTGATGTTGCTCGTTTGACTTAATGTCTGATGTTTGATTTTATCTTTGCTTGGAAATCTTCACTGTCCCTCAGCTACCCAAAATAATCACTATTAGATAGGTGTTTGCAACCGTGTCCATTTCTTTTCTTTCTTTGTCAGACCGATTACGGAGAAACCACTAAACGGATTTCCACGAAACTTTGTAGAAGGATGGAACATGGGCGGAGAAACAACCCATTAATCCAGGAATTCAATTTCACATTTAACATTATGAGATATGGCATTTTTTGTGATTTTCACCAAATTTCTCTGAAATAACTCATTGATCTTGATGTAAAAGAAAGGTACATTTGAGCGACATATCTATGAGTGAGTGCAATAACGATCTGAACGGACAACTCTGATTGTATTTGCACAGTTATAAAAACTGTTTAAGCAGAAGTTACTTCTGCCAAGGAGGTTACACTTTCCCCCCTGTCCCTTTGTTTGTTTGTTTATAAACAGGATTATGGAGAAATTAAAGGATGGATTACCAGGAAATTTAGTGGAATGATGCTGTGTGAGTCAGAGTCAGAAGAACTCATTAAATCTTGGTTTGGATTCGGATCGGGGACGGATCCAAGAATCTCTACAAAGTTGTGCATGCTCGATGCAGTTACAATAAAATGTGGAGGGCACGGCAGTGAGAGAAAGTGCATCATCCTTACATCAAAACCATAAAGAGTTACAGCAAATCCTAAATCACAGGTTTATAAACCTCTGCAAGTCATGTCTGTACAGTAAAGACCTCTGCTTCATAATTACTTGTCCATGAAGGGTGTGGCTTTAACAATAGGCTGGCACTGAGGCTCGAAGCTGTCTGCACACGAGTAGGATGCTGATGCCATGGGTGAGATAAATTAGATCAGATGTATACAGTACAGTGTGTAAACATCAGAAGGACAGAAGGAGATGGATGAATCCCACTCACCCTCCATGATTCTACTGTAACCTTTGGGCAGAATGCTTCCAATTACTGAGATAAGCAAATTAGGCTGGGAGACAAATTGTGATTTATGAATTTGGCACAGGGTTCTAATAGAGAAAATGCATAAATAATACCCAACCGATAAGGGCAACGAAAACATGATATATGAATGCAGAAATATTATTCACATGATTCTAGGATAAATTAATTAATTCTTTCTTGCTGTCTTCCATCTCGTTTAAATTAGACTGAAAGTAATGAGGAAATAAACAGGCATCGAATTCCGCCGATTGAATCGTGCAGGTGTTCGAAAGGAAGGAAAGCACTAGAGGAAAAGCTTGGTATAGACACAGAGAAGGAAGTAACAGGCAGCTAAAACTATTTGGTCATGCCCTAATTTCAGTGAATGTACTGAGAGAGTTACAGAGGCCATAGCACGGAGGAGAGGGGCGCCACACACACACACACACACACACACACACACACACACACACACACACACACACACACACACACACACACACACACACACACACACAGAGTGTCAGTTTCAAGTCGGCCAATTTATCTTGATGACAGTGAGAGGTTGGGAATTCCAGAGGAGAGAGGGTAAGTGTGTAAGCTGCCATTATCGCACATTTCCATAAATGATTTGGCAGCCAATTGGGCTGTGACCGTCACAACAGGAAAATGAGTGCCCTTTACTCCTGATTAAAAACACATAAGGTTATTATCATTGTTATTACGTCGTCAAAATCCGCTTAGAATTACTTTTCACATCCATAGCACCTTCCAGAAAGAGGCTCAGTGGGGCAACAACAGTGAGAAACAGCAGCAAGGATTAAACTAAAAAGTAAATTATGTGGTTGTTTACTTTCTAATTTGCAATCGGTTGCCCTGTCTGGGACATGAAGCTGGCCCCTGTAACGTGTTGCCTAGCCTTGCACCCCTGACCGTGTCAGACTTAGCTCGCTGCTATTACATAAGTCTGTCTGCCCATGTCATAAAGTTTCTGTGCGCTCCCAAAATACCCAGCAGGTTGTTGTGTAACAGAGAAAGGCCCAGTGTTGTGATCCCAAAACCGATGTTAAGCACAATGTGACTTCTATTAATGCTCAAAACAGACGCCCGAGGAGAGCAAGTATGCGCACGCACTCACACTCCCGGGTATCATGTCTTATGGAGAACAAAACGCGATTTATCTTGATGCCCCCTATTCAAAACAAAAATAATAAAGTGTAGTCACATTGGAAAAACCGTCAGCACTGCAGCAGCTGCAGGTCTGAGGTTTGAACTGGTTTGGCAATCTGCTTCATCACCAGCATATTATGCTCAATGTAAACACTGACATACTTACAGATATGTAGCGGAACAGCGTGTTACAGTTTGGTTTGAGAGGTATGACTCTGGCCACATTGATCAATTAAAACTGATCTGGCTGCATTGTAAGCATCAGCAGAAAATACTTCCTGCATATAACAAGTTCTACATCATTGACACAAATGAGACACACTCATAGTTGCACTTTGGAGGCTGCCATGATACTGATGGCAAGAAATGTTTTGCACGGCTGGAAATTGAAATGTAGTCTTGTGTCTTGAAGAAAGATTATCTCCTGAAATATCTGATGAATGTGGACATGAAATATGGGCATGAATTGAACCATTAGATCATGAGAAGATGTTGAGAGCGATTTAGAGACGATCAAGGATTTCGGAGAGCTCATGCAAGGACACTAAAATCTATTCATTTTTGTGAAGATGTAAAAAATATTAACCGAAACTAAGCAAATTTGCATGAAATAAACAGGCACCATGATTGTTTTCAGGTTTATATCTTGAGTGAGACACCACAGTCCTGCAAACATCTAGGCACAAATGTACCATATTTTGTATAGTTCATGCAAATCACCTTTGTTTCTGACATTATTTGTTTTAGATCTTTGGAGTCAGAAACACTTATTAATGACCACACAAGCAAGCTGGAGGAACTTGAACATGAAAAAAAACCTATCTCAACATGAAAAATAACCTATTGACAAAGACAGTGTTGACACACGAGTAGACAATATCCGGACAGGACAATATCACATACAGTAACATTAGTGCAGAGTAGACTTCATATGCACTACAATAAATAGATAGTTTTAAGGAATGGATTTGCATGAACTAAACAACATTATGGACAATTGAGCAAGGCGTCTCCCTCCAGATACAAACCACAAAACACAATCAAAGTCTGTGATTGTTTGACAGTTAATTTACATGAACTAAACAACTATGGACTGTGATTGTTTTCAGGTTTACATTTGGAGTGAACCACCACTGTCCCGTACACATCCATGCACAAAATGTACATTATTCTGCGTAGTAGCAGTTTAGTTTCCCCAACAAGGAAACGCACAACACTGAATCAAGACATGGGTATGAAGTGCAATCTGTCTCAACTTGATCTCGAGTCAATCCGGATGCAGTACATTCGATGTAAACAACAGAGAGGCCCAATGGGAGGAGGGAAAGAGACCAGTGTCCAGCTCGTTCTCCCCCAACACTGAGTTGTCATTCACGGCAGTCGCCTCTGTGGTTTAACAGAGTGTGATCAATAATCGCCTGGGGCTTCATCTAACGCTGGGCTGCACCCGAGTACAGTGGTAACAGGCTGGGGCCTTTCAAACATGACTGAATGCATTGTGCACATATTAAATAGGCCGAGTCCCGCTTGTTGTAATCCTGAAACATTGCTGCTGCTGCTGTGACACGGCCGGCTGGGGGTCACATATTGACGGTGTGTTGACACAGATCCGCTGCACTTGAGGAGGAGAGACGTTCATTCAAGACTTCACGAACATGAGGGGTGGTGGTGGTGGGGGGGGTAACAAGGGGGGGAGATGGACGAGGGAGGGGGCTGCTGCAGAGCTGTGTCCGTCTGCTGTGACCAGTTTGCACCCAGGGGAACTGGAGTGTGGCAAAAAAAATCGCTGGGACCGAGCAGAGCAGCAGGGGGTGGGAGGGTGAGCAGGACTGGCCATGTTGGAGTCAGCTTTTAGCATTAGCCTTTAGCTCCCGGGGGCTACGGCTAATTACTGCACACACATACACACACGAATGGAGAAACGCGCAATTCCCAGCGAAACGTAAATGTAAAGCCGAGGACAGGACCCTTCCCTGGGCTATGACCTCACTTCCTTTGACATCACTAGCTCGGCGGGGGGATGGGCAGAGAGCAGCTAGCTAGTAAAACCTGATTTTTTTTAACACAGCGTCTCGCAGCGAAGCACACGAACCGTCCCCCCCCCACACCCACCCGCCCGCCCGCCCCTGTGGTTCCTCCAGCGAGCCGAGACGGTGAACTCGTTCTCTCGGCGTCCGGACGCGGTGGGAACCGAGCGGTCGCCGGCGGAGGAGAACCGGGGCACAGCGACACACACACACACACGGCTCCCTCTCCCCGTAATTCCCCGGGACAATGCAGGCGGAACAATTCGTCCTTACGTACCTCTGAAGTGCATAAGAGCCAGCGGCTGAAAGGGCCCGTTGGAATTAGGCGCGTCCACGACCATCCTGTCTCCGGATTTATTGCATGTCAACATCTAAACCTCAACCAGGAAGGCGCATCGACTCAGGGCGAGAGGCCAGCCTCCATTTTAGCACAAAAGCGGATCAGAAAATGAAGCTCTCCGCCGCTGGAGGGAACTGGCTGCTCGGTGACGTAGGCAGCGGGGGAGGCGGCTGATTGGTTGAGCGCGGGCAGCTTCGGCGCAATCAGGGTGTGACGGGCTGTGGACGAGGGACGGGGATTTGCTGAGGGGCCGCACAGGGGGCGGGACGTGTGCTGGAATTTTGGCCCCGGTTCCTCCTCCTCCTCTGGTGACGCTGTTCACATCTGATCCAGATCTGAGATCAGATTCATCCAGATCAGCTGCACAGTGGAACCATCAGCAGGGTTCATAAGAGAATCTGATTTAGGATGAGTGTCAGTTCCTGGATGAATCTTCAGAGGCCCCTCCTGTCATCTCTGGGTCTTTATGAGAAGGAGGTGGAGGCCAGGGTCATGAGGGGCCTCGAATCTTCTGATTCAGTGAGGAAGGGAAGGAGATGAGAAGAAACCACACGAGGAGCAAAGGATGGGATGACATCCAAAAAGAATAGCCCCCAAAAAGTTCCACTGGAAGCTGCAGTGGACTTAGATCATATCAGATAATCCTTTATTGATCGCTGTGGGGGAACTTTAGTTAATTCAGCAGCCCAGAATAGTACAGAATACATACAGATAAGAAGAATAGATTAAAAATAGAGTAGAACTACAATGGCACTTAGTTAAGTGCACACCTCCACCAACAGCCCCCTTCAATGCATTCTAGCTACATCAAGTTACAAACACTCATAGATATCAGTCGACTTAATGTGCCTGGTTGTTTTCATCAAGAGACATTCATTATTCCCTGGGAAATCAGGTAAAATGTAAAAATGAAAAAAACACCCTGGGAAAATTCCTGGATCCGCCCTCTGATATGGATCCATATTTAATGGGTTCTTCTCAGATACATATTGTGTCCTTTCACCAAGTTTTTTGATAATCCATCCAATAGTTATCCTGTAATACTGCTTACAGATAAACAAACGTAGATGCAAACATAACCTCCTTGGCAGAGGTAATAAAAGAAAGAACTATATAAAAACAAGGAGGGCTTGGCCGGGGCCTCTCTGTGTGGAGGCGGAGTGAGCGTGAATGGTTGTTTGTCTCCGTATGTTGATGCCCTGCGATTAGCTGGTGACCTGTTCAGGATGTACCCCTCTGATTGCCCAATGTCAGCTGGGATTGGATAAGCATAATAGATGGCTGGCTGGCTGGATGGATGGATGCATGGAAGAACGATTAGAGGCAGTACACAAAAAGTAACGGCAGTAGCAGTGCAGCCACTGGTAAAGTGCTGTAAAACCATCTCAAAGTGACACAGTGATGTGGAAAGTAGCAGTGGGTCAGCAAGTATGTTAAGTAGAATGTTACTGTAAGCAGTGGCAGTGCACAGCAGACATGATCATGGAATTAAACTCTATTCTATTGAGATAGTAGAGCAAATGCAATAAACAATACATGATGTACAGTGTATGATTATTCACTACACAATATGAAAGATCTCATCAATGCATTGTGTTGATTAGGTCTAGTCGTGTGGGACAGTTTTAATAGACGACTTTGTTTTCATCAATTGGAACAAAATCAAATGACAGTCTATCACCTCTGGTCGTCTCCTCTTCTGTTTTGTGAGAGGATTTTATGAGTCAAAAACGTTTCGGGGGGGAAGGCAGAGTTTGCTGAGTTGTGTTTTTCTGAGTGATGTGCATGTGCTTAGCAAAATTAGCTGTAAACGGGAAATGAAAGCAAGAGGATGTAATATTAAACGCATGGGCACACGACATCCACGGCCTGTCTGAAGGTTTATCTGATGAATCCTACTCTGTTTGGTTAAAGCAGATTAGGTGTTAAAGTTAGCTGTCATGTATGTATGGTGCTGTAAATTGCATTTTAAATGATATAGGTTATTTTGGAAATAGTGTCTCTAACCCTCCGAAAAGACAAAATGAATCAGCATTTTAATCTTTACATAACCGAGTAGCTTCTCCGTGTTTCATGTGATTTATCAGAGGACACGCTGAGTGAAACCACATTCACGCCACAAGGCCGAGTGGAGTTTTCATAACAGTGGGACTCATCATTTCATCACAGTCCCTCCACAGTCTTTTAATAAACAGAGGGAGCAGGCTGTCCTCCAGCAACGGACACAGCCAGACAATTAAATACAATTTAATTAAGAGAGTTCACCAGGGAGGCTGTGATGTACAGTATGTCCTTATACAGTCTGGAATTACCCAATAAACATCACATCTAAGGGAAATTGTTGAGGTCTGACTAATTTGATTAAATGAAACGATCATCCTGGTGCACAAAATAGGTAAAGTTTTAAGATATATGATGCAAAAAATGTATTTCTTACATGTGCAAGTAAAATTTCTTCTTGGTTGGTAACTTTAGACTCGATAGCCTATGTGTTAATAATTGATCTAGAGAGAAAAAGAGAGGAGAGGAGAAGAGGAGAAGAGGAGAAGAGGAAGGTCGGGCAGTTCTCTCTGTCAGTCTCAACCTTTACATTCCACAACCATGACAACGGGCAGTATTTGCAGAAAGTAGCCACTTACTTCCTACAAGCGGAACAGGCGGGTAGACAGAAAAAAACGTGAGTCATTGGCAATATTCCAGATTTATTCATTGTTAACGCTGATGAAAATATCAAATCTGACAATGATCCTATCCTGTATTATCTGTGCAGCCTGACCTATTACAGCAGTACAGAGCTCAGAGGTAAAAGACCCCCAACAAATCGTATGTTCGATCCCACAGAGTCCATCCATCCATTAGAGTTATTCCTCTGTGACACAGAGCTCACATTGTTGTCCAAGAACTATTTTAAAAAAACATTCGAGCTGACACACTCCTTCATCACCATGAACAGTAGTTTATTTTAAGTGACCCCCACACACACACACACAAACACACACACTCGTCTCTCTATAGTTGTGAGGACACTGTGGATATTGTGACATAATTCATTCCCTAGCCCCTAACCCAATTCTAACCCTGAAACCAATAAGTCTTAACCTTCAAACAACCCTTTGAGTTTGTGAGGATCAGCCAAAATGTCCTCACAAAGTCAAAATTTCCTCACAATGATGGTATTGAAATAAAATTGCCCCTCGTAACTATAGAAACACACACACACACACACACACACAAAAAATTGAATTAAACTTTTGCCTGCAGGTTTTTTAAAACATCTCCAGTAGTGATGGATGAACTTGAGGCTGAGTGCTACAGATATCAGACAATCCACTGCTGGTTTTCATCTTTTCATGAAAATTCTTATTTTTTAAATCCAATAACTCAAGTGTTACTCTTTAAATAGTCTGACATACAGTATATGAAAGCATTACATCATATATATTATACATTTTTTTAAGGCTGACTGAAATGACTGAGGATACTGCACCACTCCCGTCTTGAACCAGAAGATGGCAGCGCAGTCAAGTGCCCTCAGCGACACTCTTCACTAAATGTTTCATGGAAACAACCCACTGTTTATTCTTCTTCATCAGACACACAGTGTAGCTCTGCTGTCACGTCAAGTAAACAATGACGTTCTGTGGCCATGTTTTCGACTGGGCCCGTTTATTTGTTTGTTTCTTTATTTTATTTAGTTTGTTATATAACAAGATTACAGAATAAATACCAAACCAGCTTTCATAAAACTTGGTGGACGGATGGAGTCTGGGCAGGGAAATTCAGTGAGGAGAATTCAGGTTAACGGGACGGATCAGGGATTTTTTTTCACTTTCTTTAACATCGCAATGTTTCAACATTTTGTAAATTTTCCAGGGAGTAACGCACAGATCTATATTTTATTTCATATTTCTCCGATAAGAACTAGACCATCGTGAGTAGGATTGTTCAGCCATGGTGGAGACATGTGCTCCACTGAGTGTTATTCTAGTTAAAGATTAAAACTTAGATTAAATGTGTCCCATTTGTTCCTCAATTAAAATATTCATTACTTTTGTCAAGCAAAGCCATGTTTCCTTCTCTCTCTCTCATACACAAACACACACACACACACACACACACACACACACACACACACACACACACACACACACACACACACACACACACACACACACACACACAAACAAACACACACACAAAATATATATAAAAGATAACTTGAAAGACTGTGCTACTGAACAGCCATTTTGTAAATTCTGCACAAAATAAAACTCTTATACTACAAATAATCACCTTTCTGAACTCTGATCCTAGTCTTCAATGACTACTCAATGAGATGCTCTATATTGGGTTTTGGTCGTTTTCCCTGCAGCTGTATTTTGATGAACTGCAGTTGTGAGGATAAGACAACGTAACATCTCACATGTGACATAATATTGCAAACAGAAGTCTCTACTAATAAAATCTGCCTCAAAACATTCTCCATTTAACACAACTCCCCCTTTATAATCATCCAAGCAACTTTCACTAAAATGAACAGCCAGTAAATAATATCATCACTTCAGCGTCACATAAATCACAGAACAAACTGATTCTTTCATGGAGACGATTAAAGTTTATGGAAACTAAAGGTCCTGCAACTGAATATAACAGTTTGTAACAGTGCAAATATCTGTTTTATAAAAAGAATGATCACACAGAATAAAGTTCTCTCCAGTTCAGGGATGTAAGTAGGAGGTTAACGATCATTTTTTTGTCATCAATTAGTCCAGACGGTTATTTGTCCAGTAGTCAATCAACTGTTTGGTGTATAAAACGTCAGAAAATGTATAAAGAGCCATAACAGGAGAAGCTGTTACTCTGTGACATTTGGCATTAATCAATTATTAAAATAGTAACTAAAATACACTACACAACATATTACACACTATACACTATAACGTCCAATGTAAGTGGGTGACTGAGCAGGTAGTTATCTTCACTGTATCTGAACTTTAGAGTCTAAAATATCTACAGGTCGGTCCACAGACTGTCAGGAGAGTAATTTATGATCAGATTCAAGGCCACTTGTTCATTCATGTTTCTGCAGGTCAACTTCAACTGAGGGGTCAGGGAGACCATGTTCGTATCTCTCTACACTCGGAGCTCTACAAACCTTCACCATACCCGGTATATAAAGATGGACGACGCATGTCCACTTCCTCCCACTATCCAGAAATGAGGTTAAAATATCCTAGATGCCCTCTTGTGCATTTGGAGTCACAGCCTGCTCAGTAGCACTCAGGACGATGAATCCCGAGTCAGTCTCAGCATCAGTGTGATAAAAAACTACCTAAAGTGACAGAAACCATCTTTGAGAAAAGATGTGCACGTGCTTTGGCTTCACTTTTGGGGAGCTGTCATGTCGTCATCTTTATATACAGTCTATGACCTCGAGGAAACACATGCAGATACACAAAAAGCTGCACATGCACACAAGACAACCACGTGCACGTATCTGCTCTTAATCTAGCTTGGCCCTATGCCTGTCCCAGTCGGGCTCATCACTTATTTGTGTCCCCTGGAAACATTTCTGTTCTCGTTTACGCTACTTGTTTCTGTATTGAGTTGTGTTGTGATTATTTGCAGTGTGTGTGTGTGTGTGTGTGTGTGTGTGTGTGTGTGTGTGTGTGTGTGTGTGTGTGTGTGTGTGTGTGTGTGTGTCGTCAAATTATTTGCTTGTGCTTTGACTCTTAGCAAATTGCAGTGCATTGATCTCTCTACATTGCCCCTCGGCTTCTTCTCAAAAATCATTTGATTAGAGCATGTTTGTAAATACACAAGTGAAAAATGAAAACTTGTGATACACGGTGGCCGCCATCAAACTTGCAAATCCTCCATGCATGACCATGCACCTCCATTGTTGCTCCGTCATGTCACCTCATGCAGGTACCTGAACAAAGCATGGCTGGGTGTACTTTACAGGAAACCACTTAGGCCTGATCCCGTCTGTAACGCTGTGTGTAAACAAAGAAGCCATGAAAGATTGATGTGAACCGCAACCTCACTATCTTGCCGAAGAATTTGGCGTCAGTGTGGTAGAATCAATCATTACGGTAAATAAAAAATCTGACAGCGGGGGCCGGTGTGACCTGATTGTTATTTCAGTGGTGAGTTCAAATCTCTTGTTGCAGTTATTCATTCGTCTCGGTCAGTATGTATTATTTAACAATTACAACATAGTGTTAGTTGATGACAGAGAGCAGCACATGCTGAGGTGTTTTTAGGAGTCAGAGACGTCTCCTACTCCAAATTCAGGTTTACAGTTTAAGTTTGATGTGCACTAATGTTTTGAGTTATTAATGGCTTGGCCCAGATTCTTCCATGTTCTGCTCCAGGCAGTCTGAGTTAGGGTCATATCTGTTTCCTCCAGTCACGGCTGGAGATGCAGGTGATTGCACAGCATTTGCATTCAAGATTAAGTCTGCTTAGCGATAAATTATGTAGTGAGCAAAGACATAAAGGTTAAAAAGGCAGTTATAAGGATCCACCAAGGCTATGAATAGTTCATATGATTCCCCTTCATACATAAAGGCCAAACATGCAATCGTGAATAAAGGTCGTCTGGTGTCTTCCAGGAGGAAGTGTACACATGAGCCGCTTTTGAAGAAAACGTAAAGAAAAGGGTGACAGCTCCTATAGAGATACTGAGGAGGCATACC